>NC_045426.1:451757817-452077817 GCF_902635505.1 Sarcophilus harrisii | reverse complement strand
ATAATCTTGGCAAGTCAAATGTTTTAGTTTTCATCAAAATGTTAAATTACATTAACCATGAAGTCATAATTTAAGGAAATTTTAGGTGTTATTTATTGCATTCCATTGCATCCAGATTCTTTTTTGGTCAATTTGGTTAATTTATCTTTTGTTAATTAATTAATTAATTTTAAAATTATAGCTTTTTATTTACAAAATATATGCATGGGTAGTTTTTCAACACTGACCCTTGCAAAACCTTCTGTTCCAACTTTTCCCCTCACGCCCTCCCCAGATAGCAGGTAGTCCAATATATGTTAAATATGTCAAAGTATATGTTAAATACAATATACAATATACAATAAATATAGTATACATATTTACAGTTATGTTGTTGCTCAAGAAAGATCATGCATCCAGATTCTTAACCACAGTGTTTTTAAGATTACTTTTAAAAGTCTGAAATTTTGAAATATTCTTAGAACAAATAAATTTTATAATTTTCAAATAAAATAGTGTTATTCTCATGTTTAGTTTATTTTTCCTCTTTAGTTATTTTCTCATGAAGTTTAGCTGCTATTTTTTTCCTTACATATTTTGAGTTGTCAGTCACATAGAAAGGGGGAAAGATAACTGATAGACCTTCAATATGCTCTAGTGGTATTCATACAATGTTGATAGACCAAAAGAAATGGTCTCTTAGAAGATTATGGAAGGTGTTGACAAGCATTGAGAACAAACTATACAAGAACAAATTGTAGTATGTATTATTGGAATGAATATCCACAGCAGTGAGATAACAGTTCCTACTGAAATATCGGAATCCTTTTCTAAGACATCTGTGATATTATTCCCCTGTTCAGCGTTTCCAGCACCTCCCATTGGCCTTGGGACAAAATACAAAAATGGCTTTCAATAATCATTTAACAATCCCTCTCTCCTGAACCATTTACTCAATGTATCTCTGATCTATTATCTATGTATCGTTCCACTTCTGTTCTTCTGTTAATACCTCTCTCCATCATCTCAGATTCCTTTAATCAATCAGTCAGAAACAATCAATATATTCCTGATATGTGCTAGACACAATGTTACATACTGAGGTTTCAAAGACAAAAATGAAGTAGCCTCTGCCCTCCAAGATCATATAGTCAATGGGGGAAACAATGTGCATATTTAAAATTTACATAAAATAAAGTAATTTTGAGGGAAGTATCATTGCTAGCAATGGGAGATGAAAGAAAAACTTCATGAAGAATGTAAAACTAGAGCTCAATTTTGAAAGAAATTAGTGATTTTAAGAGGAGAGTGTAAGGAGCAAATATATTTCTGACATGGGAAACAACCTAAGCAAAGACTTGGAAATGAAAAATGGAGAATCTTACATGAAGGAACAGCAAGAAGCTTAGTTAACCTGGGCAAAAAAAAGTGTTTGAAGAGGAGTAATACATAATAAGACTGAAAAGATAGAATGGAGCTGAGTTCTGAGTAACTTCATATATCACAAAGCAATTTGTATTTGATCCTAGATGTAATAGGAAGCCGATGAAGTTTTTTGAGTAGGAGAATGACATGGTAAAATACATACTTTAGAAAAATCACTTTGACTTCTATGTTAAGGATGGAAAAGAAAAAAGAAAGGGAAGCAGAAAGACCAAGAACCTGAATTGGGAGTCTCTCTTTGTGAGCAGAGAGAAAGGGATGGATTAGAGAAATGTGGAGAAATGAATGATAAGATCTGGGAACTGTTTAGACTAGTAAAATGAGGGTGAGGGAGGATTCTAGGATGGAATCAGTGTTGAAAGCACAAACGACAAATGTATGGTGCTATCAATACTAATAGGAGAGTTCATAAGAGGAGTGGATTTGGAGGAAAAGATTATGTAATGAAATCAATAATGTAGATCTACTTATTCTGTGTGATTCACTCCCTGAGCTTCCTGCAGAAACCAAGGAATGATTGAAGAGGCAGGGTTTGAGACATAGAGTGACAGTTAAATATTTTATTTGCTTAATTACTGTAAGTGCTCACATTATAGTTAGGGTATGCTCCAATGCCTGGTGTAACCAAGAAAGGAGACAAAGTGGAGTTGGATTTAGTGATAATAGGGGAAAAGATAGTGAATTTGTTTTGGAAAGAAAGCCCACTTTGGTTATCTCTGGGAGGACAGAATTTAACTCATCTTCCCACCTTCTGATGATCACTGACTTTTAGATATCATTCAATAAAACCTTTAGAATTATGTCACAATCTCCTGCTTGTGCATAACTGTACCTTTCCATTTTAGAAACCACTGTTTTAAAAGGTTTAAGGTGAAGCAAACATAAAAATCACCTCTTCCCTTACCTCACCCTGATTTTGGTCTATGACTTCCTCCATTTCTCTTCTACCTATGACGTTATATGTATGTATGTATGTATATATACATATGTGTGTGTGCATATGTGTGTATATGCACATACATACAAATATATATGTATATATACATACATGCCTATATATGCATATAGAGAGAGACTTGAAGCTAGTACTCATACCAGCAGAACTTTTTGCCTTAAATTAGTTGTGACAGTCAACATTCAGATACAGTTGTCAAATTGTATTTGAAACCATATTTTTTTTGTTTTTAGTAAATTTATTCATTTTTAATACACATTACTTTATGAATCCTATTGGTAGAGAAAAATCAGAGCAAAGAGGAAAAACCATGACAGAGATTAAAAAAAAAAAAAAAACGTGAACATAACATGTATTTTTTACATTGTCTCCTTAGTTTTTTTTTTTTTTCTGGATGCCATTTTCTGTCCAAAGTCTAGTGGGATTTCTTTGGATCACTGAACTACTGAGAAGAACCAAGTTTTTCATAGTTTTTCATCTCACATTCTTGCTGTTATTGTGTACAATATATTCCTGATTCTGCTTTTTTTGCTCAGTATTAGTTCATGATAATCTTTCCAGACCTTTCTAAAATCACCTTGTTCAACATTTTTTATAGTGCAATAATATTTCACTATCTTAATATGCCATAACTTGTTTAGCCATATCCCAATTCTTTGTTATCACAAAAATAGCTGCTACAAACATTTTTGTACATGTGGGTCCTTTTCCCTCCTTTGGAAACAATAAATTGATTTGTATGAAATAAACCACTTATTGTAATATTTACTGCTCTGCTCTGCAGTTCATTTTAAATGCTGGATTCCATACACACACATATATATGTTTACATGTGTATGTGTATACTCTCAGAACATCTGTACACTGGAAAATATAGGGTCATTTTGGTCATTTAATGTTTTTAATAATATAGATGAATGTTTTTTAAATCATTTTAATTATTTCATTTTAATTATTTGTTTAATTTCCAGTTCATAAAACATAGCAATTATGCATTTATAATGGCACAAAATCATGCCCCGAGTTGTACTCTATGACTTCTATTTTCTTGCTGCAATATCTGGACCACCTCAGCTATTCTAAAGGAAAAGGGAAATGAGGGAAAAAGGTAAGGGACATTGTCTTCAAGTTTAGAGCATGTACACCATTTTCTTTTTTTAAAGGGCTACATAGATGTCTGCTATTAGCCAAAGATTCAAAAAGTCAATACTCCCAGTTTTAGACAGCCACTATTTTGAAATAGCTAATGATTTCACTTTCTAGTTTTTAGTTTATAGGAAGTATCTTTCTATTTTTTCTACCTCTTTGCTCTGAATAAAGGCAAGGGATAGTGTGTATACTTCCATGTCCTGCCAACTCTGCCAAATGTTAGATTAGAATCATGGAAACACAAGGAACAGCACATCAAGATTGCTTATTTCTAGCAATAGAGGGGATTCTTGGCAATAGAGGGAAATGGCTATTTTTATGGGAAACCTTGGGCATCACATGTTCAATTCACAGGGAAGGTTCCATAAGTTAATTAGGGCAATGTCTTTTGTATGTCCTGCTCTTAGAACTTATAAAGTCACATGTATTTATGCAGTTGTTTCAAAATAAGTATTGCTTATGCTTGCTTGATTAAATGCTTCATCTATCAAGTTCCACTGGACAAGTTCAAAAATTATTCAATATTATAGCTGAAATCAAGAAACAGCTTAAGTTTGCCCAAACTGTTACCATAAAGTTGTTTTGTTTTGCATTGTTTCCACCTTCTACTACCTCTCTGATACCTTTGGAATTTAATTCTATGATCTTTTAATCCTGTGGAAATAATAGCAATGAATAGCTGAAAGGCATTCACAATTTATACTCATCTAATTTCTTGGCTTTGGCTATTCCTATTATACTGATCACTTCCTAATTCAATTCAATTCGATACATATTTATGAAGTGATTATTTTGTACAAGACACTTTGCTAGATATTAGGAATCAAAAGAAAAAAAAAAGGAAAAAGAAAAAAACACCCTCTACTTTCAGTGTATTTGCATTTATTGGCAGATATAACACATAAATGGCGATTCAAGAACAATCGACCAGAGGGATCAGAATAGGCTGACCCCGGGATTGACTCCTCAAGAATGCTAGGGATTCTAAGTGACCAAGACAGATAGTACATTTAGAGGAGATTAAAGGGAACACTGAGTATAATTAAAACAAGCAATGGAATAAAAGCTAATTAGTTCAATGATTCTTAGAGAACATAGTAATAGCAGAGGCTTAAGACTAGGGTTTGTCTGTATCATATTTGTCTGTATGGCTCAATTCTTTGGTTATATATCCTCACACGTTAGATCCTCAACTGAATCTGAATCCTATCCTCCTACCTCACATCTAATATTGACTACTGTGTTATTCTTCAAATTTACCTCATATTTAACAAATTCAAAACAGAACTCTTCATTTTCTCTTTTTCAAAACATGTTTCTTCTCAACTTATCTATGTGATTTCAGAGTTTAAAAGCAACTTGGAAATTATATGGTCCCATCTCTTCAGGCCAAGAGAAATGATGTCCTTAGGGTCATATAGTTACTTAACGGCAGAGCAAGAACCAGGATCTGGTCTCCTACATTTTTTCCCACTGTTGGTGGAAGATAGTTGTATAGCTATTCAGAAATGAATCATGAAATCCATTTGATAATTATCCTTAGCTTTAAAAAAAATCCTGACTCAATCTTTAGTCTACTATTGGAATCTACAATGAAAAATAGTATATAAAGAACATGGAGAGAGCATATGAAAGAAAGAAGTCTTAAAAAATACTTGAAAAAAGTAATTTAATGGATAAAATTTATTCTAAAGATTGTTGAAATATGATTTAAAAGAATGGTTTCCAATTTTGAAGTGCTCATATAAAGAACATTGTGACTCCATTTAGGTCATCAAAAATAAACTTATACTTCAGTCTGCAGTCTGCAGCCTTACACTGCATAGGGAACTATTTTTTATATTGTTTTGAATTGGGTTACTAACAGAGGCTTGGAATCCCCATTCAGAGGAGGTCCTTAAAACTCTACAAGCTCTCATTTTATTTCCCCACCAAGGTTTCTAAATGTGGTTATCATGACATTGATTTGTGAAACAATAGCTGTCAGCAGATTTTATCTATTGTTCTGGATCATCAAACTGGCAGTTCAGGGCTTTTTTTACCAGTGAGTGAAACTGGGCTCACTCTCTTGTGGGAAAAAAACAAAAACAAAAGCCAACAATAATGATGTAGAAATGAGCATGAATTCAAACAGATTATTGATTATATATACAATGCTCTTTTTAGATATCCCAACACAGTGCATTAAAACTTATTTGATCAATGCACATTAATGTTCCTTAATAATTCTCTGAAATGCAATACATCTAAAAATAGATCAACTAATGGCAAACAGAACATTTTGTAGTGATTAAAATTAATTTTCACATCTTCCTAAAGCAACAGATTTTGACCTTCAAGAACTTGGTATCATAATACTGCTTTCTATAGTGATGAATTATAAAGCATTCCAACCCTTATTTGAAATGTCAGAATCCCAAATCAGAATAAATAATTTCTGTTAACTAACACTGAAATTATTTGAACTCATCATGTCAATATGAAAAAAATAGGATATAAGCTTAATAAAAAATTATAGTTAAAAAAGCTAAAAAAAAGAAAATTATAATTGAGCCAGTGTGCTAATATATTTGATCACTTATATTCAAGAATTAGTATTATTTTCATTCAAATTTAATGTTTTCTTTTATGAATTTCAATGGAAGGTTCACTGACAATTTATTGCAGAAGATCTATAACATGGGGAGGAAATTTTTTCATATTGCTTCTGAAATTAGATGTTTTTTTTTTTCTCTTCCAATTTCAACAACATAGTAATCATAATGAAAACAATGTACAGTTGATTGTACAGACATAACAACTAAGGTACTATAAGTATGAAAGAGAAATAATATGGAAAAAATTGCACCCAATTTTTTTAGTATTGAATGAGAACATTATTCTCTTATTCACTTATATTCTCAAGTATTGAGTCCTTAAAAAACAAACAAACAAACAAACAAAAAAAAAAAACCCTACAATTTATTTAGTAATGCAAATCATTCACTAGAAATACAAAGACCATAAAATTAATGCTGTGATCAGTGTGGTACTTCCATCTATGATAAGTCTTCTATCACTTTTAACTTCATTCTTTTTTCTTTCTACCTTCAAATCTAAGTCTTAATTCAGTGGTACTCTCTTCACGTTTTTAATAAGAACCACTCCTCTTAGCTTAAAGTATTGCCTATGCTCATGCTCTGCAGGAAGAGACCAAGGAATGTGCTTAACCTTGCTCCCAATCATAATTCCTATCTTACTCTTCAATCACAGCATATTTGCGCTATAGGTTTTTAAAGGTAATTTATCATAAAGACTGAAGGGAAAAATCAGAATAGGAAATAATATATAATAGCAGGCTAAAATGCTAACATTTCACAATTTTAAAAGTTGCAGATAAGGATGTAATAAAAAAAACTTGAATTAGGTATCAAGAAATATAAAAATACACATATACAAATATATAGTAAGTAGTTTCATAACTTTGAGCAAGTCATAATTTATCTAAATGTAACCCCTTCCCCATAGCCCATTTGTATTTGATCTCTCCTCGTTGATGGAGATGAATGGCCTACCATATGTGAGGGGCAAGCTGGAATTGTTGATAGTAGAAGAGTTTCAGCCAGTTTTTTTTTTTTTTCAGGATTCCTCAATCTCCTTCTCTTCTTCAAACTTCAAGTTATTTTTGGCACTTTGGGCTTCCATCTTCAATAAAAGAGGCCAATCCAACTTCAGGTTTCTAAGTAGTCTACATGATATCCCCATTCCTAGTTTACTATCCTAGAAACTGAGGAGCGTTTTCTCTGGTGTGAGATCAAAGACAATCTCTCTTGGTTAAACATAGTTATTTTGCTCTTCAATGGGAAATTTTGTTTTATCTGGTATATAGATAGATAGATATAGATATACATACACATATATATATATATATATATATGTGTGTGTATGTGTATATATACACATACACACATATATATCCCTCTATGTCTATCTTCTCTGATTTCTGCTTTGCTATGATTGCAAAATGGATTTATTTGCTATTTACTATATATATTCATTGTAGAACTTGTGCTTGGTAGGAAAAGGGTCAAGCATTGGATATTGAGTTTGGAGAACAGTGGAGAGAGAAGAGACTAGAAATATCTATTTTTCATCTATTTGAGTTATTCAATGAGAGCCCTTGCCACAGGTGAACCTCTTTATACTTGGGGTCTTCCACATATAGGCATCAGTTTTCTTATCCAGAAAATGGGGATAACAGTCCAGACTTTGTACCTCACAGGACTGTTGAGAGAAAGGACAACATAGAAATGTGTTATTATTATTCGTAGTAGTAGTAGTAGTAATAGTAGTAGTAGTCGTCGTCGTCGTAGTAGTAGTAGTAGTAGTAGTGGTAGTGGTAGTAGTAGTATTGTCAGTTCTGGTCCATAGTACCAACTATGTATTTTTTTTTATTTCTCTCTTTCTATTTCCTCTCCCTTTGAAATTTCTCTTCCCCATGCTACCAAGGATATCTTAATTACTAGATGTAATGGTCTTTTCTCAGTCTTCATCTTTTTTGACCTCTCTGTGGTATTTAGTACTGTTAAATACTCTTTTCTAAATACTTGATATAACTCTGTGTGGAAACATTGCTGAGTTTTCATGCCACTCCTTTCTTGTTGCTTTTCTCTTACCTATTTGGTTATTCACTGTGTCTTTTGCTGGATCATCACCTAATTAACTGTGGCTATATTCCCCAAGGATTAACTAGCTTGTACAGTGATAGAGCAACAGGCCTCGTGTCAGAAAAATTCATCTTCCTAATTTCAAATCTGGCCTCAGATCCTTACTAGCTGTGTGACATTAGACAAGTCACTTTTTCCTGTTTGCCTGAGTTTTCTCATGTGTAAAATGAGTTCGAGTAGGAAATGATAAACCACTGCAGCATCTTTGCCAAGAAAATCCCAAAATAAATTTATGAAGAGTTTACTGAAAAACAACTGAACAACATGTTCCCCAAAATTCTTTCTGGAGCCCTCTTCTTTCTATGTTCCTTCTCTGATGGTTGTCTCTTCAGATATCATGTATTAATTTGTCACTGTGTTGTCAGATCTCTATATCTTACCCCGGATCCTTATATCTGATCTATCTAAAACAAAACTTAATATCTTTCCTCACACTCTTCACAGTCCCAACTTTCCTTTTCTGTCAAGAATACCCCTGTGCTTACAGTTGCCCAGGTTGATCACCAGAGTCAGCCTCCACTCTTTCCTTTATATCTAGTCATTTGTCAAATATTATCAATTCTACCTTCACACGCTCTTTCCTATCTTTATCAACTTCATTTTAAGTACTTACCTCATGCCCAGAATATTTCAATAAGCTGCTAATTTATCTCGGCACTGAATCTTTCCCTTTTCCAATTGGTCTGCCACACAATTGCCAAGGTGAAATTCTGAAAGAATGAATTCTGAAAGAACTGCTGTACCATGGCAGTTACTCAATGAGAGTCTCTAAGATAAAATATAAGCTCAGTTATTTGATATTAAAATTATTTTACTACAATCTAAACTCAGTCCACATTTCCAAGCATATTATACATCCTCTTGCTATACTCAGTGTTCCAGGAATTAAAAAACAAAACAATAACAAAACTAGCTTCCTTACCATTCCTTATACCTAACAGTCTATCTTTCTGCCTTTCTTTGTAAGGCTAGATTATCTAGTGTTCCTAGAATGCCCTTACATCTCATCTTCATTTTATATAATCCCTAACTTCCTTAGTATCTCAGTCAATAGATGGCATGTTTCCTATTTTCCCTAGCTGCCTCCCTAAATTACTCTGAATTTTCTTTCTTTAAATTTTGCATTTACTTATTTATGTTCACTTTGTTTATCCTGATAGAATATGTGCCTTAAGGGAAGTACCTTTTTTGTTGCTATCCCTTTTGTTGTACTCAATGAAGTACAACTTTCTGGAGCCTTGATACATAGTAGCTAGTTAATGAATGTTATTGATTGACTGACATTCATTTCCTTTTACTAGGCTTGATATGAACTCAATTCCAGTTTTATTGCCATATACTTGGAAGAATGGAGCTCTGGGAAGGTTTTCAAGTCTGAAGAATATATAATTTCTCTAGTTTTCAGCTATAAGTTATGGAAGTGAGGATCTTTCCTATTGTAGCCTTCTAGCTCAATTATCACCAGATCTCTCACACGTAATCCTTTGGCTTATAATTGCAAACATTCTTTTCTATATCCCTTATTTAGAGTCTTCTACCTGCTTGATCCTTTATTGCCCTCATTCCTGATTTTTCTAATCTGCTTGAAAATAGATCATTGTAGTTGGATCTTTTTTGATTGGTTGTTTTTCCTCTTCAATATAAGCTATATATATATATATATATTAACTCACAGTAACAAGTCAAATTACTCAGATCATTTATCAATCTAAAATCACTAATTAAGATAACTCTTTCTTGGGCTGCTGCTGTTTACCTGTGATTGGCCTTGCTAAGCTGATAGGTGTATCTTAGGGCCAACAGTGGCTCAGAAAGTCTTTTTCTTGATTAGGGAATGCAATCATTTATTATTAACTCAGGATGATGAAGGACCTTCCTCCATACCTTCAGCTTTCTTATAAGATCCAAAGAATATGCATCATCAGAAACTATTGCCTAAGCTTGGCACATAGGCAGTATTGAGTTAACTATAAATGTTAAATATATTTTTAGTTGTGCTGTATACTAAACCTTCTCTGAAATGTGACTTGGTGCCTTTTCAATATATATTAATATATACCATGGAGATATCTTTAAAGATTAATTGTAATCTATGCTCTGAAAGTTGCAACTCAACTAAATTCTTTGATTATAATCACCACAGATATTCACCTAAAAATCAGTCTAGCTAAGCTGAGAAAATCTCATTAACTCAGAGTAACAAGTCAAATTACTCAGATCATTTATCAATCTAAAATCACTAATTAAGATAACTCTTTCTTGGGCTGCTGCTGTTTACCTGTGATTGGCCTTGCTAAGCTGATAGGTGTATCTTAGGGCCAACAGTGGCTCAGAAAGTCTTTTTCTTGATTAGGGAATGCAATCATTTATTATTAACTCAGGATGATGAAGGACCTTCCTCCATACCTTCTGCTTTCTTATAAGATCCAAAGAATATGCATCATCAGAAACTATTGCCTAAGCTTGGCACATAGGCAGTATTGAGTTAACTATAAATGTTAAATATATTTTTAGTTGTGCTGTATACTAAACCTTCTCTGAAATGTGACTTGGTGCCTTTTCAATATATATTAATATATACCTTGGAGATATCTTTAAAGATTAATTGTAATCTATGTTCTGAAAGTTGCAACTCAACTAAATTCTTTGATTATAATCACCACAGATATTCACCTAAAAATCAGTCTAGCTAAGCTGAGAAAATCTCATCACCAGAAGTTTGGTTGCCAGGTAATGAACTTTTCAGGTCATTGAAACTCATGAAACCATTTACTAAGACATGATGAATTGTTATCAATAATTGTGGCAAGGTTGCTTTTTACCTACAAAATCATGGTTTCTTGAAATTGTTTTTAAAGAATACATTAGCAGTATTTTTATGTACACCTATGTTTCAATATCCACTCATATACATGCATGTATGTGCTCTTTCTCACACACATAGCAGTTAAGAAAAAAAAATAACAAATACAGTGAGCAGAACTGATAGAACATATAACATTTGGCACCAATAGTTCTTACTGCTTAAATAAAAAGAAAGGCATACTCATGTGTTCTCTGGAAACAATACTAATCATTGCATTTAATATGAGTGCAGCTGATTTTTCTTGCTATTTTAATTTACTTTATTATATCAATTTTGCTTGTTTTTCTCTTGGTTTTATATAAGATGTCACTAATATATACAGATCTTCACATATATTTCTGAATTCCTTTGTTTGCCCATTTTACATTCTGGAAGAGTACTGCCTAATGTTTGGGAGTGGGGAATAGGAAATAAATCTATGATGTAGGTATACACATTCTCATTATTCTATGATTCCCTTTTGCCCCTTTCAATGCCTTTGATTCTATGGAAAAGCCAGATTATGAGTTTGCCACAGAACCCTATGTTTACACATTTGTGATATCTTAAGGCATAATAATATTTATTTTTCTTTCGTGTGGTAAACTTAATTCAGTTATGTTCTAACTGATGGACATCAATTTTCTTTCTAGATTTCTTTTTCCTATTATAATAAGGGTAGGACCACCATGAATAATTTGTGTTGTGAGACCTTTCTATCTTTGGCAACTAAATGATATACAGAGTAGAATGCTACTCTTGAAGGAAGGAAATTTTAAATTCTAATCCTACGTTAGATACTTAATATTTGTATGATACTGAGGAAGTCATTTAATATTTTTTAAACTTCAATTTTCTCATATGCAAAATGAGGGGCTGGACTCAATGGCCTCTAATTTATAAATTGTACATCTTAAGATTGTTGATCTATGAAATGGATACATATTAACATGGGTGCTATTTTTAAAAACAGAACGTTGATTTACGTTCTTTCAGTATTCAGTCACTTTCTTGGAATGCTAATCATTTAAGAAAGCTATATAAACTCTCCAAAATAATGTTTACATTTCTCTTCACTTTAGTATTAAATTTGAATTGTAAACTTCTTGAAAGCAACGGTTATATTTTGCCTCTTTTGTGTCCTCATTGTTTAGCACAGTGTCTAGGACATTGTAGGTACTTAATAAATGTTTATAGAATGAATTGACTGAAGTTCACACTTGTTTAAATCTTTTTTTCTTTTTAAAACTATCATTAAAATATTCTCTGAAGCATCTAGGGGTTACAATGCACAAGACTACTAGATTTGGATTTAAGAAGACCTGATTTCAAATCCATTATTAATTATGTCACCTTGTGCAAGTTACTATCTGATTGAGTTTTCTCATTTGTGAACTGAAGATAATGATAATATTTATAACCCAAAATACTTGTTAGGCTAAAATGAGACATTTGCAAAAGTATTTTGTTTTTGATGATTAAAGCTTAAAACTGTACTGACTTTTGCAACATCTTATATAAATGCTAGCTATAGTAATTAATAATTGTAATTATTATCATTCTTTCTTTTCTTTGTTTTTCTCTAGATGATTTTAGCTTCTTAGAACACATGATCACAGACATTTCCATTTCTTTCTCTTCTTTGTTAGATTTTGATTACATTTTAATTGATTAGATGATAATAAAAATGGGAGCTTTGTCACAGAACAAGTTTTACTATGACTCAGTGCATCTCATTTGTGATAAGAAACTACAATTTATCACTCTCAGAAAAGTATATTCATGATTTAGGATAGCAAATTATATTTAAAACAAATTTATATAACTTCTATGTTGGGCGCTAATTTGTAGGTAAAAAAAAAAAAAACAGGATGGGAGCTATTAATCCTTGTGACTCATATTTCCTTCTCAAAGGAGCCAATTATAGAATCAAACTTTTCTGTGAATTTGGACAAAAACACAGATGTTGTAGAGGCAATTTTAGATTTCAGAATAAATAGAGTTTTGGTTCAGGGTTAAAATTTATCAAGACATTCTTTCTTTGTCCCCACAATACACATGGGATTAGATAGTAAGGGCATTTAATCAATAGAATTCAATTGATTGAATCATCCACATGTATACTCAGTCTAAATGTAAAGAACTGAACTTTACTCTAATTTGATCCACATAAGCTTTCTGATTCAGGCAGTGACCTCCAGGATTCATGGAGCAGCCAGTATAATTGCAGTGGACGTCTATAAATAGAAGAAAGAATAGGTCATTTTGGATTCGTGTGCATTTTGGATTCATTGTGCATTTTTGGGTTTTTTTTTTTTTGGCAATACCATAATAATGTTGGATTTGAGACCTGATCTTCTTTGCAACCAGTGAAATACATTTGCTGTGGAGAAGAGATTTTCTTTGAACCAATTGTTCCAAGGAGATTAAACTGGTTGGTGTTTTGGGCTTCATTGCTTACTATATTTAAAAACAAACAAACAAACAAAAAACAAATAACAACAGCAATAGAAACAACACACACATCATGCATATGCATTCAAACAATGTCACATTAGAATTTTTTTTAAAAGACTTTTTTTCAATCCCTATGGCCCCTCAAATCTGGTATAATTGAGACTTAGTGCTTTCAATCTACTGTGGTTAATACTAATTCTGAAGTACCCAGGAAGGGGGAATGTACCACTGCCTTTTGAGATCTCCAAGGTGGTGTACCACTGGAAATAAGACAAATTACCCATATAATACGCAAATAAGACAAAAATTACCCATACTGATCCTCTACCACTTTCCTCTCAAGGATGACAAGAACAAGAGGACTGAGGATGGATTACCTCTTTAATGTTCTAGTCCTGGTTCAGAAACCAATTAAAATTGTCCCCAAGCTGATGAGAACTAGTCAGAAAATATCTACCTGCTCTTTGGTGACGAAGAGGAAGTTTTCATCATGTGATGAAGCTTGTGCTCCACAAGTCTTCAGTTCACAGACACCATGGAGTATAAAAGACATGCCTCTTCTCTTTAAAGAGTTCCTTGAACATTAACTTCAAAATTAGACTATAAATATAAGATTTAGCTTTAAATCTTATATTTATATAAGATTTATATAACTATATATAACTATATGTTATATATATATATATATATATATATATATATATAACCACTATAACCAGTGTAAAAAGCCAAGATAATACCATTATGAGAGAAATGACTAAAATGAATGCTATATTCAAAGTTTAAGCTGATCCAGAGAAGGAAAAATCAATCACTTTATTTACTTTTGCCCCTTCAGAAAAGTCATGATGTTAAAATTTAGTTGGAATTATTCCCATGACTCACTCTGTTTCAGGTCTCCTTCACTTCTTGAATGGACTACCTTAATATTCTTCTAATTAGTCTTTCTGATACTACTTTCTTCCTTTTCCAATTTGTCCAATTATGTCAGCATAATATTCCTATGACATAATTCTGAACATGTCATTCACCTTCCTAAAACTTTTCAGTAACTCTCTCTTGCTTTCATAATAAAATATAAAGGCTTTCATCTAACATCTAAAGCATTTTTACAATCTGGTTGTAACCTCACAAGATAATAAGTTCCTTTAGAACAGGCACTGTCTTTTATCTCTTGATATTCACAGCTTTTAGCACAGTGAGTGGTGAGTATTAGGTGCTTAGGAAACATTGACTGACTGACCCCTATTCCCTGCCTTATTTCATGGACTCTCCAATTCAGTCAAATACAGGTAATATAGGCTGATCTTTAAACTTTTTTTTCCTTTTTCTCTGCATTCACAAAGGGACATGTTCCGTGACTAGAATTTATTCTTCCCAAATTCTGTCTGTCGTCCTGGAAAGTACAGTTCAGGTACCATTTCCCCTGAGTAGACTTTCTTTGTAGTTTCTAGTTCAAGGATTATTATCTTTTTTTGTGTGTGTTCTGGATTCTTGGGAGGCTGATGAAACATAATACTGTTATGGTTTATATACATTCATAATTGAAGAAAGTGCTAAACTGTGTGAAAATAAAGATATCCATACATTTACACACCTATGATATAATACATATATGTCTGTCTGTCTGTGTAGATGGATAGATAGATAGATAGAAAGACAGAAAGAAATAAAATTTCCTCTATCCAGGTTCATGGACCTTCCTGATATCCATCTATAAATACTTTGGCAGGTCTGTGGATGCCAGGTAAAGAATGCCTTCTTTAGTGATTAAAATTTTCTTCCATTTTAATGTTCCTTAGAGCTTTTTATAAGAGTTCTCCTGCCGCAGCTATTTCTATATATTCACCTGACTTT
This sequence comes from Sarcophilus harrisii, assembly GCF_902635505.1. Taxonomy (NCBI): domain Eukaryota; kingdom Metazoa; phylum Chordata; class Mammalia; order Dasyuromorphia; family Dasyuridae; genus Sarcophilus; species Sarcophilus harrisii. Next base: position 452,062,426 of record NC_045426.1, on the reverse strand, counting down.
CCTAATCCTAACTTCCAATCACATAGTATAAAACTTCTCAAGAACAGCAATAGTTTTATTTATTTATTTGTTTTGTTCATTCAGTCATTTATTTATTTATATCTTAACAGATATTTAATACCTTGGAAATAACAATGAACATTTGTTTGTGGAACCAAATGTGATATACCATATTTACTTTCCAAAAGCTTTGATTTGAGTCCTGCCTCTTACATTTGCTAGGGGGTGAGTGCTTTGGAGGATTTTTTAAAATTTTTCTAGGCATCAATGTGAAATGATGACTAGAGAATGGACTTAACAACACATATGCTATCTTCCTCACGTAGTTCTTATAAGACTAATGCTTTGTCAAACTTAAAACATATAAATATGAGTTAGTATTCAGAATAGATTATAAACTCCATGAACATGGGTTATGTGTATGATTGATCTTTTTATTTCTTTCAGGATCTAGAACAGAACCCAATCACCAATCTATCACTAAATCAACCAGGGTTGATTATTATTATTATTAAATACCTGCTATGTTCTAGGTACTGAAGATACAAAAAAAAAAGATATCATGCTTTTCCTCAAGAATTTTGTATATTGTATCAGCATGTAAAAATAGTACTTTACCAACTTTATCTCATTTGCTCTTCATAGCAACTCTAAAGTAGGTATTATTATTATTCATATTTTAAAGCTAAAGAAGCTGAGAAGTTAAATGAGTCACGTGGCTAGCAAATGTTATTATTGGAACTCTGGTCTTATGACTTCAGGTCCATTACTCTATCCATCACACTAATATTTACTCCATGAATATTGTTTGACTTGAATTGGTAATAGCCCTCTATTTGTCTATGTAATTGCTTCAGTTTAATATTTAATATAAAATTAGTTGTGGCTATAAAAATTGCTGCCAACCTCTAAGTATGAATTTTGTCACCTGAACTTTAAATACCTTTTGTTACATATAAATGTAATGAAGCATGATATTTGCATATAAATTTCCAAGCAGGTGGCATAGTACCATATGAAATGTATGAAGAGACTCATTTTTACAAGATATTGAGTAAGAACTATAAGGGTCTCTCTATTCCAATACTTCACTTAACATTATTTACTGCTTCATTCAGGAAAGGATACTGGATAAAATGATATCACAAGGATTAATTCCATGATTTGATTGAGTGAAAAGAGGGAAAAGATAGCAGAACAGAAGCAAAGTCGCCATGCTGTGATTGGTTGCAATGTTCTAATGAGGCTGTTGCCAAGCAGTGTTGGCTGGATTAGGCAGGCAGCATTTTGAAGGGTACCATAGTCTCTGTCTGTCTTTATCCCATTAATCTTTGTTTTCTTCTTTCCTGAAGAGAAGATAACATGTTTCATTTGCAAAAATATTTATCATTTAAGCTTGGTTTGTTCCTGAAGTTTATTGGGAATGGGAAAAGGGAAATAATAGTTAAAAATAAATTTGAGGAATTATAAAAAATAAGATAAGGAATCTAGCATTTAATAATGTTTAACTACTTTCATGTAAATTTCTGCTTAAAATGTCAGAAAAAAAATAAAAGTAATTAATTGCTGAAAAGACAGTCTACTGAGGACTTTGCCAGCTTCATTATTATTTAGATACAGAGTAGAATATGGACAGTGGTTTGGAAGGGCAGAATATGGATCTAGGATGCTTTCAGTACAGCTGATGCCTATTGAAGGCATCAATAATTCATTGATACCTAGTCCCAGTTTATATTATGTGTTAACTGAACTCAAAAGGTACAACTTGTCAAATAGCTTTACTTGGGGATCTGATGATCTAAGCAAACATTTTATATGCAAAGGCAATTTGAAAATAAACTGATTTAGCTGTAATTTCCAGACTTGGAATAGCTAATATGTAGTACAGTCTATCAGAGCGATTTAGTTGGAATACAAATGCGCTAGGCTATTCTGTCTACAAATGTTTTTATTTGAAACATTAACTCTCAAATGTTTCTCTGGTTATATGTGATTTGGAACCAAACTGAGATTCAAGCCTGAATGACCGGAAGAATGGTGGTGCCATTAGTAGAAATAAAGAAATCAGGAAGAGGATGTAGTGTAGAGGGGAAGAGAAGATGAACATGAAGAAAGGATGCTGAATGGCTATTGGGAGAGGATTCTGAAAGGGGAAAAAAAAAGAAGCAGTTTCATGAACAGTCCTTTATATCTGTTTTACCTTGTTCGTGAAATTTATGTATGTGTGTGTTTAAATTCTGAATAAAAAAATAAAAAAGGAATATAAGTCACATAGAGTTGGAAAGTAGAGAGATAGACTTATCTTAGTTTGTTGTTTGCTCTATACTTTTTCCCTGCTCTGCCCTCTGCTATGAAGCAGCTCCAGCCGGATTGGATGGGCTTTCAAGCAAAGTGGGAAGCAATAAAATGAACTTAAGCACCTCATTGCTTAAGAGGAAATTTTAGAAAGTAAAGGATGATAGCAGAACCAATAAGTAACATCCTCAGTCAGTACCATATATATATAAACTAAATTATCTGTTCAGTATTTTGCTATTTTTTTTAAAAGGCTCATTTTGTCAACTGGAAACTATCTTACATTGGCCAAATAAAAGATACAGATTTCAGTTATTTGACCAATTTTGAATTGTCTCCTAAATGTGAGCTTATATTATTTTGTTGTAATATTGGCTTACATTTTACTAAGCTGTTTCAATTACTTTTTGGTAGCATTAAATCCATTACCTTGTTCTTTTCAGCAGCAGGAAGAAATGGGAAGCATTAAGCTTTAGCACAAGAAATAGTGGTAATACTAATAATAATATCTGGAATTTATAGAAAGCATTAAGACTTTAAAAGAACACAACAAACACAATCCTATATATTTAATTCCATAAGAAACCTAGGAACATATTGTAAAATTATAATTTTACCTATTTTATACACAAGACAACTGAGAAATAAAGTTCATGACCTGCCAATGGTCATAATTAATAACTGGCAGATCAAGGAATCTGCTCTGATTCAAATACTCTTGTTTGCATTGTTGTTAATTCTAGAGAACAAAACCTGGAGAGAGACTTCTTTAAAGGTCTCTATTTAAAGAGAATTACTGTAAAATAGTAGATAAAAGAGCCATCCAGGAAGACCTGGGTTCAAATTTTGCCTCTCACACATATTATCTAGGTGACGTAATAGATAAAGCATCAGGCCTGGAATTGGGAAGACTCATTTTTGTGAGTTCACATCTGGTCCCAGACATTAGCTGTGTGAGCTAAGTCACTTAACCCTCTTTGTACTAGTTTTTTATCTACAAAATGAGTTGGAGAAGGAAATGACAAACCATTCCAGTATCTTGCCAAGCAAATCTCAAATGAGCTCACAAAGAGTTGGACATGACTAAAAGAACTGAATGACAATATTTGCTGGGTTTTTTCCCCCTTATGTCAAGCCTAAATCTGTCACGTGTATTAGTGTGACTCTAGGCTAACCACATAACTTCTCACTTCTCTTAGACAACTCTCTAAAATAGGTGTTATTAAAACTTTATGGAGAGATTACAAAATGTATTTGTATGGGAAAACAAAATTACATTTAAAAGTTTTTCACTAACCTAAAAATAATAGTCTTGTTTATTTATTTCATTTATTTAAGAACTTTATTCTGAGAACAGGTCCATAGACTTTACTAATCTGCCAAAGGATCCTTTGGCACCCAAAATATTAAGAACCCTGCATTTAAGATGAAGTTTTGGAAGTGCTCAATATGCATAGTAGGTACTTCATAGATGCTATTTTTCTTTCCTTTCCCTTCCCTTCCCTTCTCTTCTCTTCCTTTTCTTTCTTTTCCCTTCCCTTCCTTTCCTTTCCCTTTTTTTTTTTCTTTTCCCTTCCTTTCTCTTTCCCCCCATTTTTGCATTTGTAAAATATAAATATTTATAATATATACCTCACAAAGTTGTGTATAAAGAAAGTGCTTTGTGGACCCTAAAGGAGTATTGAAATGTGACCTATATCAGTCAGTGTTATAATGTACAAGTGAACATTCTTGGTCTGAGAAGAACAGGTCCTTAAGATTTTTTTGAAAATGCTGTGTGAGAAATTGAAACAACATTATTGGTATGGCTATTTTCTAGTAAACTATCTAGCCTTATTGATGTGGTGATATAGTTAATCACTTAGAAAAGTCTGGAGAAAATCTATGAACCTAGGCAATTAAATATCAATACAAGACACTAGGATTGGACAGCATTAAGGAAGTTAGTGCTAAGGAACTCTGGAGTGCAAAACCCTAAAGCAACAGAAACCGTATTTTTAGTTAATAATCACAGAGAAATTTTTTTAAAAATAATTCCTTGCCAAAAGTGTCAGGAAAGCTTTGACCAGGATAACCCTTAAGACACCAGGCCCTTCCTGGCATCAGGGTCAGAGTCAAAGGAGAACTTGCACATTGGCTGATACTGGGACCCTTGGATAATATTTCCCAAAGATGGACAATCAAGAGGAGATTCCAGTTATGTTCAACACTTAATAGGGGTTTTCATTTTTAAAAGGCTGGAACACTTACTTGACAGGTAGAGATGTAGGGTACTTGGATTGGGTAGTGTTGGAGGCAGTGAACATGGCTTCAATGGAAGTAGTATTTGGGCTTAAAATGGTTACATCAATTCAAGCTTTCCCATGCTCTTTGTGATTCTGTAGTTTCACTTATTTTTAGAAAATAATTTGAGGACAAGAAAGAGTTACTTGTGTCTGTGTCCGTACCCCTCAGAGAGTAGGTGTATAAGTGCTACTTACCATGTTCTGTCCAAGGCCAATAGATACAAGAATAGAAAAGATCAGGGTCACATAGACTCAATGTTAGGTCCCCTAATTGATGACAAAAGTGCAGGAAAGAATTGGAAGAAAACACAGAAGTCATTTTTAAGGAAACAGTTATTTCTGATCTTGTAAAAGAAATTAGTCAATAAGTTTTTTTTTTACACTCCCTTTGCCCAAGACTTCAAACATTTTGGCAGAAGAGCTGAGCACAGAGGAATTCCTTAGGAACACTTTTTATACAGGGAAATTTAAATACATGAGAAAAGCCACCCCAAATCCTAGATTTCTATGGCAGTACTATACTACTTAGAGATTTCTTCTAGTTCTTTTTCTTTTCCACATTTGAGGATATCTAGCTCTTTAAGGGAAACATAATTTGTAATTAAGCAATAGCAAAACAACTTACATTTATCATCTCTGTTCTGAACATGGGATAAAAGCATACTTATCAGAGTCATTGCTGCCTTTCCACTCTCCCCACTCCCCATAATCACATGCATATAACATGCATACAATGATCAATTGCTGTGTTGCAACCCACAGTCATACTGTGTCAGAGACAACATGACAAATTAAAAAGGAACTTGCTCCTAGTCTTATCCCAAATATTAAGTGGGTATATGACCTTGGACATGTCCTTCAATAATTTTGGGTTTTGATTTCCTCTTTTGTAAAATGAGAAAGTTAAATAAGATGATTTTAAGCTCCTTTGAGCTCATATAGCACACATTGTCTATACTAGTTCATATAATGTTTTGCTTTGTTTTCATGAAAAACATGGTTTTAGGTTTCTGTTTCATTGATTACTATAGAGATTTTTGATTACTCCACTAGAAGTGTTCATTTATCTATACTTAGTTGGTCTCTCTCTAACCTGCCAAATTTATCACATATACAGATAATTTTGAATAATTTTGATAGAAAAAAGAAATTAGAACAGACTCTTATTGATTCTTGAAGCAATCATGGTGTCAGGAAGTTCTGGATTCAACTCTTTCATTTGACACATACTAGTTTTTTCATCATGAACAACCCTATCAGTTGTTCCAGGAAATTCTCTAATACTGTAAAGTGCCAACACTGGCATGAAGTTAAATAGATACATAGATAGAGAGAGAGAGACAGACAGATAAATAGATAGATAATTGGGCAGAGAGTTGATAGATAGGTACACAGATTGGTAATAGATATTTGAAGAAAAGCTTCATAAAATATATGATTCTGATTAATATATACATATATACATGAGGATTAATTTCACTTTAAAAAAATCTTCTGCAGCATAGTGCTTTGCACATGGTAGACATTTAATAACTATTTGTTGAAGGAATGGACAAAATTAAATATCAATTCAAAAATAAATATTCTAATTCCAGAATATAGACTGCTTCATTAGAATAATATTTTAAACAAGTATCCTAGTTTAAAAAACAAAAAAACTTGTATATCTTTAGGGTTTATTTTAATGTGGTTTGATATACACTTGATTGCCAATTTATTCTCAACCTTAAGAACTGGCCCTTACCAAAGTATATTGCTGCATTCTTATTTTCTCCACAAGTTATTATGACTCTGAAATGAAATTATATTCTTTGCTTCAGATAATGAAAACTAGTTCAAAGATTGAATCATAGAAATATTCCCTCAGGAGAAAGAAAAAAAAAAAGACTTGTTTCTTCTTTTAATTTAGTTTAATCAATGATCATTTCCTCCTAATTGATTCAGCAATGCCCCAGTTATCACTTACAATTCATGAATATATATACTTTGTTGTTGTTGGGGGTTTAGGAGCTGAATTATCCTGTCACTAAATGAATGCTCAGTGAATTGAATTGATGACTCTGTATTAATTATTTGAGTTGCATTCAAGTGTCTTCAGTTATTTAATTATATTTGCTGATCCTTAATAAAAAAAAAATATTACTTTTAATTTTGAATGAAAGGTAAAGATGGCAGTTTGGTGCAGGAAATACAGGATTTTAAATTAGAGGATCTGGGGCTAGAGCTCAGATCTGTTATTTACTAACCATGTGATCTTGGATAATATATCTAACCTCTTTGGGCCCCACTTTTCTGATTTGTAAATGGGATGGAATTATGGTTTGACTAGGTGATTCTAATTCTAAAGCTATGTTCCTCTGGCCAAAAAAATAAAAAATAAAAGGAAAAATAATTGTACTTTCTAACTTCTCAAAGCCCTCTGTTTTCCCTTGCTTTCCCACTGAATAACTGCCTCATATTTAACTAAAATGAGCATATAACTAAGAGGTCCCTTTTTATCCCTTCTTTACCTTACAGCATTCAGATGCCTTCAACTATTATTTTCTCTTTTCAAAGATACTACTATAATCCAGGTTCTTTACTCCTCCCTCTCACCCCTATATTCAATCAGTTTGTTGTTATTGAGGATTCTTCTGTTTCTCAATGAAGATACAGTGAATTGAACTGATGATTCTTCAACATAATTACTTCAGTTGTATTCAAGTACTATGAGTTATTTCATTATATTTTAGTGATCCTTAATAGAAAATATATTAAATCTAATTTTGAATAAATGTAGGTATTGTAGTTTGGAATAATTGTGAACAAATATTCCTTCACAGAATCTCCCATATATACCCTCTTCTTTGCTTTGACGCTGCCACCACCATGATGCAGGTTCTTATTACCTTCAGCCAAGACTATTGCAGTAATCATATGATTGGTCCTACTACTACAAATGTCTCCCTACTCCAGGTCATCTCCATTTATCTGTCAAATTGTTCCTCCTAAGGTGCAAATTTGACCATGTCACTCCCTGCTCAAAGCAGTTTCCTATTACCTCTATGATCAAATATAAACCCCTTTATTTGACTTTTATGACCTGGCTGCTTCCTATATATCTAGTCCTAATTTATTTCATTTTCTTCCAAGTACTGCAAGATCCACTGAAATTTGCTTTCTTGATGTTCCTCATACAAAACAACCTATCTGCCACTCCCCTACTCTACCCATCACAAGATCTGAAATTCTCTGCCTCCTCATTTCTGTCTTCTGGAAGAACTTCATAGTTGTTTATATTTTCTCCATTAAACTAATTTTTTTTTTAGCAACCTTTTATCTTCAGAAACTTGTTACTGGAAAAATAAGTACTAGCTGTTGAGCTGACTTTAGATAGACCTTGTTTTGAATGACAAAGGCTAAAAATTAAGGACAGTAAAAGAAAATGCTACTCCTTTTTGACTTCAATCCAATTAAAAGTATATTTTTTGAGAGAAGGGTATTACCCTTTTGCAATATCTAGTTAATGAAAGTAATGGATCTGAGATTTCTGTGAGAACTTACCTGATCAAATTCTAGAAACAAGCTTGTTAATGTCAGTAAATTTTCCAGAAAAAATCTAGATCCTAAAGAAATCTCTTTCTATTTATGTGTACCATCTATATTCTTGTAATATGGTTCCTTCTATGTTTGAACTACCATACAAACAATTCCACAAATTACTAGTAAATGATAATAGAATTTTACAAATTAAGTAGTGTTTTACCTTCACAAAAATACTGTAAATATTATATATAGGGTTTGCTGTTATAAGTTTGTCAATGGGCGAGGCAGTATCTGCAAGCTATACAAAATATAATGCAACTTCAAATTAACTTAACCAAGGAGATTGTTATGTCTACTGTAATGCAGGAGAAACTAAGTAAGACAGAGATTAGAGAACAATTTAATAGCTTATTAAATGGAGAGATATACTGGGACCAAATGGATCCATTGTTGCTCCCAGGGCTGAAGGAGACTATCCTCTCAAAGAATCCAGCCCAGGGTATTGGGACAGCAAAATTTTTTATAGGATAACAAGAACAATGACATAATCCAGGTACCTGGAGGGGATAACCTGGTGGGGGGAAGCACCTAGGATGACACAATGGAGGGAGATACTGGAAAGGTTACTGATATTCTAATGATGTCTAAAACAGATAGATCTTTATCCTGGCAAAGATTAAGAAGGAATGATTATAGGCTAAATATATAAAACCTTTATCTCATCAAACATTAAGAGGGAAAGGTTATAACCTAAAGCAGAATAACTAAACAGGACAATGGGGAAACTAGGTCAGGACATTAAAAGGGAACTGTGGCACAACACTACCTTTGTTTAGAATAGAATGAGAATTGGGACTAGGTACTCCTGCCTTCTCTACTGAGAATACTGTCAGAATACTGTCTACTATATGTAAAAAAATTTGCATTCCCTAGAGGTGTTATATTCTTTTGGGTATTTAGAATAAAAGGTACCTTTCCTAATTACTCCAAATAGGAAGAGACCTTGTATCTTATGGATTAGGAAATTGCTAACTTTTCAAATTTAAAAAAAATATTTATTTTAAATATTCTTTTTAAGTTTTGAGTTCAAATTTTTTCCCTCACTTCTACTCCTTCCCCACCCAATGAGAAGGCAAGAAATATGTTAATTGTACATGTAAAATCATATAAAATATATTTCCATATTATATGTATGCATGTATGGAGGTGGAATGTTTTTTGTTTTATTTATTTACATCCTGGGTCTGATGTAATATGATTTAGGGGTCTTTTGACCTTGGGGCTTCTGTTCTAATGAGTCCTTCCTCATCTGGCTTTGGAATCTGCCTCAGGAAATTGCACACACCCAGTCTATCTGAAGACCACCCTTAATTCATCTGGAGATTACTTCCTAGCTTTACCCATCTGGGAATCACTTCCTAGCCTTACCCTCAGGTCATAGAATTAATGTATTTCTGATTGAAAGCTGTACAAATGTATCTCCTTGGTACTGTCTATTTACTAGATTCTACTTAGAATTCAAGTAATGGTCTCATGTGCTTTTAATAAACTTTTCCCTTTGACTAGGAGATGAGTTCAAGCCTGAAGATTCTTTTGAGACACTTTGTGACATCAGTCTTGGACCTTTGGCATATGGACCTTGGACCTTTGGGATTATCTTGGTTCATTCTATTGACCAGAGTAACTAAGCCTTTCAGAATTGATTATTTAATAATATTGATTATTTATTTTTTAATAATTATTTAATAATATTGATTATTTATTAAATTGATTATTTAATAATAATATGAGCAAGCATATTAAAGGAATAGGCAAAACAAATCTAGAGGAGCTACACAGATTAATGTAGATGATGAAATACACAAGAGTAATGATTACTTTGGGTCAAAAGCAAGATGAAACTTCTCAACCAAGAAAAAATTGATTTCACTGAAGATATCTATTTTTAATAGTGCCTGGGGGTACCAGCCTTCTTCCACCAAGCAACTCCCCATTGTCTTTTGACTAGCTACAATCTTGATTTTTCTAAGATCTTAGCTTGTAGTTTACTGCTATGCAGTACTACCAAAATAATATTATTGTCAAAAAAAATTGTGATTTTTTTATCAGGAAAAACTTGTAATTTTTGATTTTGCTTCACAATTTCCTACACAAAATCCATTTTACTCTATTCTGCATAATTAATTCTGGACCAAATTCATCAGAAACTCTGAAAAAAGTTGTTTCCATGATTATATGTAATAAAGAATCTCAAATGATATTATATAAGCAAAGGAAACATTTTTGGAAGAGTGTTTAATTATGGGTTTTTTTGCTTTGCTTTGTAATTTAAAAAATTGGGGTGGTTATTTTTAGAAATAAGCAATAAATGAAGTAAGTATGTTATTTGTTATAGTGAGTCATTTGGAAACACTGTTTTCATATTTTATCAAGGGATATCCTTGAAATAGCATTTATAGATTTTCTAATACAAATTTTATATAGATCAGAGAGAAGCCAAACACATTGGTTGTTTCTTTGATTGATTTTTTTTCACTGTGTTCTTCACAGAAGAAATAGTTTCTTCAATGTATATATATATATATATATACATATATATATATTTCTTTTTTTTTTTTTTTGCTGAAGCAATTGGAGTTAAGTGACTTTCCCAAGGTCACACACACTGTTAAGTATTCTAATTTTGTAACATCTTAAAAAATTGACCCTTTAATATTAAGCTTTTGGAATTATGTTTTATTTCCTACATAGACTCTATTTGTTCTCATATTCATCATATTTAGTGCCATTTCTCTAATGTGACTGTACATTTTCATATGAAGTATTACACATAAAGAACTTACATAGCACAGGGGAAAGTACTGTTTGTGGTATTGAGAAAATCTAAGTTCAAATTTAGTCTCAAATATATCTTTGCTAAATGACCCCTCTGGGCAAGTCACTTATCTTCTCTTTGACTCAGCTTCCTCATCTTTAAAATGAGTGAAATAATTGCACCTACCTTCCAAGATTGTTATGAGGATAAAATAAAATAATTTCTGTAAAGGGCTTTATGAAGCATAAGCATCACATAAATACCAGTCATAAATAGTTTGTTATAGAAATAATAACACAACTGTTTCTTTCTCTTTAAAAAAAAAATCTCTTTATTGTCCTACCAACTGTTTCTAGGAAAACTCTTGGGATGATCTGGCTTACTTAGGTTCACATATGCCAAGCATTCTGAATACTTGTTTTCACCTTAAATGACATAGTTGATACTCTCAAGGAATTTACAGTCTACTACTTTGGTATGTTAATAGTACTGGTTATATTTTAATATATACATATATTTATATTTATATAACCATTGGATATGCAGTTTCTTAGAAACATTATATGTTGTGATGTTATTTAAGATATATCCAGGTAACATAAGGAAATGTATTCCAAAAGAAAGATAAAGTAGTATGAAGATGCTTCTGGATTTTTTAATTTTAATTTTATAGTTTTCTCTGAGCCCAAATAATAAGAATGATGATGATGATGGTGGTGATGATGACGATGATAGCTAACATTTCTATAGCTATTATTCCATGTCAGGCACTGTGTTAAGTGCTTTAAAATATTATTTCATTTGACCTTCATAACCCAGGGAAATAATGACTTAAGAGAATCTAGTAAACCTATGTATCTTGTAAAACCATAGATTTAGATGATGCTTTTTTACTTATATGTTTGATAGTATGTGTTAAAAAAAACGCTAAATGTATTCATATGAAAAATGAATTCATAGACTAGGAAGTAGTAATTTTTTTTTCAATTTTAGAGTATACTTGTTTATTAGCTGCCTACTGTGTGCCCCATATTGAACTAGATGTAGTGGGAGATACAAATAATGAGAATGAAATAAATCCTTTCGAGCCCTGCTTCTTAAACTATGGTTTAAGATCCCCTATAGGATTTAATAGCTGAATGTAGGGCTCATGAATTTATGATTTTTTATTAGTAAATGTTTGATTTGTATGCCTATTTTATATAATATATATCCAAGGTTACATAAAAATTTCTCTAGTGAAAAGGGTTATGAGTGCGAAAAAGTTTGAGAAGTTCTGCTTTAGAAGATCATATTCCAATATAAAGACAAGCCTCCCACAAAGATAAGGCAAATAGAGTGGAAAGTATGACAGAATATAATTAAATGCTATCATGCATTCTTCCAATTGCAATGAAAATATTAATTTCATGCAAGTACAGATCTTATCTTGTATTTTTTGTTTTTCATACAATGTTCAGTGAGAAATTAGAAAAGTGAGAAATCAGTCAGAGAGTTACATTGGGAAGGATATGTAGGATATTTAGAAGCCCACATTTCAATATAGAACACTTACTAAAATACTTTCATAGCATACAGATATGTAATAGATATTAATAGACATGAATTAAACACAGTTTAAAAGTAACAAATGCAAAATCCCATAGTTGAATGAAAGCCATAAAAAAATACAAATTGGAGGCAGTCATGGATAGATAATACTGTATATGAAAATATATCAATGGTTTGGTGTAATATGTAAGATGGAGTAAGAATCAGTATTGTATGGCAGCCTCAGATCTAATACTATCTTAAACTACATTAATAGAGGCATAATGCCTGGTAGGAGAGAAATGATAGTCTTATCCTAAGGGGTCCTTTTGTATTACAACTAGAGTATAGTATCAAGTTCTGGGTAGTCCCATTTCTGGAATGGAATGCTTTAGGAGGAAGTGGAAAATAGAGAAGCATTCAGTTTTTTTTTTTAAACAAATAATATTCTACAGCAGATCACATCTTTAGTCACACAAATAAAATATGAATAGACTACAATGTCCAACTGTACTTATTGTATCCAGACTAGGGAAAAAAAATGGTAAATGAAAATATCCCTTATAAAGTCTCTCCCACATGATTTAGACGTAGAGTGATTATACTATAAGCAAATTAGAAGAACAAAGGATACTCTACCTCTCAGATCTGTAGAGAAGGAAGGACTCTATGGCCAAAGAAGAACTAGAATACATTATGAAGTGCAAGACAGATAATTTTTATTATATTAAGTTAAAAAGGTTTTATACCAAAAAAAAAACAATGCAGAAGGAAAGCAGAAAACTGGGAGAAAAATTGCATATCCAAGGGTTCTAATCCTCATTTTTAAAATATATGGAGAATTGATTCAAATTTACAAGAATACAAGCCATTCTTCAATTGATAAATGGTCAAAGGATATGAACAGACAAATTTCAGATAAAAAAATTAAAACTACTTCTAGTCATCTGAAAAAATGCTCTAAATCATTATGATCAGAGAAATTCAAATTAAGACAAACTCTTATTTACCATTATACCTCTCAGATTGGCTAAGATGACAGGAAAAGATAATGATAAATGTTGGAGGGGATGCCAGAAAACTGATATAGTAATGCATTGTTGGTGGAGTTGTTAGATTTTTCTGTCATCTAACCATTCGGAAGAGCAATATGGAACTATGTGCAAAGGGTTATCAAATCAAAGATTACATATTTATCACATAAAATATTTGATCCAGCAGCATCTATATTAAACTTATATCCCAGAGAGATCATAAAAAAGAGAAAAGGATCCACATGTACAAAAATGTTTGTGGCAGCCCTTTTTGTAGTGGCAAGGACCTGGAAACTGAGTGGATGCCCATCAGTTGGAGAATGGCCAAATAAATTATGGTATATGAATGTTATAGAATATTATTGTTCTATTAGAAATGATCATCAGGGTTAATTCACAGAGGCCTAGAGAGACTTATATGAACTGATGCTGGGTGAAGTGGATAGAACCAGATCATTGTACACAGGAACAACAAAATTATGTGATCAACTGTGATGGACGTGGCTCTTTTCAACAATAAGGTGATTCAGGCCAATTCCAATAAACCTATGATGGAGAGAGTCAGCTGCAACAACAAAGAGGATTATGGGGACTGAATGTGGATCACAACATAGTTATTTTGTTGTTGTTTGTTTGCTTTTTGTTGTCTTTCTCATTTTTTTTTCCTTTTTGATCTGATTTTTCTTGTGCAGCTTGATAATTGTGGAAATATGCATAGAAGAATTACACATGTTTAACATATATTGGATTACTTGCTATGATGGGGAGGGGATGGGGAAAAGGGAGGGAGAAAATTGGAACACAAGGTTTTGTGTTGGTGTTTTTTCTTCTTTAAAATAATAATGGTTCTCTCTCGGAGAAGGTTTCTTGGGGAGGTTTTCTGGAGGCAGCCTTAGTTTCAGTTACAAATAAATAATCACCCAAAATACAGCCAGCTGATAAAAGTTCAGATCTTTATTGTCTCTAAAATAGCCCAGTTAGCTCAGAGGCCTATCTTTCTGCTTGGTTCCAAGAGCTCTTGCAGCTTGTCCTTTGCCTCTGCTTTCTTCTGCCTCCAGCCAGCAACAAGGTAGAAGATGCAATGAATCTCTCTTGCCTTCAAGAGAGGGCTTGTAGGCATCCTCCCAGAGTGCTCCTCTCCAACCCCTGGGAATGTTCCCAAGTAACTCTCTTGAAGCTCTAAGAGCTTCCTCTATATATATGATCTCCCAAAGGTTAACTCCTCCTCTGAGAGAATAGGATTATGGGTTATCTCCCAAAGTGCTCTCTGGCCCTAAGAACTTCAAGGGAGGTGTGAATTCAGATATCTCATACTAAACCCTGAAATCTCCCAAACGTGTGAACTCCAGTGAGTAAAGGTGTGAACATAAGCATTGTTTCTCAGTTCCACTTAGAACCTTGTTTCTTCTGGCCCCTAACAGTTTGTAAAGATTCCAACATCTCCCCTTTTCTTTTGATTTAGGACATAGGTGGTCATAACCTCCCTGACTTCTCAAGGAGGTGAGAACCCCCAAAAGGTGATCACACCTTCCCTGACTGCTCAAAAAAAGGAGTGAAAACACCATAAAAATAAGGTGGTCACGCCCTCCCTGACATCTCAGGAAGGGAGATGAAAACACCAAAGGAAATAGAAAATCAAATCAGATTAGCCGTTTTCTAAAGGGGCTCACTTGAAACAAGTATGAAACAAGGTGTACATAAATCCATCAATATGGGAGGCATTACACATAATCATATAAAATACATAAGCACATAGCAATATAACACAGGCTAGAAGTAATGTAACAAATAACATGAATCAACATGAGAATTTATACATATCCATAAATCCTAGAAATAGTCCAAAAGGAATCATGTGCCAGGAATCCAATAATTCCTGTAAGCTTTGAAGTAAACAATTTTTCTTTCTTTCTTTCTTTTTATTTAATAGCCTTTTATTTACAGGTTAAATGTATGGGTAACTTTATAGCATTAACAATTGCCAAACCTCTTGTTCCAATTTTTCACCTCTTACCCCCCCACCCCCTCCCCCAGATGGCAGGATGACCAGTAGATGTTAAATATATTAAAATATAAATTAGATACACAATAAGTATACATGACCAAACCGTTATTTTGCTGTACAAAAAGAATCAGACTCTGAAATATTGTACAATTAGCTTGTGAAGGAAATCAAAAATGCAGGTGTGCATAAATATAGGGATTGGGAATTCAATGTAATGGTTTTTAGTCATCTCCCAGAGTTCTTTTTCTGGGTATAGCTAGTTCAGTTCATTACTGCTCCATTAGAAATGATTTGGTTGATCTCGTTGCTGAGGATGGCCTGGTCCATCAGAACTGGTCATCATATAGTATTGTTGTTGAAGTATATAATGATCTCCTGGTCCTGCTCATTTCACTCAGCATCAGTTCATGTAAGTCTCTCCAGGCCTTTCTGAAATCATCCTGTTGGTCATTTCTTACAGAACAATAATATTCCATAATATTCATATACCACAATTTATTCAGCTATTCTCCAACTGATGGGCATCCACTCAGTTTCCAGTTTCTGGCCACTACAAAGAGGGCTGCCACAAACATTCGTGCACATATAGGTCCCTTTCCCTTCCTTATGATCTCTTTGGGATATAAGTCCAGTAGTAACACTGCTGGATCAAAGGCTATGCACAATTTGATAACTTTTTGAGCATAGTTCCAAATTACTCTCCAGAATGGTTGGATTTGTTCACAACTCCACCAACAATGCATCAATGTCCCAGTTTTCCCGCATCCCCTCCAACAATCAACATTATTTTTTCCTGTCATCTTAGCAATGACTCAGTTCTTGACCTCAAGTTGCTTATAACCAAGCAACATTCTTAAAAAACATATCAGGAAGAATGTGATATGAGCAAATGTGAGATCAACCTTTATTTTAGCTAGAAATAGATTGCACACCTGCAACAATCTCCTTGACCAGGAAAAAATGATTTTATAGTAGTTTCAGAAAACTTCCAGGATGCTTGAAATATTTTTAGCAATATTGCTAAATGTGTAACTTTCATGTGGGGGAAAGTTACAGAAAATACAATTTGCCAACTAACGGCTACCAAACTCAGCAATTCCTGATTCCGCATACTGAGTGTATTTTTCAGATTGGAAATTACATTTATTAGACAATATGCTCTTGTGAAATTTGACTAATTGCAATCATGGGACATCTTAAAGAAATGTCTATAAATAAGTCCCTTAATATAACATAATATCTGATAAATAATAAGTCCAAATAAGATCTACACTCACTACAATAGCAGATGAAGGAAGACTCAACATCTCCCAACCCACTTCTTAGGGTTTCTTGACATGTCATTGTAATGCTGGAGAAACTGAAGTAAGATAGAGATTAGAGAGTTTTTAATATTTATTTAGAAGGAGAGATTGTGCTGGGTGCAAAACAGGATCCATGGTGACTCAGCAGCTGGATGGAACTAATTGTCTCAAAGCATCCAGAGATCAGGAGAACAAAGACAGAGTGGGGTTGAACACTGGTGAGAGGGAACTTCCAGGAATGGACCATAAATTTGGTTCTGACAGGTTGGGGGTAAGGAAAGATCATAAATCCTGATAAATTGGGAGGACCAGGGGCCAGGATGTCTGAAACAGAAGATATACCTCCCTGTCTTGAAATAAACCATCTGCATTTTATGGATCTATGGAATGCTAATGGTCAGGGCTCCCAGCCCTAATTATATTAGTCCTCATGATCAGGGAGAGAGGTTGCCATCGGGAAGATTGAGGCAGAACAATTCAAGAAATTGACACAGAACAATTCAGGGAAACTGAGGCAAAAAATTAAAGGAAACTGTGGCTAATAATTATTCCATAGTTGTAGTGGCTTCATTTTAATTAAGGTTATAGTGGCTACCAAGAAGTTTGAATCTTGGCTTAAATAAAAAATAAATAGGGAACCTAAGCTCAGCTTTTTAGAAGTGGGACTAGATCTTCTTTCCATTACAAAGTATATTCTTGAAATTATTAGCATTTGTATATTACTTTAAAGTTTGCAAAATGCTTTACTAGTATTACCTCACTTAATCCTTATAAGAAACCAACACAATAGGTGCTATTATTATTCCGATTTTACAGATAAAGAAGCTGAGGCAAAAGAAGACTAAATAATGGTCCCCTTCTATTTAAGTGTCTGAGGCATAATTCCAACTCAGGTCTTCTGTACTATAAGTTCATCATTCTCCAAGTAGTACCATTTAATTGTCTCTATTTCAGAAGACTATCTTAGTGGGATATATATACATGAGAAATAATAATTATATATATTTTCAATGAATTCTGTCACATTTTAAGATATGCTGACATGATTCTTCCCTTCCCCTTGGTTTACTTTCACTTAGTTCAAATCCATCCTCAGATGCTAACTGTGTGAATCTGGGTAAGATGTCATTTAATCCTTATTTGCTCATCTGTACAATAGGGATAATAATAGCACCTATATTCCTGGGTTGTGAGAATCAAATTAGATAATAATCATAAAGTGTTTAGTACAGTGCTCAACACATGGTAAGTGGTATATAAATGTCAGGTATTATTATTGCCATTTATATTAATTACTTAATTATGTATATTATCTTGGATTAGTCACCCTTTGTGAACCTCAGTTTTCTCATCTGTAAAGTGAAGAGATTGGACTAAATGACTACTAACATCCTGTACAGACCTAAATTCATGACTCCATGATTTTACCTTTTCTCCTCACATACTCCTTTTCCTCTTATTCTTCTGTTATTCAGTCACATTTATCACAGAATGTTTGACTTAAATAGCTGTTTGGGCATCATCTAGTTAATTCTATTTTCCAAATAAAGAAACCAAAAATTCTAGAGGAGGTGACTTATTCAAGGTCACACAAAAAATAAGTGACAGAGTTTGGACTCAAATCCAAATCCAGTTCTCTTTTGGGATTTCAAAATAAATAAATTACTTTGTTTTTATTTTTTTTTTTCTTTTGGGACCTGTGATTTCATTGCTGTAGGGAGCTTCTGTCATGCCGGAGAAACTGAGGCAGGAGAGAGATTAGAGAGTTCTCAATAGTTTATTAATTGGAGAGTATAATTGACTGGACAGGATTCTCGTCTCAAATTATCCAGTCAGATAGAGATAAAGATATACTGGGACCAAGGAAACCATGTTGGTCCCAGGACTGTCATCTCAAAGAATTCAAGCAATCAATAGGAACTGCCCAATTCCTTAAATACTCTTAGAAACAAAAAACCAAGAGGATGGGGGGAGACCATAAATCCTAAAAGCCCAGAGACAGGATGTCTGAATATCCAGAGATAAAACTGTCAGTGAGGTATCTTGGAATATTTTAGAGGGATATTGTAAATTCTTGAGAACAGGAGTTCTGCTCTCTTGTTTATCTTGCTAGCAATTTATAACCTTAGAGTAAACAGTTCCCAATTTTAATGGACGAGAGTGGGTTTTTACGACTAAGGGGATTTGACAGAACAGTTAAGGAAACTGAGACAAAGGAAACTAGTTCAGGGAAACCAAGTCAGAACAGTTAAAGAGAACTATGGCATTACATTTCTAATATAGTAAATATCTCTTACAATTCATAGTAACTGTTGACTTGCCTGGAACACCAAGAGATTATATGAATTGCCTATAATCACAGAACTAATAAATAATTTGAATTCAGCTCTTCTAAATTCCAGGTCCATTTCTACATCCACTCGACCACAAAGCTGCTTAGGTCTGCATAAATTCTATGTATGAGGTGAAAAAGAAAGCCTTTTAATGGGGCAATCTGTTACCTTGACCCTGAACTCTTGCTTAATCTTAAATCTTATGGAATTTTATTTGTTTGTGAAAATTATAAATTACAACTTTAGAATGACTTATGTTAGAGAGATTTTTGAAGGATACCACCTTTTCCCCTGATATTAACTGTTGATCCACAAAAAAATATTCTTCTACTCTAGAATAAATATTCTTCTCCTTGCCCAATTCTGGCTTTACTCGCAAATAATCCAACCTTGAAACAATACTCAAAGATTCAGAGCTATTCTAAAATCCTTCGTCAGACCTTCTATCTTTGCTGAAACAATTTTGTATCTTAATTAATCTTTGCTAATCATCCTACCTCCAGTCCGCTGAACGTGTACCAAAAAAAAAAAAAAAAAAAAGGCACAAGTTAACTGTTGTTACCCTCAATAAAATAATGGTTCAATCCAGACTTACACAATTACTGCATTTGAGAGTTGGAAGAGACACCATCAACAATCTAATACAAGTCATACTTGAAAGAATACCTATTTTTATGTGATTTACTTGTGGTTGTCTAGTTTATTACTAAAGATTCCTACCTAGCCCAGCTTTTTCCCCCTTGTACAGAAGAAAAATCCATCATCTCTCAAGGAAACCCATTATACTTTTGGATCCAATGAAAACTGAAATTAAGAAAGTTTTTCTTGACTGGTCTCTTCATAGCTTCTATTTATTAGTGGCTAATTGAAATACACATAATCCTTTTGGACAAGAAACTCCTCAAATACTTGAAGATAATTATTACAGTCCCTCTAATAAAACTAGGCTCTTCAACCAATCTTAACAAAGCATGGATTCAAAGCCCTCAACATTCATATGGCCATCCCCTGACCACTCTACAGTTTTCATTATCCTTCCTAAACTATAATGATGAGAAGTAGGTAAAAGATAGTGTGTGTAGGGCACAGAGATAGAAAGGAATCACCTCCTTATTTCTGGAAGCATGCTCTTTTTATTCATCTCTAGGTCACATTAACTTTTAGAACAGTACTTTGATGTTGATTTTTTTTGTACCTGAGTGTCATATTTTACATTTTTCCTTATTGAATTTCATATATTTAGAGTTAATTCTAAATTCTAGGTTTCAAAGATCCTTTTTTTTTTCTTAACATCATCTAATATATCACTCTCTCTCTTAACTGTGTTAGCTGCAAATTTGATGGGCATCCATCTGTGCTTTATTCAAGTCATTGATAAAAATCTTGAATAGTCCAAAGTCAAGCACAGATCTCTTGAGTTCTCTGCTAAAAACTTCCTTTCTATGTTGACATCGACTTATTAACAACACCACTTCAAAATTAGTCATACAATTAGTTCTGGGTAAATAGCATCTTGTCATTATCTAATTTATATGTCTCCAGTTTCTCCACAACATAGTATGAGATTTTTTTATGGAAAACTTTGTTAAAATCCAGGTATACAATGTATATTGTATATATATTGTATATACATTGCTCTTATTTATGAAGTAACCTTTATTTCTATTTTACAGTCAAAATTGGCTGGTGAATTTCCCATGTATTAACATTAGTCTTTTCAAACAATCTTCAAACAAACAAAACAAATTTATCTTTTCCCCTCCTCTAACTCTGAATTAGTTACCTTCGTGTCTTCAGGATTTCATTCTTGAGCATTTCCTATTTCTCCTAAATTCATTTCTCCTTTTATGCTTAATACATGAAATTCTACCTATCTTTTTTTTAACCCTTTGAAAACTGCTTTGCCCAAATCTGGAATCTATACCAGATTGTCTGGATTTTCCCTCCTTCACCTTCACAAACTCTGAGAGAGTGTGATGTGGAGTGTATTATAAAACCTAAAATGTTAATACATTTGTTTATCCCTCTACTAGCTTTCATTCAAATATGGTCCATCATATTTTCTCAGTATTTCTTTGATTTCTCTATATTACATTATTAATATACCTTTCATCTTTATTAATTCTTTCTTTTGAATAAAGTTTACCCATCGAGAGCCATAGTTCAGTTATGAGTTTCTTCACAATAATTTTCAGTGATATTTCTGAGGCAAATTTTGCTTCCTTTTAATGGGCACTTCTAATACTTCCTATTTTTTGACTAAAAGTTTGGACACTTGTACATAGAAATTTGACACCATGGATCTCACTACACTCTCCTTTCTTGGGTTTTTATCTTTGATGAATTTCTAAGTATAATGAGTATAACTATGTACAAAAATAACTTAAGGGACACAGAAGTGAGCCTTTTCCTTTCACTATACTTTTTAGTCAGTCCCTCTGTGTTTTCAATGAAACTTCTTTTCCCTTTTGCTTTTTAAAATTACCTATGTGATTCCTCAAGTAGCTATTACAAATTTAAAAGTGGCTATTACAGATTTTATTTTCATTCCTCAAGGTCTCATCCATACCATACTTTCACACAAGTACCATAGATCCCAGCTTCTTAAATTGTAGTTTTAAAGATTCCACATGGAATCTTGTAACTGGATGTGGGAGTTGTGAAATTTTGATTTAATATTAGTAAATGTTTGATTTGTATACCTATTTTATCTATCTATCTACCCAAGATCATATAAAGTTTCTTGGGCAAAAAGGGATTGTGAGTGAAAAAAGTTTAAAAATCCATGCCATAGATGATCTATTTTTCTACTTCATTATGAAGGTCAAGACTTAAGATCAAATTTCCTGGAAGCTATTACAACTCCTAAATTACCTTCACAATCTATTTTCATCCTCTTTTACTGACTGAAATGAATAATTCTTTCTTTTTTTCTTTCTTTCTTTTTGGATTTAATTGTATTTTATTTTTTCAATTACATGTAAATTTTTGGAAGATTTTTAAGTTTCATTTTTTTCTCTCCCCCTCTGTTATGTATTTCCTCCCCAAGACAGTAAGAGCTACTTCTCCTAAAGCTAGTTCCTCTACCTAGATCCTGGATCCTAGATCTTTTACTTTAATGTTTTATCCAGGACTTTCAATAATTATGTTTTACCTTTCAGCCTAATTTAACTTATCCCTTTTATTAATTTCACTATCTTCCCATTTGTCTATAAATATGTGTAGACCTCCTTAATCCTAAAACAAAATATAAAAATTTTTGTTGCCCTTGAACTTCATTTAGATATTCCCACAAGTTTTCCCTATCTGTGACCAAACTTAGAAAGTTATCTACCAAGACTTCTACTTTCTTACTATCTACATTAATCTTTTATAATTTGACTGTTCCAATCATTCTACTGAATATATCTACTAAAAGGGCCACTCATAATTTCCTAATCACTAAATACAATATTCTATTTTTTTCTTTTCTCATACTGCTTGACCTCCCTGCAGCATTTGACCTTGCTGACTATCTGATCTATTTATACTTGTCCTTTTTATTTTTGGTTCATAAAACACCATATTTTCATGTTTTCTCCTTCTACATTTCAAACATTGCCTCATTGTTCAGGTCTAAAATTTTTCAAATATGTGATTTTCAAGGTTTCAATATTTTATTCATTTGTTTGTTTATTCATTCATTCATTCGTTTGTTTATTATCCTTTCTCTTTAGGCAATCTCACTTATATGAAAGACTTCAATAATGACCTAGATTGAATGGTTCCTAAATGTATTTCTTCAGTGTGCTACCTTGTTTCTGAAGAACCAGACCAGTAGTACCAGCTTCTACAAGTCTTAGTTATCTGGGTAGCTTACCAATTCCTTTGTCTTTACATTTCCCAACGTGAACTTCTCATCTTTCCCCAAAAATGGCACTTCTTTTTGATATCAATGATTGTACCTTTAACCTATTTTTCCATATTCAAAGTCTTGGTATTAACTTTCTTCTTACCTCTTATTGTCAGTTAGTTGTTTTTTAGTGTGATTCTTTTAACTGTCCATGGGGTTTTCTTGACAAAGAAACTGAAATGGTTTGTCATTTCCTTCTCTGGTATTTATGTAGATGGATTAAGTGACTTGCCTAGGGTCACAAAGCTAGTTAATGCCTGAGGTCACTTTGAACTCTGGTGGTTCTGACTCAAGGTCCAGTGCTCTATCCACTGTGCCACATTAAGGCCCCAATAATGAATTAACTCACTTCAAATGATACCTTCCCAAAACCTGTTCTTGTTCCCTACCATTTTTCTGTTCCCACTGTTATTTCTCTAGTACATGCCCAAACCACGTTCTATTTAGAATATTTCAATACTGATCTGACAGGTCTTCCTACCCTCATTTTACTCCCTTTCCAATTTGTTTTTTTCCACCTATTGCTAGATTTCTTCCATGAAAACAAACAAACCTGCTTGTCTCATATGCTTCTGCTCAAATCTCTTTGATCGTTCCCACTTTCATATAAAGTTCAAAACACTGACATTCAAGACCTACCATAGTGTGTGATATTGTCTTGCTTTTACACCTCTATCTCATACTACTCAATATATATTCCATACTTGATGTCCCTGTACATGTTCTTCACTTTCCTACCTCCATAACACCTCTCATCTCCCTTTCAATATACTATTCTATTAGTCTGAAATGTCTTCTTGTTGGCCTTGAGCCATGTCACTTTAACTTTCCATGAACTTTTAGGTCTCTTTCAGCTTTTTGATTCTCTTCCAGAAATTTTTCTGTCTCTATTTTATGCAGAATAATTTTGTAAGGCTACCCATCTACTGCACAGATTTTGTTACTCTGTTTTGAAAAAATGCAATTTCTTTATCAACACATACAAATTTCAAGCTAATGGTAATCTGATATCACTGTCCTTTATGTCAGTTTTTTTTTTTTTTTCTTCATTAAATGAGAAGACCCAGAGCCAAAGCTTGCATATAGATTCTGAAGATTAACTCATTAAAATGACTTAAAAATCAATTTAACATATTGTACAGATGTTAAAATCATAGTACAGCTTCCAAATAATATTTTTGTTATGGATTAGCATAGAAGGGAACTATTTCAGCTGAATAAAGATATGTAAGCATATACAGCAGATTTATGTATACAAAACATCACTGACAACTGGTCAGTGTCTCAGCAGAGAACAGTTTTCACCATATGATTGTAAACTATTTCTGAATCACCTTGTGATTTTACCAGCTATGTTGTTGATCAGTCTAACTTTAGAGGCTTTGTTGAAACTGATTACTGTTTGCGGTTCACTAGGGACCAGTAGTCTATGAAGCACCTGGTGCTGCTTTTAACATAGTATCCATATTGCTTCACAGCCTCACATGAAACTCAGAGCAACAGTAAATATTACAGCATACATATCTGCTGAAAATGGGACATTTAGAGTTTACTAAGGCAGTTACATGGTGCAGTGGATTCAGTGATGAGCCTGGAGTCAGAGAGATTCATCTTCCTGAGTTCAAATCTGGTCTCAGACACTTACTACCTGTGTGATCCTAAATTAAGCTACTTATTCCAGTTTGTATCAGTTTTCTCATCTACAAAATGAACTGGAATAGGAAATGGCAAATTACTCCACTAATTTTGCCAGGAACACCCCAAATGGGGTCACAAAGTCGAACATAACTGAAAAGGACTGAATAGCAATAAGACAACAGTAAATGATTAGAGTGGCAGGAGTGACATCAATAATCTTTTTCACCTTTCTTTCATAAAACAAGTTTCCGTTTTCTTTATATTACTTAATTACTTTATTTAAATAGCATTTTCTTTGATAGATTGTCTGATTTTCCTCTTCCTACAGGCTTTATCTCAATTTTTTTTTTATTCTTTACTTTGTATTTTGTGATAAACATGAGTTTTACTTATTTAACCTTAAATATTTATTCTAACTCAGCAAACAACCTCTAAAATATGGAAACAAAAATAAAAAGTGATTGTATATTTGATACAATATTTGCAGTTTGTAAAATGTCTAATGTAGAAAGATAATGGGCTAAAGCACACGATATAGTTTTAGACATTTACAATATTTTCACTTGTTTTCTTCAAAAAGATGTGTGTGTATGACTGTGTATGTGTGTATATACATATATATACACACATATGTACTTATTGAATGGCTTTCTACAGAGTGAGAGGGGAAAGAGGACAGAGCAGGAAGGAAGAACTTCATTGGTGAATAGTGAAAAAGGAAGTGTATCAATGAAGTATTTGAAGTTTTAAAAAATTTAGAAGTTTTGAAAAATGCCTTCTCAATTTTTAAAAAATTTCTGTTAACATCAAATAATAGTAGAATTGCAATCGTATAATATGTATATGGAATTATATAATTAAGTAATTATAGTTGCAAAGATATTTTCAAACAAGATAAATAATGTTTATCTTTATTGAGATCAAAAATTTTTAAAAGAAAAACTAAATAAAAATTAAAAAATATTAAAGTTAAAAGATGAAATCTTCTCTGCCTTTTATAGACTTAGAAAATTGCAACAGTAAAGGTTATGGTGCTGGAAAGCCTATATTAAAATCCTGCTTTTGTCACTATTAATGTGACCTCTGGCAAGTCACTTAATCTCTCTTTAGAATTCAGCTTCTCTATCTGTAAATCAGTAAATTTAAACTAATTGGCTTCAGAGATCCCTTCCCAGTGTAAATCCAGATTCTGTGATTTCTTTTTCTTCTATGGATTTGACTGGATTTTGTAGTTGTAACATTTTAGATTTTTCTTCTTCCTTTTTTTTTTAGCGACTGAGAAATAACTCTAAAAAGCAATAGCATGATATTGCATAGTTTGAGTTGCATTACACTGGTGGCAACAGTGCCACTCCACCAAGCTGATTCATTGAAGAAAAAAAAGTTTTTGATTTCCTTAAGTTTTGAAGTATGTCAATTTGAGAGAAGTGAAAGGAAAAAGCCTTAGGATATTTAGCAATTCAAACCCATTAGTAGCTTCTTGGCAAATATCTCAAAAATACAGTGATAGAAAAAAGCCTAAAAATATTTTGCAATGATTCCATTTTAAAATGGTAATAATATTCATCATTAATATCACTTAAAACATTTTCCATGCTTAATTCTTTAAATTCAAATGAAAGTAATGGCTTCCTATCCTATTTTTGGTGGCCATATTGGTTGAATGTAGTTGATGGAGTTCATAGTTTACCAGAATAGATGTCAGGAGATTTTATTTTAGACCCAATTCTTCCACTGATTGGCTGTGTGTCCTTGGGCTTACTATTTGACTTCTCTGGATCTTCCAAGTTGACATGAGTGAATGAGATCAGTTTTGGATTTTCAAGTTTCCATCCTCTGGAAAACCCTTGTACTTTTTTGTCTTTGAGAAAAACATTTGTGGGGTTACTGATCATTGATAGCACACAAATTAAGAAATACAATAGATGATATTGTATAATTTTATATTATTTAAAGTTTGATAGTTTCTAACTGTTGATAATGAATAAGTCCCATTACTTCTCTTAAGTTTTACTTTCTTATCTGGAAAAAGAGAATGATGATTAGTCTGAGGAAGCCTTTGGAAAACTTTAAAATGATATAAAAACTAAGATATTTTGTGGTCTCTGGACAATTTATACAACTAGACCACATACTGATTAAGGTATATTGATAAACAGATTTTATTATTTAAAATTATGTCCAAAGATTAGAAGGGAAGAAATAAACTGGGAAAACATTTTTACAGTTAAAGGTTCTGATAAAGGCCTCATTTCCAAGTCAGTTCCATAGAGAACTGACTTTAATTTATAAAAAATCAAGCCATTCTCCAATTGATAAATGGTCAAAAGATATAAACAGATAATTTTCAGATGTTGAAATTGAAACTATTTCTACTCATATGAAAGAAAATGTATTTCAGATTATTATTGATCAGAGAAATGCAAATTAAGACAACTTTGAAACACCACTACACACCTGTCAGATTGGCTAAGATGACAGGAAAAGATAATGACAAATGTTGGATGGGATGTGAGAAAATTGGGAAACTGATCCATTGTTGGTGGAGTTATGAAAGGATCTAACCATTCTGGAGAGCAATTTGGAATTATACTCAAAAAGTTATCAAACTGTGCATACTCTTTGATCCAGAAGTGTTACTACTGGGCTTATATCCAAAAGAGATATTAAAGAAGGGAAAGGGACCTGTATGTGCAAAAAATGTTTGTGGCAGCCCCTTTTTATAGTGGCTAGAAACTGGAAATTGAATGGATGCCCATCAATTGGAGAATAGTTGACTAAATTGTGGCATATGAATGTTATGAAATATTATTGTTCTGTAAGAAATGACCAGCAGGGTGGATACAGAGAGGGTTGGAGAGGCTTACATGAACTGATGCTAAGTGAAATGAGCAGAACTAGGAGATCATTATACATTTCAACAACAGTACTATATGAGGATCAATTCTGATGGAAGTGGCTATCTTCACCAGTGTGAGGATCCATATCAGTTCCAGTTGATTGGTATTGAACAGAACCAGCTACACCAAGTGAAAGAATACTGGAAAATGAATGTGGACCACAACATAGCATTTTCATTCTTTCTGCTATTGCTTGCATTTTTGTTTTTCTCCCCAGGTTATTTTTATCTTTTTTCTAAATCCAATTTTTCTTGTACAGCAAGATAACTGTATAAATATGTAAACATATATTGTATTTAACATATAATTTAAAATATTTAATATGTAAGGGACTACCCACCATCTAGGGGAGAGGGTGGAGGGAAGGAAGGGAAAAGTTGGAACATAAGTTTTTGCAAGGGTCAATGTTAAAAAAAAAATTATACATTCATATGTTTTGTCAATAAAAAGCTATAATAAAAAAAGAAAGTTAAATAAAATTATGTCCAACAATAGTGTACTTCTATAATGATATTAGTCATTAGATTGAAATATTTTTTTCCTAGGCTATTACTGTTTAAAATAGAATTTTGGGGAGTCCAATGTCTTTTAAATGGTCACCACAAACTCAATTCATCATCATAAAGATCCTTGCCAACAGAATTGTAACTATATAGAAACTCAGACCTGGGGTTCTTCCTAGCTAATTGGTAACTTCTTTTCTTAGATGACTATTGTAGAAAGGATCCAGTCATGCTTCACTTTAGCACTTTCTGTACCTCTTTCTCTCACATATAGTAAGTACTTAATATATCCTTGCTCTGTCCATGTATGTATGTATGTATGTATGCATGCATGTGTGTATCATCTACCTCTCTATCTGGTATCTCTCTGTTTCTATTGATGCCTCCCTCTTTTTCTATGTATTGATCTCTTGATTGATCTCTCTTTTGATCAATATCTATTGGTTTCTATTGATTTATCTTTCTCTCCTCCTTCTCCACTCTCTCTCCCTGTCTCTCCAACTCTCCTCTCCCTCTCCTTTCTCCTCCCCCTCCTCCTTTCCTCCTCCCCTTTTCCTTTTCTTATCCCTTCCTCTCCCTCCTCTCCCCTTCACCCATTTACCCTGTTATCTATGTAGTAAACAAAGTGTAATCAAGAATAATTAACTTTGGGTTGCAAGTAATTGTCTTCAGTGACTTGCATCTTGGTAGATTTGGAACCAGATGCATTCAATCCTGATTCTTTTTAGCTGTTTGAAAATGAAAAAAAATAATTCATTGCTTCTCTAAATCTTATTTTTTTATCTATGAAATGAGAATAATGATTTTTGAACTAGATACATCATGAGGTTGTTAAGAGGAATTCTTTTGAAAACAGAGTGATAAAGAAACTAAAATGTTATGAAATTAAAACTAAAATGAATTTACATTAAAATTGTTATTCAAAGTCATTTATATTATACCATTAAAATAGACATTTTAATAATGGTATTATGAAAATATGTAATTAGAATGATTTTTATAATTCTGTCAACTACGATTATTCATTTGAACTGAAATCTCAGTTTATCATGAGATGCTCAGTTTATCAGGAGATGCTATGGCTGAATTTCAAAAGCATTCATGATTTGCAAGTATCTGAGGCTTACTTCCTAGTACATGCCTGGTTTTAGTCAATTTTTTTTTCTATTTCTCTAAAAAATTACTCAAGCATGGATTTACTTAGTGAATAGGTAATTTTTGTAAGAGATCTCCACAGTTTACTCCAAATAATGTTTTTTTAAATGACTGATATGTTGATTTTACCTTTGTAAACACATATCACATAAGCCTCTTTTTCTCCTCTGATACTGTCAAGACCATAATGCAGTTTCCATTACCTCAATCCTGAATTATTACGGCTGTCCTCATCACAAATTTCTCCTCACACTAGACCATCCTCTACTCATCTGTCAAAGTAATTTCTCTAAAGTATGGGTTTGACAATACTCCTAATCCCAATTCAGTAACCTCCAGTGGTTTCTTGACATAGTCACAATCAAATATAAAATCCTCTGTTTTTTTTTTTTTTGTTGTTGTTTTTTGTTTGTTTGTTTTTTTTTTTTTACCAACCTTTTTTTGGCTTTTTATAAGCTGTTCCCTGGCTAGTCTTTCTCATCGTTTTACATTTTACTTCCCCAAGTATTTGTGATTCAATGACAGTACTCCTTGCTGTTCCTTGAACAAGGCATTGCATCTCTCCTCTATGGTTATTTCCATTGGCTATTACCCCTATCTAAAATGCTCTTCCTTCTTATTTCTACTTGTGGGCTTTCTTGGTTTTTTCAAATTCCATTTAAAATCTCACCTTCTATAAAAAGTCTTTCTTGATACTACTTAATTTTAATTCCTTCTCTTTAGTGATTATTTGTGATTTGTCATGTGTAACATGTTTGTTCAGAGTTGTTTCCATGTTTTCTACTCCATTAGATTGTAGGTTCCTTGGAAGCAGGGACTTTTTTTGCTTTTCTTTGTATCCCCAACATTTAGGATTGATATCAAGCATAGACATAATAAATATTTATTGACATCACTGATGGAAGGACCCGAGGAATATAGAATTTGGGCTGATACAACCTCCAGTAGGATGTCACATTAATTTAATATTGAAAAGTCATTATATCATGTTTATCTAGAAAACACATGGCAATACCTAGTTTAAGACTTGGTACTTAGCTTTTTAATTACTTTATATTCTATATTCTAATAATTTCATATTATATTTCTATCAGGAGAAATATTACTTGAAAAGTTGTGATAACAACGTGTTATTACTCTACCCAATTAGAAACAAAGTTGAAAAATTATGCAAAATTAAAAGAATTAAAAGTCATCAGATTGCATGCAGTCCGAGAATGACATTTCACAGATGTTAATATAGTGCATGCCATTAATATTTAATATGAGTATAGCTATTATGTTAAGAGAATTTTATGATTGGATACCACTTACCCTGTAAAATAGAGTATAAAGTGTTATTGTATTTCTGATGCAAAATAAAAGACCTCCTAATAAGAATTTTAAGAAGGTCATGAAATAGAATTAATTTCTCTCTGATCATTATAATACTTGATTGACGTTGATAACTGGAATAAAAGAGTGCTACAACTGTTTTTGCTACAGGTTGCCAGAGAGATTTGAGACCTCCTTCATCACTCAATCTAGTGGTTGCCATTGTTATCAACAAACCCATTCTCCTTTTCTAGTTCACTGCATGAGCATTTAGGGCAAAACTTCTTAACCTGTGGTCATGTAACTAAACATGAAATCACAAAAATTTGGCAACAGTAAAAGGTATTAAATATTTCTTCAAGATTTAATTCTTTATATAAAAATAAATAAGCACATCCATATCATGAGCACACCAATTTCTTTCATTTTTAATAAATGATAAAATTATATGTATAACAAATAATTGTTTTTAAAATAAATTCATTTATTATTTATTATCAGTAAATATTTAAGTTGTATACATATTTTATATATCTATGTTCCTGGGTCCTATACAAATTTCTTGGGCAAAAAAGATTTGCACCTGGAAAAAGTTTAAGAAGTCTTGATTTAGGGAGCATTATGAATGAAACACTTTCACATAATAACTTTTACACTAAGTCAGTCCCAAAAGGCTTTCTAGATCTAGAAATGGTTCTTCAGAGGTCGTCTAAAGCAATCTTATTTTTTACATACCAGAAACCTGAGAGCATATAAATTAAATGACCACCAAAGTCCCACAGATAATAACGATCAGAGGTAGGATTTCTTTTTAGGTTCCTATTTTATAGATGAAGTAACTGAGTCTGAGAGAGACTTGATTAGGATGACACCATTACTAAGTGTCAAAGAAAGTGTTACAATTCAATTTTTTCATCCGTTTAATGGGAATAATCACAGATTATTTAAGTATTAGAGGATAATAGGTATCAGTTATTTTGAGTCTATGTGGGACTAGTCAGAGGGATATCTTTGGAAATAAGATTTATCAGATAATTCCAATATCCTGCCTAAAGGGGACTTATTCTAGTGGAAAAGATAGCATGCACATATATAGATACATAAACAATATAGAGTGAAACCCTCTCGTGGATCTCATATCGACTATCTTATGGGTCATAAGATTTAATATGACTTTTCTTTTTAGCTTTATGCTTTATAAATATAGCTTGTCAAAGAATAGATATTGCAATCAACTCAGATTATTGGCACAGTTTTAATTTTAGCAAAAATAACTACTAGAATACACAATTTGCTAGCCTTTTGCAAAGCAAAATATAGAATGACTAATTTTTCTCTCTTATTTTGTTTATTTATTTATTTATTTATTTTAGTTCAGAAAATGTGTGCCCAATTGTGAAAGAAAATAAAAAATATGAATATACAGAATCTTGTGAAGTTTGGGGATTGAATTTTCTTTGTGCATAATATTGTGCTTTCTGATTCATCTTTTTCTTTATGCAACTAGATGTTTTCTAACAACAATGCTGCAAATCACTTCTGTATTTTCTGATAAATGTTGCGATATACATTAGTTTTGGATAGTTCAGAGAAACAAGTTTGTAATTTGACCATAAAGCATAAAATACAAAGTACCAAACATGTTTCTAATGACAAATAAGCAAATAGTTCATTTTAAATCTAATTATAGATATTCAAAATAGTAGCTAAATATTGTACAAATATCTCTGCTTCCATTTTCACAAAGTTACTGAAAGGTTTAAATGAGACAATGTATATGAAAGTATATTGAAAGCATCCAGTTTTATATAAACTTCAGAGACTATTACTATTGTATTTCCGATTGTTAAAATTAATAATATGGATCTTGATACTGGTAATAATGTAATTGTTAAACTTGATGTTATTTTTTATCTTTTTCTTTCTTCTTTTATGTATGCATTCAATTAAAGATCTTTTGTTCTTAACTTTAAAATATCTCTTAAACCCCTCTGCCTCCTCCCCCCACCCCCAGCCTCCCCTATTTTTGCTGCCACCAGACCTCATTACTATCTATTTCAACTGTCACAGTAACCTATGCCCTCTGCTCTGCAAATTTTTATCCTTCATAAGCATTGCTCATAGACATGATCTTTATACACAGATTTGCTCATGTAGCCTCTGCTTAAAATCTTTCACTGACTATTCCTTCTCAGTAAATTACCTAGCATTCTAGGGTCATCACAATCTACGGCCACTCTATTTTCCTAGTCTTTATTTCTTACTAATCTTTGCCATTTATTCTATACTCCTTAAAATAAACTGTTTTCCTTGTACAAAGGCTTTAGGTAGACCTGACCAATCTCCATATCTTTGCTTACACTGTTAAACTCTACGTAGAATGACTTTTTCCTCCCTGCTCACTCTTTCTGCATGTTGAACTCCCATCCATTCTTTAAAATCTAAGTTATACCTCTTATATGTCAGATAATGATGGCCTTTTCTACTTTAGATCTTTGCTTGCACTTCTCAGCTACACTGTTCATGGATTATTTTCTCCTTTAATTATGTGTACATGTGTTATATTTCCTTACTAGTTGATAAACCTAATGACACCTAGGAAAGGGAAAGAAAAGTGAATGTGTTTATATAGTGGCTATTATGTGCAAGACTTTGTACAAACATTTACAAATATCTCATTTTAGGCTTACAACAACCAAGTGAGGTAGGTGCTGATATTACCTCCATATAACAATTGAGGAAACTAAGTAAGTAGACCTTAAGTGATAGCAGGACTACCTTTCTGACAAGTGTCTCATTTGAACTCAGGTGTTCCTGACTCCAAGTCCAGTAGTGTATCTGTTGTCACCTAGTTATCCAAACAAACCATAGGTGTTCAACAAATACTTGTTGAATTTGGAAATTATTATTATTATATTCAAGGAGAGGACATCTATCATGATTCTCTAAAATGAATTTCTGCAGTGGTTATGCTAGATGATCTCTTAGGTTCCTTACAGGTCTAAGACACTATGATTTCCATTTTATTCTGTCTGGATTCTTCATCCCAACCTTATAGTTTTCATTTTCTCTGCAATTTATTTTCTTTTATTTAGCTACAATTTAATTGGGGTTTTGCACTAAAGCTCTAGGGAAAGGAGCAAGCTTTTCAGAGAGTTAGTTTGCAGGACACAGAAAGTTCTTGTATCAAGGGATTCAAACCCTTTGTGACCTACATACTCTCTCTTTCACCTTGCTCATAATCATATGCCCAGAGAATAAAAACAAGAGAAGATATATGTTATTATTATTTTTTTTAATTGGTGGATGGCAATATTGCATATGTGCCAGAAAATACAATGATAGACGAAAAAGCATAGTATTACAGCCATGTGTACTCATAAAAGTGTAGACAAAAAGAAGAAAGGGGGAATTGTGAAGATTAAAGAAAAACAAATGAGATTATTATTGCTATGTTTAAAACAGAACCACTCTGTAATATTATAGCTAGAATGGAACATAGAGGCCACTGAATTCAGTTTCCCCCCTCGTCCCTCCAACTTTCTTTGTTTTATACATGAGGAAACTAAGACCCATAGAGGCCCAAGGCCATTTAGTACTTAGTAGCTGAGAAAGCTTTGAACCCATGTCTTCTTGACTTCAAATCCAAGATTCCATCCAGAGCACCATTTTGTTTTTCATTTTACAGATAAGGAAACTGAGAACTAGACAGGTGAAGGGACTTGTTAAGTTCACACCAGAAGCAGCAGATATGGTATAGAATGTAGATCTCCTGAGTTTCAGTCTCTTACCATTTCCATTGTATTTTCAGAGTATGGACTGGAAATAATCGGAAGTTTTGAGGATGACATTGGATAAATTATTTTCTAATTTATAATTGTTCCTACATCTCCCCATTTTGTCTTCAAAAGAAAACCATATATGAATGCATTGTGTCTTAGGAGGTTCATAATTTGAATTCATTATGTATACATGCCAACGTAATAATTTAAACTAGATAATTTGATGTGGAAGTATCATTAAAAAAAAAACAAACTAAAAATGTTCTGCAAGTGGACTCCTTGCTGACTTTATTTTTGCTTTATTATAATGATAAAAAATACAAGTGTTTTGCTACTCTTTTTTTCTCCTTCAGGAATTGATGACCAAACTCATAACAGAAACACCTGACCAGCCAATCCCATTTCTCATTGACCATCTTCAGTCTAAACAGGGGCCTCGCAGTCAACTTCAAAGAACTTTATCTGGGTCTGCAGCTTTATGGGCAGAAAGTGAAACATCAGGTAAATGGAGAAAAAGGATTCCAATTCATTTCAGGGGCAAAAGGTGTTTTAGGTGGATGCATGCAGCCAAAACTGACCATAATCTTAGAAATTTGTACCACAATAAAGGTAAGTAGATAGCTAGAATTTTATTTATCCACCTCTGTGTTAGTATGATAAAATATGGTGCAAAAGTTTTGTGAATTGGTAAATAGGACTATTATTTGGTATATTATGTGTCCCAAAAGTCTTAATGAAGTTTTAATCTTTAATAAATTACAAGTATAAATAGTACAACTTTACACAAAACATATTTATTAAGTATATTTCTACTTATTTGTTTAATGAATTTTGAATTGTAATCTTTTATCTTAATTTTAATGATTTGTTACTATGTATAGGGTGTGACAGTTTTGGGGTGACACGTGAGACCCATGAATCTACAGGGGAGGTCCTCTTGCAGGATTACTTTGTCCATCTAATCTGTCTGCATTATACTTTTCTTGTGATGTCAGATCAAGATTGTCATATGTGCATCAGCACCCTTTTGGCCATTGAAATTTAAAGAAATTTAGGCGCACTGATGGACTAATTTTAATCACATAATCTAATATTCCCATTTTCTCCATAAAGGAGAAAAATGTAATCCCTTAAATTACTGAACATCAGTTTATGAAATTTTCTAAACAGTTTAAAAATCAGCTTGAGTTTTTTTGTAGCTTAAGATGGTATTTATGTTGAAATTTTTCACAAAAAAGTATTAAACACTATGTATGCTTCACACTGGGTATACAAATGTAAAAGCAAGATAATCCCTATCATCAAGGATACTATATATTTTTGATTTGTATTTTTAGTTGAAAATTCTGTCCCTCTCTCTTCCCTACCCACTGAGAAGACAAGAAATGTGATATCCATTATACATATGAAATCATGTAAAAACATTTCCAAATTAACCACATTGTATAAAAAAGCAAGAAAAACAAAGTTTTTGTTTTGTTTTGTTTTAATCTTCTTTCTGGATTCAGAGTCTACCAGTTCTCTGTTTGGAGGTAACAGCATTTTTCATTGTGGGTCCTTTGGAATTGTCATGGGTCATTGTACTGATCAGTGTAGCTATCTTTTAGGGTTCATTATTGTTACAATATTTCTATTAACAGTGTACATTGTTCTCCAACTTCTCACTTCATCTTATATCAACTCATACAAATCTTTCCAGATTTTTTTTGATACCATCACCCTCATTATTTCTTACAGCACAATGTTATTCCTTCTCAATTATATGTTTCAATTTATTCAGTCATTCCCATATTCCTATATGGAATGGATAATATTTCAGTTTCTAACTCTTTGCTTCTGAATGGGGACAGAAGGGAATACACATTTTCCTCAGCAATACATGAAAATCTACACAAAAATTGACCATGTATTAGGGCATCAAAACCTCAAAATCAAATCAGAAAGGCAGAAATAGTAAATGCATCTTTTCAGATTATGATGCAATAATAATTACATGTAATAAAGGGTCAAAAAATAGACCAAAAACTAATTGGAAACTAAATAGCTCTTTGCCATGACAAAAAGAATTGCTATAATTCTTTATTATATTTCATTTATTTCTTTAAGGTATGAACTTAGTACCAGAATTTCTGGGTGAAAGGATATGCACCTTTAAACAAAGTTCCAAATTGTTCTCCAGAACGAATTGACCTTTTAGGAGCTTCACCAACAATGCACTAGAGACTATTTTGATGATTATTCCTTTGTGGTATAGCTTGGAATCTGGTACTGTTATGTTGAATTTTAATAGACATCAATATTCTGGATTACTAAATGATTAATCTCTCAAATATTGTTAATATTACTTAGAAACACACATTAGATCTTTTAGTTTCTTTATTTTCTTTTTGGTTACTTGAAATTTTTCTTATCTTTACAATAACATATTCCCTTTTCATGGAGGAGATGAAAAATATTAGACTGTGTGATTAAAATGGGTCCATAAGTACTCTTACATTTCATCACTATGTAGTGGTAAAAAGGGAAAGATCATTTTAATTAAAACCTTTACTAGAACCCAGGTATTCCCCAATTTCTTCTTCCATGTTCTTACAAAGTATGCTCCTTTGCCCCTCTCTATCAGTATTTATATTCATCTTTCCTAAGCTCTTTGATCTTTCTTAGATGGGACTCCTTTCATTAACCTAGCACTGAGTCAATTTATATGGTTTGTTCTACTCTGACCTGTATATTTCATTTACTGGTCACTATTCTATATTCTAGTCC
Source organism: Sarcophilus harrisii (assembly GCF_902635505.1). NCBI lineage: Eukaryota > Metazoa > Chordata > Mammalia > Dasyuromorphia > Dasyuridae > Sarcophilus > Sarcophilus harrisii. The sequence continues at coordinate 452,025,350 of NC_045426.1, read as the reverse complement.
CATAGTCATTGGGTTATTACTTTTTTGTTCCAGGTGCACATGATTTAGGACCAAAAGTCATGGTACGAATTAAAAAAAATTATAAATTCAGATTTGAATGGGACTTAGGTCGTCTATTTCAACCCCTTCATTTTATTGAAGAGGCACTTGGACCCAGAAAAAAAGAGTGATTTGACCTTCTATTAAAAACAGAAGCAGATTTTGAAGTCTTGACTTCTGACTATAAATTTAGTGCTTTTTCAATTATACAATTTCCAGGAATTGAAATTGAAGTCAAGTCATTGATCTATAGTTTTTAGATTGTGCCCTTTCTTTTCCTCCCTCCCTCCATCCATTCCTCCCTCCTTTCCTTCCTTCCTTCCTTTTTTCCTCCCTTCCTTCCTCCCTCCCTCCCTCCCTTCCTCTCTCCCTTCCTTTCTCCTTTCCTTCCTTCTTTCCTTCCTTCCTTCCTTCCGTCCGTCCATCCTTCCTTCCTTCCGTCCATCCTTCCTTCCTTCCTTCTTTCCTTCCTCACTTCCTTCCTTCTTTCCTCACTTCCTTCCCTCCTTCCTTCCTTCCCTCTTTCCTTCCCTTGCTCGTTCCCTCCCTCCCTCTTTCCCTCCCTTCTTCCCTCTTTCCCTCCCTCCCTTCCTTCCTCCCTCCCTTCTTTCCTCCCTCCCTACCCCTTCTTTTTTCTTTCTTTCCTTCCTTCCTCACTTCCTTCCTTCTTTTCTTCCTTCCTTCCTTCCTTCCCTCCTTCCCTTTTTCCTTCTCTTCCTCCTTCCTTCCCTTCTTCCCTCCCTCCTTCCCTCCCCCTCCCTCCTTTCTTCCCTTTTTCCCTCCCTTATTTCCTTTCTTCCTTCCTTCCTCGCTTCCTCCCTTCTTTCTTTCCTTCCTTCCTTCCTTCCTTTCTCCCTCCCTCCCTTCTTTCCTTCTTTCTTTCCTTTCTTCCTTCCTTCCCTTCCTCCTTCCCTCCTTCCTTTCCTTCTTCCCTCCCTCCCTCCCTCTCTTCTTCTCTTTTCCTTCCTCCCTCCCTTCCTTCCTTCCTCCTTCCCTTCTTTCCTTCCTCCCTCCCTCCCTTCTTTCCTTCCTTCCTTCCATTCTTCCTTCCTTTCTTCCTTCCCTTCTTCCCTTCCTCCTTCCCTTCTTTCTTCCCTCCCTTCTTTTCTTCCTCCCTTCTTTTCTTCCTCCCTTCCTCTCTCCCTCCTTCCCTCCCTCCCTCCTTCCCTCCTTTCCTTCCTCCTTCCCTCCTTTCCTTCCTCCTTCCCTCCTTTCCTTCTTCCTTCCCTTCCCTTTCCTTCCTTCCTTCCTTCCTTCCTTCCTTCCTTCCTTCCTTCCTTCCTTCCTTCCTTCCTTCCTTCCTTCCTTCCTTCCTTCCACAGTTTTTAGAATATTGCTGGCTTCCACAAGCAGAAATTGAAAAGATTGAAGACCTGTTCTCACAGCTCTCCTTAACCACTGGGTGCAATCTTTATACTTTATATTCCTGGAATGGAGATGGATTTTTTTGTCTTTGAATACTTTGTCCAGTTTTATTTAGTCACTATGTGAACATGCACAAAGATAGGGACCAGACTTCTTATTTCATTGATATAAAATCAATTTTGATTTGGAGATTTGGAGAACATACAGTCATTATGTTCAGAGGCAAATTTAAACAAGGTAGACTATTTATCATTACATTTTTACTGTACTGATGTTACATTTTAAAATAGCCATTCCTATTAGTAGAAACACATACAAAATAGAAGCAGGCTTACAGGTTTTTGGAAGCTCAAAGCATATTAAAGAAAGAATCTATTAGGGTTTGATGTAAAATTCACCAAATGTATCTAAAAGGTAGATTTAGGCTCAGTATAAGGAACAACTTCCTAATAATTAGAACCATTCCAATTCCAATAGGCTTGTGATGGAAAGAGCCATTAGCATCTGGAGAGAAAACTATGGAGAATGAATGTTGATTAAAGTATAGTATCTTCATCTTTTTTGTTGTTGCTGTTCTGTTTGTTTGCTTGTTTTTTCCTAATTTTTTTTCCTTCATCTTTTGATCTGATTTTTCTTGTGCAGCATGATGAATATGGAAATATATTTAGAATAATTGCACACGTTTAACCTATATTGAATTGCTTGCTGTCTATGGAATGAGTGAAGGGGAGGGAAGGAGAAAAACTTGCAATGCAAGGTTTTGCAAAAGTAAAAGTTGGAAACCATTTTTGTATGCATTTGGAAAAATAAAAGGCTATTTAATAATAATAATTAGAACAATTTAAAAATAGAACATGATTTGTCTGGAGAAATTTTGTTTCTAATAATTCAGAACTTTGTAGGAGAAGTCAGATGGCTCATTGTTGGGAAGAGAATTTAAACTTGGAGTATTGGGAGCCATTTTGGTATAGTAGAAAGAACTTGGGGCCAGGGGATCTTGGTTTGAGTGTTGGGCCCACTTCTTACTAAATGTGGGATCAGGTGCAAGTCATTTAAGTTCTATAGTTCCCAATTTCATTGTCTGTAAAGTGGAGAGTTTGGACTAGAAAATAGCCTAGGTTTTTCCAGCTCTGATTCTGTATTATTTAAGGAATCTTTGTAAGCCATTTTGATATCTCTTCCAGCTCTTGACAGTCTCTAGTATTGAATCAGTAAATGTAAACACAATTAAATATTTTCCTAGGTTATTTAATTATAAGTATCCATGTTGTAAAAAAATTCACAATAATTTGCAACTTTGAGGAGAATTATTGTGATAAAATTCAGATCCATATTTTTTTTAATTGGAAAAGAAAAAGAAAAAGTAAGATTTGTTTTTCTATTTGATTCTTAAGATTTTCTAGTCTATAAGGACCTTTGCCTTTTCCATTGTTAAACCTATCAGGGTATATTTATGTACAAGTATAAAAAAGACTTAACAGAATTTAATTTGTATTTTTTCAACAGAACACAAAGGAACTAGGAGAGACTTCAGAAGTTATGATAAACCCTGGCAGGTAAATGCAAAGAAACCAAAGAAGTCCAAGAGTGATCTTGCTGTATCTAATATTTCTCCACCATCACCGGAATCCAAATCACGTAAGAAAGTTTGTTAATACTTTTTTTGTTCAAAACCTACAACTGATCTAGACCATCTACAACAAAGTAAAAATAATAATCAAAGCAAAAATTTTTACTTTAAATTTCTGGTCATAAATCCCAGTAAATTTCTATTTCATTTTTAATGTCAAATATATGCTAGATTGGAAAAACAGGAAGAATACTGGACATGGAATGAGAAAGACCTGAAAGATTTGCTCACCTTCTTTATTGGGAAAAAGGACATGGTGATTCTTCTCTTAGTTATGTGCCTGTATTGTTATGCATATTAAATCATGCAATGTTATTCAAAGTATTCTACACATTATAAATTGTTAAATGAATGTTTTTATATATATATATATATATATATACTTATGAAAATTAGAAATGATTTTAAAATGGTTTCTTGATAATTTTGTGAAAAAAATACAAAAATAAAATTATTAGCCGGTTGGAGCTTGGACTAAGGAACATTTCTAATACTTTGTACCTTGTGGATGATTAATAAATTGGCTGTATTGTATGCTTTAATGGAAAACAAAGAAGGCTGGGTGTGTATGTGAGGAGATAATAGAATGTTTGGGAAGGCATATGGGGTAAGTATATAAATGCTGTATGCTGGAGTAAAGCTGTCACATTCTGAGTTACAGAAAGTCAGAGTTGGATAATACCTCAAAAACCATCTATTCTGAAAAGAAAGTAAACCTACTAAATACTTAACAAGTGGTCACCAGCCCTTTGAAATAAAATCTCCAGAGATGGGAAAGAATGTCAACTATGAGATACCAAAGTTGATATCAAACATAAATTTGCATCTTTTCAACTTCCATTTCTTGAATTTGGTTTAGCCTTTGGACCCAAATATAAAAAGCACAATCCTTCTTCAGTGTGATAGCCCTTCAAATACAGATGTCATGTCCTAAATATTCTTTTCTCCATGCCTAGTTCCTTCAATTAACCATTATATGCCATGGACTTGAGGCACTCATTATTCTATTTACTCTGATTTGGAAGCTCTCCATCTTGTCAATGTCTGTCCTAAAATATGACACACAAAATGAGTATAATATTCAATAAAAGGAGTGACTAGGTAAGAATAGTTCTGAACACTAGATCTATTATTATTATTATTATTTTATTATCCTGTGGATTGAGAAAGAGCTTTTAAATCCTTAAAACCCTTAGATCAAGGCTCACATTTTGTTCAAGAAAAGCTTATTTTGAACTCAAATGTATGTCTTCACATTTAGTTTTATGGGTAATTAGGTGGCACAGTAATTAAAGTGCCAGGTCTACAAACAGGAAAGCCTGAGTTCAAGTCAGATCTCAGATAGTACTAACTTTGAACCTAGGTAAGTCACTTAACCTTCTGTTTGCCTCAGTTTCCTTCATTGAAAATGGGAATACTAATAGCACCTACCTTCCAGAGTTGTCATAAGGTTAAAATGAGATAATGTTTGTAAAGTACTTAGCATGGTGCCTATAACATAACAGGAACTATATAAATATTATTATTACTCTTATATTATTATTCCTATTAACTCCTGATGGTTAAATTATTCTTTAAATTGAAGTTGATTTCATAGTACTTATTTTTCCAGGCAATAATTGTGAAGGAATTTTGTATATTTAAGGAATAAGTAGGTAGTAATACTGCATAAATGGATTGACTTTTTTTTTAATAAGTAGTTTTCAAAAATATTTCATATACTTCTGGAAGTCTTTTTGCTAATAATTACATTATTCTCTTAATCATTTATTGGTTTCAGTACACATTTATTAATTCATCCTCTTGACTTGCCATCCTGTTCCTTTTGAAAGCAAAAAAAAAAAAAAAAACAATTTTAATAAGTCATTCTCAAGAGTTAGCTGACCATTTTTTTTAATGAAAAGCATCAATATAGCTGTTTCTGAAGATCTTCTGTATTATATTTTATTGCCTTAAATTTGTTCCTTATTTATATTACAAAGAGAGTAGATGGGGAGAATCTGAAAACTAACATCTAGAATGGCTGAAATGATCTACTTCTAGGAGAACAAATATGAACTAATTATCACATATGTAAGCCTGGGGGGAAAAAAAACAACAACAAAAAAACAACTACCTGCCTAGGTCTGAGCTAAATCTAAGAATTGTGGATGGCATTGTTTTCATATTGGTGATTAAAAGTTCTAACATTATGTTTTTTATTTTTGCCATTTTTTCCTTTAAATTTTGTAACTCTTAAAGTATTAAGAATGATATATTAAGATATAAAGGGATAGCAGATTATGTCATGTAACCGAGTTTTCAAAATTATTTTTCATTTTGTTCCATACTACTTCTTGTTTCTATTCATTTTCTGAGCAAAGTTGTTTATTTGAGAATTCCCATTTCCTCTTAGGATATGGTCCCTGTATTTTTTTAAAGGTTAAGTCAATTGAAAGAATCAGTTTGGCCCAGTAGACTTACTTAAATTCCCCCAAATATTGTCATACTCTGATGAAACAGTGATGGATTATTTTTCTTTCAAAAAAGGATTATAAAGCATTTTGACAGGGATATGTGATTCACAGATATCCTGAGATAAATAGCAGAAAGTTGAAAAAGAAAAGATGAAACAAATTTCTTTTAATCAAAACAGTCAATATTTTTTACATCTCTACTGTTGTTTTTATATAGTATATATGTTTTTAATTTTTTGCTTTCAAAAGGAACAGGGTGGTAAGTCCAGAGGATGAATAAATAAATGTGTACTGAAACCAATAGTAATTATTAGTATACTGTTGCTGTACATTTATGAGCCTTTATTCCAGAAATTTTTTCTACTTTATTCTATTACTTTCTAACCAAACACAACAGTAACACAAATTTTTATTTCTAAGTGATAGAAAAAGATACTAAGGAAATCTAGAATAGACAACTGTTTTCAGGAAACTTGCTAATCCTTTTTTTTTTGTGCGTGTGTATTTTAAAAAATTGCCTTTAACAACACAATAAATGATCATCTGTGGGCAAACTTAGGAAAGAAAATGAGATACTTTAGTAATGCTAAGTGGTATATTATCCACAAAAAACTGGGAAAACATTAAGCAGCATAATATAAAAGCAGTGACGGAAAACATTATTTCTTTTGGGATTATCAGACTAGAAGGTCTATCTTTCAATTCTTCTATCATTCTAGGTATAACTAGTGATTCTTGTGTCAACGTCACACAACATAAAATGCATCCTGAGAAAGAAGGAGAGACTATAGGGAGAAATCATGATTCTGGGGCATGAGGTTCATGTGTGAGATATCCTCTGATTGTGTGTGGGAGGTGACAATAATCAAGGAAAACTACTGGCTGATGTTAAGAAAAAGAGATGAAGTTGGGAAGGAATTCATCTGAAGTGAGACTGAAGAGACTTAAAAAAGATAAAACCTAATAAATTGTTAAGTGTAGTTTCTGTTGAATGAGAGCTAGTACTCTCAGCACTTTTCTGAATTTCAATGCCCTAGAGCAAAGTCCAAGTTACCAAGTTTTAGATATGACACTACTGATATCTGTGCTAAAGTAAAAGCATGAGGATCTATTCCCAGAAGTAGAGACTATGTCATTTGTAAATTTACTGACAAAGTTTTGATTCTTATTTTCAATCCCCACTGTGGACCCCACCTAACATATTAGAGATCAATTTATGCAAAATTTTTCACTAGCTTAAATGGAAGAAACTGAAATTGCTTATTGACCCATAATACAGCACAAAAGAAAAAACAAAACATAACAGTACTCTTACATATCATTTAAATACAGATAATGGTTTTGAGCATTAAATTTCTTTTTTGGCATGAATTCCTTTTTTTTTTTTTTTTTTTTGGTTTAGTTACATAGCTTTATTATATGAATTGTCTTTGTGACTTCCCCCATTACTATTCAATCTTGTCATCTCAAAGAGCATCATTTTATTTTATATAGAGCACTAGATCAACTATTTTACTTTATGATGATGAATTTGCTGTATCATTATGGAGCATGTTTGTAGAATGATCGATTAAATATGAATTTTTTAAAAATACTTAGTGCCAAGGTCAGTGGAGCATCCTAAGTGGAACTGGCGGATCAAACCAGAAAACCACGACTTTGATGAATTAAATCACATCCTTCAAGAGAGCAAGAAGCTGGGGAAAGCCCTTGAAAATCTCTCTAGAAGTAAGTTCATTTATTTTGATTATAATATGATTCTCTAACCAATTCCAAAAACATAAGACATTTGCTGATAGTGCCAGGAAATAATTCCTACCATATAATTTTGATTTCTCCTCCATTAATATCCTATTTTGATTTGTGAACCTGGCATGGAGGTGATCATGGATTTTCAAAAGCTAAACTAGAAGACTTTAAGCTCTAATATCTTTCTCAAAACTGGAAAAAAAAAAAGCTTCAATGTATGAGTCTTACTAACAAACACCATCTTATTTAACTTTAGAGAGGCTTGTGACCAGGAAATGCATTTTTTGGCTCTAATAATTTGTAAAAGATATCTAGTAAACTGTAAGACTGCTTTAAGAGAAAAGAGTGTGATTTCATTGGTGGAAGGAACAGGGAATTCTTCCTCTTGTTCAGTCCTTTTCAGTAGTTTCCAGTTCTGTAGGATCCCATTTGAGGGTTGTTTTTTTTTTTTTTTTTTTTTTTTTTTTTGGTTGTTGTTGTTGTTTGTTTGTTTGTTTGTTTGTTCGCCTTTTTTTTTTTTTTTTTTGGCAAGGGTACTTGGGTATTTGGGCCATTTCCTTCTTCAACTCATTTTACAGATGAAGAAACTGAGACAAAAAGGGTTAAGTGATTTGCCCAGGATTACACAGCTAGTAAGGGTTTGAAGTCTAATTTGACCTCAGGAAGAGTCTTCCTGACTTCACTGTATCTACTGCACCAGTTAGTTTCTCATATTTGTTCACAAATTTCAGTATCAAATTGCTGCTTGAGGCAATGGAAAGATAAGATATGTTCAGCATCTCACTCACAATCAGTTTAGGTCAAATGTACGATTTGATCCCAGTTCATCTTAATTCTGGGATTAGCTCTCTAGACATTGATATTCTATCTTACAGCAAGTGCTCATATTAATCATATCATTGACCAGTGAAGTATTGAAGCAATTATTTCGAAGATAGGCTAGTTAGTTCATAGAGCAGAGATTGAAAGAACTGGCAAATTGTCCATGTAACATGCATTTGTTGATTTACATTGATAGCACAGTGTGGGAGGAGAAACATTGCTGCAAAAATTCTATTTTGGGTAGTGTCCCCTATATTCTTTCAAGAATTTTCAGCTGCATAGTCTCAAATACTGGACAATAAGTAGGCATTTCTCTGCCACTTTCTTTTTAGACAAGTCACTTTACTTTTGCCTCAGTTTTTTTTTTCAAACTGTAAATTGGGGATAATATGGAACTTACCTTTCAGGTTGTTATGAAGATCAAATGAAATAATATTTGTAAAGTCTTAGCACAGTGCATGGAACAGAGTTGAAACTTTTGTTGTTCAGTTGTTATGTAGTCATGGCTAATTCCTTTTTTTGTATTTTATTTTTATAAAGCTTTTTTATTTTCAAAACAGATGCATAGATAGTTTTCAACATTCACCCTCACAAAACCTGGTGTTCCAATTTTTTTCTTCCTCCCTTCCACCCCTTCCCTTAGATGGCAAGCAATCTAATATATGCTAAACATGCATAATTCTTCTATACTTGTTCCCACAATTACCATACTGCACAAGAAAAATCGGATTAAAAAGGAAAAAAAATAAAAAGCAAGCAAAAAACAACAACAAAAAGTGAAAATACTATATTGTGATCCACCCTCAGTCCTCACAATCCTCTTTCTGGGTACAGATGGCTCTCTCCATCACAAGATCATTGGAACTGGCTTGAATCACCTCATGGCTATTCTTTGTGACCTCAAAGATATGCAAGTAGTTTGCCATTTCCTTCTCCAACTCATTTTGCAGATAAGGAAATCAATGCAAATAGGGCTTAGTGACTTAACTAGAGTCTCACAGCTAGTACATATATGAGGGAAATCAATTTTTTTTTTAAATTTAATAGCCTTTTATTTACAGGATATATGCATGGGTAACTTTACAGCATTAACAATTGCCAAACCTCGTTCCAATTTTTCACCTCTTACCCCCCCCACCCCCTCCCCTAGATGGCAGGATGACCAGTAGATGTTAAATATATTAAAATATAAATTAGATACACAATAAGTATACATGACCAAAACGTTATTTTGCTGTACAAAAAGAATCAGACTCTGAAATATTGTACAATTAGCTTGTGAAGGAAATCAAAAATGCAGGTGTGCATAAATATAGGGATTGGGAATTCAATGTAATGGTTTTTAGTCATCTGAGGGAAATCAATTTTTCCAAATTTTAGGTCCATTGCTCTGTTCACTATGCCACTTATCTGCCTGTGTCAATGCTTATTTTCTCTCCACCCCCCCAAAAAAAATACATGTGCACATGCAAATTTTCACTTCCTCAAAAGAATATCCCATAATGAAAGATTAGAATTCACATGTAGACAATCCACTGTCATTGATAATTAAAAAAAAAAAAGTTTATTAAAAACAACTGGATGGAGCCTTTATATTATTGTTGTTTGCTTCCATTTTGACTTTTTTGTCCTTCTAGATTCATACTCTTTGAATGAAATAATTGCCTAAGATTAATTGGGTCTTTTGCCAATATTTTTTAAAACCAGTTTAAATCTGTCCATTGTTTCCTCTTGTTTTATGAAGTGGTACTGCTCATAATATTCTAAAATATTTCCCAGTAAGATTTCACAAATGAGTTTATATTCTATACTGTAGCTGCTCACAAAAGAGTTGGAGTGGTCCAAGTATATCTGGATGAGGTCTGTGTCAGAGGCAATACAATTTTGAGGAGTTTGATGGGATTCAAGATATCTCAAGATATATCTCCTACTTGAGATTCATAATCATTGGATTTGAGAGTTGAAGGAAATCTCAGTAATTATTTAGTTTAATAAATATATTCAAGGAATTCCTACTGTAACATAAAGAAGAAGTGGTATTCTAGCTTCTATCACAACACCATAAAGGAGAACACCTCCAAAAAAGAAAGGAGGGAGGGAAGGAGAAAGGGAGGAAGAAAGGTAGGAAGATGGGAGGGAGAAAGGAAGGAAGGAAGAAAGGAAGAAAGGAGGGAAGGAAGGAAGGAAAGAAGGAAGGAAGGAAGGAGAGAGGGAGGGATGGAGGAAGGGAAGGAGAGAAAAAAGGGGAACAAAGGAGGAAAGAAAGGAAGAAAGGGAGAAAAGAAGAGAGGAAGGAAGGGAAAGAGGAAAGAAAGAAGGGAAGGAGAAAGAGAAGGAGGAAGGGAGGAAGAGAGAAAGGAAGGGAGGGAGGGGAAAGAGTGAGGGAAGAAGGGAGGAAGGGAGGGAAGGAGGAATGGATGGAGGAAGGAAGATAGGGAGGGACAGAAGGAGGAGAAAAGGGAGGGAGTAAAGGAAGACAGGAAAGGAGGAAGGAAGAGAGGGAGGGAGGAAAGGAAAAAGGAAAGAAGGGAAGAAGGAAGGGAAGAAGGGAGGAAGAGAAAAAAGGAGGGAGGGAGGGAGGAAGGAAGGAAGCATTTATTAAATACTTATTATGTATGAGTCACTATGCTATGTTAAACATTCGGTATATCAACTACTGAGCCCTGGGGTTCTTTAAAGGGGACCATTGTATTATTGACATTGGAATAATAACAATAATAATAATTATTATTATAATATTTTATATAGCATTTAAAGTTCTAATTTTACAAATATTCTTGTTTGATCCTCACTACCCTGATTGATAGGTGCTAGTATTGTGTTCATTTCATAGTTGAAGAAACTGAGGTAAACAAGTACAAACTGAAGCAAACAAGTAGGTTTCTGAAGCTAGGTTTCTTTCTTTCTTTCTTTCTTTCTTTTTTTTTTTTAATAGCCTTTTATTTACAGGTTATATGTATGGGTAACTTTACAGCATTGACAATTGCCAAACCTCTTGTTCCAATTTTTCCCCTCCTTCCCTCTACCCCCTCCCCCAGATGGCAGAATGACCAGTAGATGTTAAATATATTAAAATATAAATTAGATACACAATAAATATACATGACCAAACCGTTATTTTGCCATACATAAAGAATCGGACTCTGAAATATTGTACAATTAGCCTGTGAAGGAAATCAAAAATTCAGGTGGGCAAAAATATAGGGATTGGGAATTCAATGTAATGGTTTTTAGTCATCTCCCAGAATTCTTTTGCTGGGCGTAGCTGGTTCAGTTCATTACTGCTCCATTGGAACTGATTTGGTTCATCTCATTGCTGAGGATGGACAGGTCCATCAGAATTGGTCATCATATAGTATTGTTGTTGAAGTATATAATGATCTCCTGGTCCTGCTCGTTTCACTGAGCATTAGTTTGTGTAAGTCTCTCCAGGCCTTTCTGAAATCATTCTGTTGGTCATTTCTTACAGAATAATAATATTCCATAATATTCATATACCACAATTTATTCAGCTATTCTCCAATTAATGGGCATCTACTCAGTTTCCAGTTTCTGGCCACTACAAAGAAGGCTGCCATAAACATTCGTGCACATGCAGGTCTCTTTCTCTGCTTTATGATCTCTTTGGGTTATAAGCCCAGTAGTAACACTGCTGGATCAAAGGGTATGCACAGTTTGATAACTTTTTGAGCATAGTTCCAAATTGCTCTCCAGAATGGTTGGATGTATTCACAGTTCCACCAACAATGCATTAGTATCCCTGTTTTCCCACATCCCTTCCAACATTTTTGAAGCTGTTTCAATTGAGGTTTTCCTGACTCCATGTCTAAGCTCTACCCACTGAATTATTTAGATTCTTTGACCACCACGTTTTGAATCTAGCCATAAAACCAGTTCTTAATTCATCATTATCATCATCTTGGATATTAACACCCTTGTTAATTTTTGTTGTTGTTTTTACTGTTGTTCTTTTTCCATTACGAAAACCTCCCAATTGGCAAAGAAAAACAATTTAACAATTTAGCACTTCTATCTTATCTCTGTTTTCAGTTATCATTGTCCCATATACCTCTGCCAAATGTCTTATTCTTTCTCTGATCTTCCCTTTCCTTCCAATATCATCAACAACAACAATGTTTTTTGTTGTTGTTGTTGTTGTTGTCCTTAGCATTAATTTCCAGACTTAGCTCATTCTAAGATATATGATTCTTGGTACTTTTTATAGAACATTTCTATATTCATTTATCTCTGTTATCTGGTATTACTTCCATCTTCTGCTCATTTATTTTCTTTAAATCTAAGTTATTTGCAGAGTTCTCTGTGTATTCACATTCATCTCTTTAGACAAATCCCTTTTGTCCACCTTAATGGAATTGTTTCCTTTAGTGTCTTCAGAGTATTACATTCTTGAACCTCTTCCATCTCTCCTGTGTTGACCCCCTTGTAGTATTTTAGTTCAATGGAATCAGTTTTTTTTTTTTTTTTTCCCTCTGAACTGTGACATCTCTTTCCCTTAAATATAGTATGCGTGTCAGAATACGCCTGAACTTCCTCTTCTCTGCAGACTCAAGGATGGAGTGCTCTCCAATTTGTCCAAACATTGTTCCACAATGACAAAATAATGAATTGTAGACTATAGTTTTTACTTACCTTGCCTTGTATTGCTACTTTTGTTCTCTTCCCCGTTCTTCCTCAATTCTTTTAGATCTTCCTTAATTGTCCTTAATCTTGCTTTTCTTTCAACTCAGGAGTAGAATCTGAACCACTATCTGATCCTGAATTTCATTTTTCATTATTTTTTTCTTAAATTCCCCAATATTTTGCCCAGTTTCTTCACTTGTGTCCTCTCATCTAATAGCCCAAATGTTTTGAGATTGCCAAATCTCTCTTTTTATTTTATATCTCTCAAGTCCTTCTCTCTTTTTTGCTTTCTTATCTCTCCAAAGAAAGAAAAAGAATAGATTCTCTGGGATTTCGGGTCCTATGATATATAATTATGTAGGCAAGCTGTAAATGTGTCCATCAATTTATTTTGAATAGACGTTGAAAATTCATAATGATTTGCATCCATATATTCCCCAGAATCAAATGAGAAGGACAAAGCAAGTTTCAAAAAATTGTGAATTTTAATGATCCTAATCCCTGAATCAAAGATCCATGTTTTTAACACAAATATCTTTCAGTGATGATGTGCAGTTGAACCTATTAGAACATTAGGGACCTTGAAGAGGTTTATGATTACCAAAAGTATAGCTGATAAGTCTGGTGGCTACAAGCTGACTGTAATTCCTTACAAATAAGGAATTATGAAGGACAAGCAGTACAAAGAATATAATTTAAGAAATATGTAAACCAAAACAAAGTTATAGTTTGATAAGTGGCAAAAGTAAATGATGTATATCATTTCTTGTTCTCATTATTTCATACTTATTATTTTGTTGTCCAGAAAATATGTCATATACTGGATGGACCTAAAAGGTAAATTGTGCAGGATGAATAGATATATATGGTTTGGGATTTGAATTGTTGGAGGAAATACAGCAACATTGGAATAGGCTGATAAAGATTATATGTGCACATGTATACATAAATATGTACATTATATACACACATAAACATATATATATGCATACATGCACATAACATATCTGTGCACAAAACATTTGTGTCTATATATGTGTATATGCATGCACATGTATATATAAAACATATGCTCTACTGTTTGCCAATGACTTGAGATCTTTGCCACTGGTTGAATACCAACAGTGTTAAATGCGTATGCTAAAGCACTTAAATAATATATTAGACATAGGTCCTTCTCTCTCAATACCTAAAAACTTATTAATTTTAAGTTAACCACATTTGGAAACTTCCATGATAATTTTAGACCAGTGAATTAGTAAAATCATTTAAATGGGTTGTAACTTGGGAATTTTAAAAGATTCTATTTGAGGATTCCAGCAAATAAGATGAGTTCTGTGAAGACATAAAACATAATCACTTTTAAATAGGACATTTTCACATATTTAATATTTTGGTATATTTCCCCAAAATTTAATTGCAAAATTTCCAAGATTTTAAATCTTCTTGTAAACCTATCCTATAGATTTGTGTGTTTTTCTTTTGTTATTGGAGTATTTAAATCAGTTTGTATGGTGGTTAGATAGACAACACACTGACTAGGTCTGTGATAGATAATGTTAATAGGTTTTTTACAAGATATTTCCATGTAATACTAAAATAATTATATCTGTGAAATCTAGGCTGTCTTCAGTATGATAAAATGACTCAGCTACTTTTATATTTGCCCTAGCTCTTGACATATGCTAAGTATATGTCGATACTCAATACATTTTTGTTAAGTAAATTACATGGTCTATTGTTACACAGATGTAACTATATTGTACATTATAATTTGTCCTTTGATTTTGATGTATATTAAGAGAGGGATCTCATGCCTAATACTTTTCATTTTCTCAGGAAAATCTTGGTTGAGATTATGTGTTGATTTTATAGAAAGAAGCAAGTTCATTTTGAAGAATGTAAAGAGAGTGGAAGTGCTTTGGGAAAATCATACACGAAAAGAGCTTTATATCATAGTGACAATTTGACATATTAGGTAAATTGCTGACATTGGAGTCAGAAACACTTTGGAGCCAATCTTACTTCTGACATTTACTAACTTAATTTACCACCTCAATCTCTTTGTTAACCTGATTAACTAACATTAGCTCTAACACGGAACTGTCCATTTTAAGCATAGTATAATCAGTATCAATAGAAGAAATTAGAATTCTAACAACAAAGTCTCAGATCCTTGATTTGACATAACACAATTAACCTGAAAAGTAGGTGTTCTTTTAAAAGTATTCTTAAAAGGCTCTTTCACCCCCATGTTTCCAACATGGATTTATCTGCAAAGGCAGATAGTTAGTGCAGTGAATAGGGCACTGGACAAGAAATCAGAAAGATCTAAATTCAAATCCATCCTCAGAGTTTTAACGTATAATCCTTGACCCCTCTTCCTCAAAATTTCCTTATTTCTGAAATAGGAATTATAATATCAACTGTCTCACATGATTATTGTGAAGGTAAAATGAGGCAATATTTGTAAAGTATTTTGCAGACTTTAAAGTTCCATATAAATGCTATTTTTATAATAATTAAATGATAAATGTATTTTGTTGCTAATTTTAAAAATTTTGAAATAATTAGTATTCAACTAGTTTGAGAATGTAGTTGATTTATTCCCACTGAGATATCAATGAAATTGGGATGAAGTTTTAAAAGTGACCATATCCTAGGAAGTTAATAAAATGCTGCCTTAGATATGTTCAAAGACCATTCGATTATTTAAATACTCTGCCAGCAGCATTCAACAGAGTATGAAAGAAAACTTAGCTTTAAATGTGCTTAATAAACTTCTGTAGATTAACTTATTGATAGAGTTCACCAAGTGAGGGAATATTTGAACATTTGTCCAGATGCTTCTGTGTTCTTTCTTGCTGAGAAACTTATGATTCTCTATCTATTTAAAAACTTCTCTCAGTAGTGTGCAGGTTAAATTTAACATTGTCCAAAAGGGGTTTGGCTCCTGCTTCAAATAAAAATAGGCTGTTTTAGTCAGAAAAGGAACCCAGAATATGAGAACCCTATGAATATGAGGAGGCACGAGATATTGGGAGTTGTTGAATAAAGTTTTCTTATCAAGAATAAAGGAAGAATTAAAGCCAGGTTTTTTATTGTAATTTTTTTCCCCCAATGATAATAGGTTGCCATAATAGCAGCATAAAAAAATTAATCCTTATTACTAGGAAAATACTATGGAGTAAGAGTAGACTAGGTTTACCCAGATGATATTCATATATCATATATGACATTTATATTCTCAATCTCTCATTTTTTTCCCTCTCCCTCTCTTCTTCCCTCCATTTCTTCTTTCTTCCCTGTGTGTATGTGTATGTATATATATATATATATATATATATATATATATATATATATATATATAATATGAAATATAGGGTCCCCTATCATCTATATAAACCTCACATATAAATATGATACATACACCCACATAAACAAAACAGGTATGATATAAATGTGTGTACACATATGCATATGCATCTACACGTTTGTATACACATATCTTTTCCTGAGACTTCATAGGGTAAGTGTCACATTAAAAACATGTTGCACAGAAGCACCGGCTTTCTGACAGATATCAGTGATTCCAGAAGAAAGGAATTCTATGACAGGGAGGAAAGAATGTTAAATTTGAAGAGAGAAGACCTGGGTCTGAATTCTGACTCTCTTGTTTATTTGTTCTCATGTTTCTTTGTTGTATTTTATCACTAAAGTCTATTCTAACTCTAAATCTTTGATCCTATGATTTTGGGAAAGGAATACTTGGGCTCCAAAATATATTAATTACCTAAATGACTTGAAAAACCCAAGATCAAAACTGCAGTGGAGCTCTAGTACATGAGTAAAAAATCAGGAACCTTAGCCCTGAAGGAAAAAAAAAAAAAAAAACATAGATCATAAGTCACAAATTATAGATATAGAACTGAAAGCAGCCTTTCTCCTTATTTGACAATATTAGGAAATTGAAACCCAAGGAGCTTAATTATCCAGGTTCATATAGGCAATAACAATCAGTGTCAGGACTTGAACACAGGGCCTTCCATTATTTGGCAATGCCTAAGACAATAAGCTTTATGGTATACCAGAGATTTAAAAGTTGCCTCAGAGTGTGGTCTGAGGACCCTCAGAGTCTCCTAACATTTCTTCAAGGGATCCACAAGGTCAAAGCTACTTTTATAATAATACTAAAATTTTATTTGCCTATTAAAATATTTCTTCCATTTCCAAGCTTGTATCTGCATGAGGCTGGAATTCCTTCATGTACTTCAATTAAAACTACATATCAAAACTGACTAATAAAATATTATTTATATTAGCATGTGATAGATTTATTATTGTTTCTTTCAAATGTAATGTTTTATATATTATATATAAAGTAATATTTTATAATTTTGTCAATTAATTTCAAATGTGGTAAACTTAGATAAACACAATCCAGAGAGTCAGTAAATAAACATTTATTAAATGCCTGTTAGGTGCTATGTGCTGGGAATCAGATAAAAAAAGAAAAAGAAAAACTATCTCATGTCTTCATGGACTTTATAATCTAATCGGAGAAAAGAATACAAGAAAAAAAATTAAAAGTAAGGGGGAAGGGAGGAAGGTTGATAAAGTACCTGAGGAAAGAAGTAGGACAGAAACCATTCTAAGGAGAATAGCTGCTAAGAAAGAGTTGATTGCTCTCTTTATTTTTTTAAATAATATTTTTTTTATTTTCAAAATATATACAAAAATAGTTTTGAACATTCGACCTTGTAAAATCTTGTGTTTCAACTTTTTCTCCTTCCCTTCCCCAACTCCCTCCCCTGGATAGCAAGTAATCTAATATATTAATCATGTTCAATTCTTCTATACATATTTCCGAATTTATCATACTGCACAAGAAAAATCAGATCAAAAAAGGAAAAAAATCAGAAAACAAAGCAAGCAAACATCAACAAAAAGGTGAAAAAAACTATCTGTGATCCACATGCAGTCCCAACAGGCCTCTTTCTGGATGGACATGACTCAGTCCATCACAAGTCTATTGGAATTGGCCTGAATCATCTCATTGTTGAAAAGAGTCACTTCCATCAGAGTTGATCATCATGTTGTTGCTGTGAACAATGTGCTCTTGCTTCAACTGTGAACCCTCTTTAAATGGAGTTTTGGGGAAAAGTTGTTTGCTCTGTCCTCTGCATCAAATAGGGTGTTGAAGGCATTTTAGTCCAATTGTATCTGAACAAGCACTCAACATTTCCAACAAGTGATAATTCAGATTTTGCTAAGTGCCGTGAGAGGAAGCCCACTACTTTCCAAGGCAACTCTTCAATAATTAGGAAGAATTTCCCAATATAAAAATTAAATCTGTTTCTCTGCCATTTCTATCCATTCTTCCTAGTTCTTACCTTTGTGATTAGAGCAAGCCTAATTCCTCCCCCAATATAGTCTTTCAAATAATGGAATATCACTATTGCAACCTCCTCATCTTCTTTTGTTCAGTTTAACTATATCCAGTTCTTCCAACTAATTCTGCTTTGTTCTTGGGGTTATAACCCTTCTGGTTTTTCTCTTCTGAATGCCCTTCAGCTTGTTCATGTTCTTTGCCAAATGTGGTATCCAAAACTCAAGAACCACCCTCCAAATATGATCCGATAAGAGTTCAGAATACAATTGACTCACTCATTCTATTTACTCTGCTTCTGTTAAATATTTCCACTGATTCCATGTCTTTCAATTTTTTTTTCTTTTTATTAAATTGTTAGTCCATATTGAGCTTGTAGTCACCTTAAGAACAGACATTTTTCAGAAAATATGTTGTCAACTCATGTTGTCCCTATTTTAAGTGATTATTTTGGGATAAATAGAAAAGGAAGTTATGATCACAGAGTTCACATGGATTCATCAAGTAAAAGAGTTTATATTAATCTAATAATAATAATTAATAGGAATGTAGAATTAGACTGCACTATTTTCCTATAATTCAATCGTTGTTGTTCTTTGGTTATTATCAAGGCACTCTTGACTGACTCTTTAACCTTTCACTTCTATTATTAGCAACACAAACGCTACTTATACAAGGTCCCTACTTCAATCCTTTCTCCCCAAATTTTCCCATTTTAGCCCCAATGCTCTCCTAGAATGCACCTTTCTTTAATTTTCAGAAGAAATAAACTATTTTGGAATGATTTTATTTAAACAAAATTTTATTTGTATTATTTTATTTATTTTATCATTTTTTATTCCAAAGTATAAAGGAAAATACACAAGATGACTTTTAAAAATCAAACTATTGGATTTTTTTTTTTTGGATCTCTAAAAAATGTTCCCTTTTCTTTGTGGTAAATCTTGGAGTATTTAACCTAGTCTTATGATATCTAAAAAATGGAAATTTTTTAATATTTCAAACTGAAATAGATCTTAGACATACCTTAGATATCTTAATTTCTATATGCTGAATATATTGTTATTAACCAGTGACTTTGACACAAATAAAATACAGAGACAGAATTAAGTACAAATTACTCTTTCTTAAAAACAAAATAAAAAATCTACTATTGTTTTCATTTCCAAATTTCATTTCTGAAACTTCCATACCTCCTGTATAGACTTCCTCTATGGAATCTTAGACTGTGGAATCTTATCTTTATTTCTGAGTTATTTGAAATCTTTTCTCTTAAAAATCTAGTTCCAAATCAAGTTATGTCTGGTTTCCCACTTCTCCATCACTTTCCTCTCTCCAAACTCCCACCCCCCCACCAAGTTCTCAGTGTCTCAATTTCAGCCACCCATTTCCGCTGTGTGGTAAGAATTTTATCTAGATAAAAGTAGTAAACTTCATGTTTTTCACATTTTAAGAGATAAAATTATCTTTAAAGCAAACCACCTGTGCATTTGGCACAGCTAGAGTGAAAGCAAATGTGTGAGCCAGGAAAGTTTCTTATTAGTTTTAATCATTTCTCTGACAGGGTTGCAAAGTGCTATCTCAAACAGAATGTGAGATGAATATGTGACCACAGAAAAAAACCAGTTCATAGGCATCACTTGAAAGGGGACAAATTTAGGTATAGACAATTCAAGTTGGAGTCAGAGCATTGCAGTGTTGAGAGTGTTAGATTGGATATTAGAGCCTGAATTTAAATATTGGTTCTGATACTCAATTACTTTGATACCAAGGTATCAAGGCCCAGAACTTGATTTTTCTGGGTCTTAGTTTCCTTCAAGTAAAATGAGTAGGCTTGGACTAAATGACTTTTTCATTTTTTATATTATATATTTTTATGTTTAGATTTCTCACCCTAAGAGATTCTTGTTTAAGGTCAAGATTAACAGATTTGGTAAATGAAAGTTTTAGGAAGAGAATGAAAATCTACTGAATCTTAGTTCAGTTCTCTGAAGAGTATATCACATGAGGTGATATAATCTTTTTTTTTTTTTTTTTTTTTTGCCATATACACTGAATAAGCATTTATTTAGTACTTAAAAAATGTGGTACACCATTCTTTTTTATTGAGTAATTTTTCAGACATGTCCTATACTTTGTAACCCTATTTGAGGTTTTCTTGGCAAAAATATTGGAGTGGTTTGCCATTTTCTTCTCCAGCTCATTTTACAGATAAGGAAACTGAGGCAAACATGATTAAGTGATTTGCTCAGGGTCATACAATAAGTGTCTGATGCCAGATTTGAACTCAGGAAGATGAATTTTCCTGACATCAGGTCTGGCACTTCATCTATTGTGCCACTTCATTGCTCTGGCACACCATTATAGTTACTAAGAAAAATAGATAAATAAGACCTTAATATAACAAAATAATTTTATAACTTTAAAACTGCATGGGAGCTTAGAGACTAGAAAAACTGAAGAAAATGAGTTAAGTGAATTATCCAAAATTATACAACTTGTTCATCACAGAGCCCTGACTAGATCACTTACTTCTGCTGGGCCATAAACTTCAAAAGATTTCTAACACTTTCTGAATGTGTTATTTTTCTTTGCTGTAACAGACCTTTAGTTACTTGTTCCAAGTGATATTATCTTGGCTTTTGCCATGCCTCATCCGCCACCTCCTTGTTAATATTTGATTTTCCTAAGCTGCCTGAGCTCTATAGTTTTCCAGCCAGGTGCTTCTTGCATTCAATTCTATCAATCCTTTGGCCTTTTACAAAACTTTCTGTGTAAATCTTCAAGATTCACCTATTTACTTTCTTAAATTTTGTTCCTGAACTGTAGGTTATGCTGAAAAATGTTATAGACACCTGCTGATTTGACCCACTAAAATTTTATGCTGTCCAACTTCAACTGAAAACTTACATTATTCCTTGGTGATCTTTTTATTTACCCTTGTTGGTTTCCTAGCACTATACTCTGTTTCAGCTCCTAATACCATTCCTTTTTGTTTACTACATTACTATGGTGATATATTTTGAACTAATAGGTCATTATATCTATCATGTCTTTTTCTGCATGATTTCCATTCTATTCTAATGCAATTAATTTTTTTTAACGCAAATGTGAGATTTTCTCTAATAATCCTCTTCCTGTTTGCTTGCTCCAGTACTTATCTGACCTTTATACTGAAAAAAAAAAAAAAAAAAAAAAAAAAAAAAAGGATGAACAGGAACACATAGTTGATATCCAAGGTAACAAAAGTGATATTAAAAGATTTTCTAGTTACCCTTGATGAATTTAAACACCCTGACCCAGATGAAACACATCCTTGGATACTGAAGTAATTGACAGATAGGATTACTAAGCCACAGTCAACAATATTTGAAAGATCAAGGATACTGATCTCATGGAAAAATGACTACAAAAGGACAAATGTTTTCATGGCTTTCAAAGAGGGGAAGAGAACAAAATCTATAGACTATTTGTCAGTGTATACTACTTCTTAAATCTAATGCCCAACTCTATTATAATTATATTTATAATTACTTTTATATTATTTCTATTATATATTATTATATTATAATTATTTATATTAATTATATTTTTATAATTATAAAAATCAATATTGACTGTTGTCAAACCCAACAGCTTTATACCATCTTTATCTCATATAGACAATATTATTAGGTCTTGTCTATTTTCTCTTAGTTGAACTTTCGTCTTTCCATTCTTTTCTTTCATACTGTGCAGTGAGAAGATACTACTTCAAATTTAGTCTACTGTAATGGTCCTCTAGATCCCTGACTTTACTCTGTCCTCCTTTCAATAAATTCATTATACTGTCCACCCAGATAGGTTTTACCAAAATACTGATTTCATTTTATTCATTTTATTCTCTTTTCAAATATATTTAAAAATCTCTTTGCTTATTGAATAAGATCCAAGATATTTATTCTGATATTCAAAGCTTTCTACAACCTGGTTCCAAACTTTTTGATCTCCCATTACTCCCTATACAAGCCCTCTATACCAAATAGGCTGGTTTACTTCCTATCACCAGAGCTTCACATTTGAAAAATGGATTTTTGAATTGTGAACAATTTAATCATCGTTGTCTTGATCATATGATAACAGATAGATGGATCATTATGTGTTAACCAGGTAGTCTTTTGGATGGGCATGGGTTTCCAGTGAGGTCTGTGGCAAAGGCAATCTAGGTTAGTAGATCAAATGAAATGTCTAGAGTGTTCTGGGAAGAGGATGGCATTCTTTGCTAGGGACTTAAAAGGTAGTACATGATTCAAGTAGCCCTTTATTGAAATATGACAGACTCCAAGGTTAGACCAAATACCAGATGGAAATTCAGATGTGGAGAGAACTAATATATATTAGTTACATTAAGTTGGTTGCTTGCTAACAGTATCTAGACAAACTAAAAATGGGGATGGAATTCAATAAGATATAACTAAATAAGGATAAATGTAAAGGAAAATAATAGGTAAAAGGGAGTAAAGTATCTATCTATCTATCTACAATATAATCTCACATGAGGAAGTCCAAGAAATATAGGGAAGAACAATGGAAGAACAACTGGTAGAAGAGCAAAGAAATTATAAACAGAAACAGCAATGTCATCAGAGTAAGCTGTACATCACCTGAGGGGGTGAAATAGGATCCTGGCACAGAGATATGATATAGTAGTCATGGGGACTTTAGTGATATAGACATCTGCTGGAGTTTATTACCTGCCAAAAACTTAGCACTAATCATTTTTTATGTGTCTTAATGATAATTTTGTCCTTCAAAACTTAGAAAGGAAAGCCAAGACATTTTTATTCTATATGAATAAGTAAACAAGCATTTATGGAATATTCACTATGCAGTAGGCCTTAAGGATATATAGGAAAAAGTTAAATAGTTCCTGTCCTTAAGGAAATTACATTCTAAGGGACAGTTAAGATCAGTTTGCAAGAAAGAAAGAGATAAATAAATAAATACTTGCTGCTTGAGTCAAGCTTTTATGAAAATTAGGTTTCTAAGATGAGAAAGGAATACATTCTACATATAGGGAATAGTCAGTGCAAAGGTAAAGAATGAAAGATGAAGTATCATGAATATATAAGAAAATTATATATATATATATATATATATATATATATATAGCCAATTTTTATTTGCCATAAAAAAGAGACAAGAAAAAGATTTTACAGTGGAGTGGAGGAGGGTGAGGAGAGGGGAAATGAATGAACCTTACTCTCATCAGATTTGACTCAAAGAGGAAATAACATGCATACTCAACAAGGGTATAGAAATTTAAATTACACTGCAGATAAATAGGAGGGAAATGAAATATGGGAAGTAGGGTAGGGTAATAAAAGAGAGGATATATTGGCAGAGGGAATGGTCAGTACCAAAACACTTTTGAGGAGGGATCGGGTGAAAGGAAAGAGAATAAATGGGGAGAAATAGAATTAGCAATAGTAATTGTAAAAATAATTTTTTGTTTTATAAAACTTTTTATTTTAAAAATATATGCATAAATAATCTGACAGCATTGACCCTTGCATAGCCTTGACCCACCCCCTGCCCTAGATGGCAAGCAATCCAATATATGTTAAAAATGTTAAAATACATACTAAATCTAATATATGCAAACATATTTATACAGTTCTCTTGCTGCACAAGAGAAATCACATCAAAAAAAAAAAAAAAAAAGAAAGTAAATGAGTAAGAAAACAAAATGGAAAGAACAACAACAAAAAGAGTGAGATGTTATGTTGTGATCCACAATCAGTTCCCACAGTTCTCTCTCTGGGCTGTAGATGGCTCTCCATCACAAGATCATTGTAACTGGCATCAATCATCTGATGGTTGGAAAGAGTCACATTCATCAGAATTGATTGTTGTATAATATTGATGTCGCCTTATATAACATCCACTCAGTTTCCAGTTTGTTGCCACTATGAAAAGGATTGCCACACACATTTTTGCACATGTGGATCCCTTTCCCTCCTTTAAGATCTCTTTGGGAAATAAGCCCAGTAGTATCACTGCTGGATCAAAGGGTATATACAGTTTGATAACTTTTTGAGCATAATTCCAAATTTTTCTTCAGAATGGCTGGATCCGTTCACAGGTCTACCAACAATGTATCAGTGTCCCAGTTTTCCCACATCCCCTCCAACAATCGTCCTTGTCTTTTCCTGTCATCTTAGACAATCAAGAGGTATGTAGTGGTGTCTCAGAGTTGTCTTAATTTGCATTTTTCTGGTCAGTAGTGATTTAGAGCACCTTCTCATATGATTAGAAATAGTTTTAATTTCTTCATCTGAAAATTGTTTGTTCATATCCTTTGATCATTTATCAATTGGGGAATGGCTTGAATTCTTATTTTAGAAATGAGGCCTTTATCAGAATCCTTAAATGTAAAAATGTTTTCCCAGTTTATTGCTTCCTTTCTAATCTTGTGTGCATTAGTTTTGTTTGTACAAAAACTTCTTAACTTAATACAATCAAAATTATCTATCTGGTGTTCAATTATGACTTCCAGTTCTTTGTTGGACACAAATTCCTTCCTTTTCCACAGAACTGAGAGGTAAACTATCCCATGTTCCTCTAATTTGCTTAAAATATCACTGCTTATGTCTAAATCATGAACCCACTTAGATCTTATCTTGGTATGTGGTGTTAGGTGTGGGTTGAGCCCTAATTTTTCCCATACTAATTTCCAATTTCCCCAGCAGTTTTTGTCAAATAGTGAGTTATTATTCCTAAAGCTGGGGTCTTTGGGTTTGTCAAACACTAGAGTGCTATAGTTATTGACTATTTTGTCCTATGAACCTAACCTATTCCATTGATTGACAACTCTATTCCTTAGCCAATACCAACTGATTTTGATGATTGCTGCTTTATAATATAGTTTTAGGCCTGGCACAGCTAGGCCACCTTCCTTAGCATTTTTTTTCCCCATTAATTCCCTTGAAATTCTTGACCTTTTGTTCTTCTAGATGAACTTTGTTTCTATTTTTTCTAGCTCTGTAAAATAATTTCTCGGGCTTTTGATTGGTATGGCATTAAATAAGTAGTTTAGGTAGTATTGTCATTTTTTATTATATTTGCTGAGTCTACTCATGAACACTTGATATTTTTCCAACTGATTAGATCTGACTTGTAAGAAGAATTTCAAAGCAAGTTTCTCTGATAGGGCTTGATAATAATGGGAACAGTCAATTTTATAAAATAAGAACCATGCCCCAGTCAATAAATAATCAAAGGATAGGATCTATGCCCAAAGGGCTATAAATGCATATTCTTTGATCTCAAAACCAACATCATTAGGCATGCATACCAAAAAAAGATTTTTAAAAAGGAAAATTACCTATATGTATACAAATATTCATAGCAGCTCTCTTCTCAGGACAAAAAAAAAATAAGAAATTGATATCCATCAATTGGGGAATGGCTCAGCAAACTGCAATATGTATTTGTGATTGAATATTGTTGTTTTATGGGAAATGATGAGTAGAATGCTCTCAGAAAAAAAAAATCCTGAAAATTCCTCCATGAACTCAAACAAAGTGAAATATACTGTATACAAAGTAATAGAAATGTTCTGGGCTAACCAGCTGTCTTGCTATTTTGATATCATTTATATTTTTATATTAAGTAGAGGGACAGGGATTTTATCATTCACTGTATTCATGCCTTATCTTTAAATTTCTCAGAGCAATAAACTATTTGCATAATTTAAAAGTAGGAAACATTTATCTTTAAAGTTTTCCCACTTCCCTTTTTACCAATTATCTTTCTCTTTTCATCCTTCCTTCCTGCCCTTTATATAGGACATCATTCCTTTAGGAATTATCTCTATCAACTGTCAGTTATTGGGACTGCTCTTATAAAGGAACTCTTAAAATTTCAGTCTTCAGGAGTTGAAATGAAAGAGATCATGAATTGTAGTCATTGTATGGAGGTTAGAGAACAATGAACTTTCAGGCAAGAGCCCTGAAAAGTGCCCTTTGAATTATACAGTAAGGTGGCTGCCTAGTTGCCTACTCTTGGCTTTGATTTAAGATGCAAATGCATTAATCTAAGATGGAGGTGGATATCATAATCCATATTGCCAAAAGAAAGCAATAAAGTTTGGTATTTAAATAATTTTTATAATCTGCATCAAAATAATTAATAGAGTTTACAAAAGTCATTAACTTTTAATTAAGAGTTTTCTTAACCTGAAAATTTCTCACTACAGTATATTGAGCAGGCAATAGAGGGGGATGAAAAAAATTCTGAAACTTTATCGCCATCTATTGACAATATAAGAAAATGCAGTAGTGTATACAGTGTATCTCTCTCTGTTTCTCTGTCTCTATGTGTGTTTCTGTGTGTCTTTGAAGACTGACCTCATGTATCAGGCTATTGACAGTTGTTCTTTAGTATTAACCTCTCACATTTACATTCCTTGTTCTCTGAGTCCTACTCCCTGTGCTCTTTGGTCTTAGCGTCCCCTCCCTCCTTTCCCTTCTCCCACCCATTTGTAAACATTTATTTTTCTCTCCTTCCTATCCCTCCGAATGAAAAAAGTAAGAACAAATCATTATAATAAAATGGATCACCATTCAAAAATTTTCCAGATTAGGAATATCTAAAAATGTAAATCTCATTCTGTACCTTGAATTCATCATTTTTCTGTCAGGAGATGAGTTGCATGTTGCAACAGTGGTCCCCTGGAAATCATTATTGGTCATTGAATTCATCTTGGTTCTTAAGTTCCTCAAAGTTGTTTGTTTATACAAAGTTGTTTTTGTAAAAAAATGTCCTCTTGCCTCTATTTCTATGTGAATACCAATTAATCACCAGTTTTGCTACTCTAAAAAATAGATGCTACATACACATAAGTACTTCTCAAAAAGAGAAAAAAAGAAAAAAGAAAAAAAATCTTTATTCTCTTTGGAGTATATCCCTATTCATGATATTTCCAGGTAGAGAAATATGCAGTTCAGTAACTTAGAGTGCATATTTTCACAATGCATTACAGAATGTATGGAGAAACTCATAGTTTCACAGAGTACATTAATATACCTATTGGACTGAATTCAACATGGTACTACTGAATATATTTAGGTAATACAATACGTTAAATGGATTCTCCCAGAAAAAAAAATACTTTAAATAGTTAAAATGACTTGGTGCAGTAATTTCATGATAGGTAATAGGGATGAGCACAGGCAGTACTTAAGCAGCCATTTAGGAGATATTTTATAGGAAGTGAATTTTAATGTTTCTTAAATCATGTCTCCTGGATTATAGTGTGGAAGAATATAGTCTCTTTAATGACAAGGTATTTGCCACTAGGAAAAAAAAATCTTTGTATTTCTTGAGCTTAGCTTGATAGCTTTCATATTTTAGGGTTAGACGTGTGCTTTTAGTGGCATGGGAAACTTTTGGAGTAGAAATACAGATAACAGCATTATTGCTTTCTTTATACCAGTTCTTCTATATATTAAAATGCATACATTTTAGAAAAATTTGAATATTTCAAACATAAAGTTGAAACCATGATAACAGTATCGAAATCTTGGAAAAAATATTAATAACATCTTATTACATTATTGATATATTTGGCATAATTCCTTTAAACTAAATTGTGGGAAGAAGGCTGATAAAAATTTGAGAAATTATTATTATTATTTTTGTTGTTATTCCTTAATAGATTTTGAATAATTCTGAATCTCCCCCAATAATTAACTCCTTAACATGATAAGACTAAATGGCTAAAGTCAGCTTTAGACAAAATAGTA
The DNA here is from genome assembly GCF_902635505.1 of Sarcophilus harrisii. Classification (NCBI taxonomy): domain Eukaryota; kingdom Metazoa; phylum Chordata; class Mammalia; order Dasyuromorphia; family Dasyuridae; genus Sarcophilus; species Sarcophilus harrisii. The sequence continues at coordinate 451,997,471 of NC_045426.1, read as the reverse complement.
TATGTAAAGCATTTTGTAAATCTAAAAATGCTATGAAATGAAAACTGTTGTTATTGTTTTAGCTTTACAAAGTATGTGGAGGAAATTTGTGAAGATCGTGTATTTTAAAATCAACGGTAGGAATTGGTTAGGGGGAAAATCTCGCTTTATCTCAGTGAAGAAAGATTGGAGGTGGAAGAAGAATCGGCGATAGCAATGTGACTGAGTTGGGCAGCTCGACCAGCCCACACAACCAACAAGGTCTCGAACCCAGGCCCAATCCTCCCAGCTTCTCTTCCTGTCCCCTCCCCACCCACCAAATTTCATTTCCTATACAACCTCGGACTTGCACAGAGGGGGAGGACATTCATCCAATCATTATATTAATAAGTATAGCCCATTATATTACCTCTGTACTTGGGACCCGCATCACCAAACCTCAGCCTTACATCCCCACTTTTTTTTTTAAAGAACACAGGTGGAATGCCATCCCTGCCCTCAGGGTCAGAGCCCCGGGGAGGTGATCACAGCCTCCCTTCCCAGGGAAGGAGGTGAAAGCACCCGGGAGGTGATCACACCTCCTATTCTCAAAAAAGGTTGAAACACTAAAAGGATGATCACGCCCTACCTGACACTCAGGAAGAGAAATGAAAAGCACCAAAGGGAAATGGGGGTTGCTAGGGGGTTTCTGGGCTGAAGGGTCTTATTATGCCAAACCCATCAATGGGAGGTATTAAAAGACAAGCAATAACGCAAGGTATTAGGGATGACCCCTCCCCTCAGTCATGAGGATCGATATGGTGAACAAACATGAATTGTACATGCAAGTAGCGGAAAGAAATAATATAAATCAACTGGTTTGGAAAAGATCACAGAACCTAGAATGGGGATTAAACAACAGTCACAATACACCTTCCAGCAGCCAAAATAGTAAAAAATCTATTGTCCATTGTTTCACATGTCAGGAACCAATGATCCCCTGATTTTTGAAGTCCTGCAAAGTCTTTTTTATGTGTTGGGAATAATGATTCCAGAGAAAGGTTTGTAACAGTTTTCATTTCTAAATCCAAGTTCCGAAAGTTTTTCAATCCTATGTCCAGAACCCAAGTTCCTGAGGGTTTTCAAGTCCTATGGTCAAAAAACCAGTGATTCCTGAGGTTTTGGTCCAACAATCTTTGATTCCCGAGTCAACGCCATAACTGCCACACTCTTTAATGATGAGCACAATCAGCAACAGCACCAGATATTTCTTGGGTCTTCTCCTTTGTTTCAAAGGTTCGTCCCTTCTGGGATGGCGGGAATTGGCTCGTTGGCACCCATCTGATTCCTTCCCACCTGTAGAGATACAAGCAAACCCTCTCCCCAAAGAGTTAGCCTATCGGTCCCCATTCACCACTTTCGGGTCTCCCTCACCTGGCGATTATCTAAAGATAGTGGGGCTCCACTGGACCTGACCTTCGGTGGGTTATAAAACCGCAGGGACCAGTGCATCTTTGTCAAAATCAAGGTTAATAGTATAAAAGCTGATTTAAAGTTCCTAGGGTTTGTCTCCCCCTTTCTTTTTGTTTTGGAGACTTAATATCTCTTTTCTCCTCTCCACTATTGCCTGTCCTTGAGGATTAAAAAGGGTTTAAAATTCATACTGTGCACAAAAGTGTGCAAAATGTTTTGAAATATAAACAGGACCATTGTTGTTTTTTGCTTTACACCCATAATTTAAATGTTGTTTAAGGGAATTCAGGACCACTTGGGCTGTCTCTTTTGCCTGGCATTGAAAAAGTGAATCCTGAAAAGGTTCACCCAAATGGATGAAAAGACAGAGACCAAAAGATTTATAATGGGTCACATCCATTTGCCGATTTCATTGGGTCTCAAACCGGGGGTTCTTCCCTGGGCAGTGTGGAGCATGGAAAGGAAGGCAAACCGAAACTTTACTTGTCCTAGCTTCCTCTTTGTTATTCCAAATTGTAAACATAAAGCTCAGCAACCCTGATGACATTTAGAATGAGATGCCTGAGCTTTCGGAACAAAGGGTTTGACCAACATAGTTGAAGGTATCGCCTTTGAATTATAAAATGGACCTGGAAGTCCACTATGAGAATGGACATGAATATAAGATCTTACCTGGATGTTTCTCACTTGCTCAAGTTTTCTTAAAACTGATATATAATGGGCTGCAAATTTTATTTGGGCTAATTCTTTGTCCAAACTGAATAGACCAAATCAGATATTATATTTATGTCTCCTGGATAATTAGGGTAGAATGATCGCGTAAATTATTCGCTGAGGGATGAAAAGGGTTCTGACTACCTCATAGTTAGATCCGAAATACACAAAAATTTATTTTGGATGCATCCGTGAAGAAGTTGGTCCTTTAAGAGGAACTTTGAAACTTTTTCAAGAACAAATTGCAATTATGTAATATGTATTATCTTTAATGGAGACCCATGTAAAAAAATGGGAGCCATGGCTAATAAAATTTGCCACTTGGGATGGTTCACAACACACAAATTTTGGTATTGTATAAAAGGTGTATATCTTATCAGGTCTTTCCCCCAGATAATTGTTCTGCTCCTTAGTGGCCTTTAAAAAATTCTAGCCCAACACTGGGTGGGGGGCTTTGTTCTGGTTTGCCCGGGAGGTTCACCACCTTCCCTGTGTCCTTGATGAAGGACTGCTGTGGGTGCCTCTTTGTGGCAAAAACTGATATCCGGGTTTTGGTGCTCTTTTAACCACATTGGATAAAGCCAGTTCAAGTTTCTCAAAGCCTCTTAGCCTTTTTTAAACCAGGTAATTTTAAAGCACTTCTCCCCTTAAATGTTATATAAGGTTTTAACTGATAGGGTCAAACCAACACTGGTCATCCATTGGATATCTCCTATCAATTTCTGAAAATCATTCAATGTGTTTACTTTTTCTTTTTAAGGAGAGTTTTTGAACTTAGCACCTTGGGTATACTTATATCCAAAATTGAAAAGGAGCATGTCTTTAAGTTTTTGGTGCTATGTTAATTTGTAATTCCTTAGTTTTTTGGTCTTTTAGACATGCCTCTAACATTTGTTCCTCAGGTGCCATCCCAAAATTATATGTATGTAATGTAATAGCATAACTTTTTGTGAATGCTTTTCTTACTGGAGCAAAACAGAGCAAAGCATTTGAACATAGTAGGGCTGTTTTCATTCCCTTTGGAAAACTGTATTCATATCTTTTATAAGGCTCACTTTAAATGGGGCACTGAAAGGCAAATCTTTTCTTCCTTCATCAAGGGATGAATAAACAATCCTTATTTTCTAAGACCCCAAAGACTTTCACAACAAAAAGGAAATCAGGCTGAAGGTTTAAGTTTCCTTGTTCATTCCTTTTCTAAAATCTAAACCTATTTTTATTTTTTTTCCAACAAACACTGGGAATTCCAGGATTAGAAAGGTTTTAAGTGTCCATAAGGCCCCTGCAAAAAACCTGAATTTTACTTTTTGGGACTCTCTTCCCACGGTTATAGTTTTTTCCATATAAAAGGTAAAATGTTGAGGCCTTCAACAAGGCCCTTTGCTTAAAAAACAGTCTTTTTTAACCCTTTGTGTAAACGCCTCCCACGTTGATGGGATTTTTCCAACCCCAAAAGGAATAAAACCCTTTTTGCCTTAAAAGTCCTCTATGGGGCAGAATTTAACCAGCTGCTATTGATCCTTAAGGCGGATGTCTGTTTTCTTTGGGTGATGGGCCACGGCCCTTAATGACCTTTTCCACTCCCAATTTCCCCAATCCCAATGGAGGCCATTTTTTGTTGTTTCGGAGTTTTAAGCCCTGTCCCAAAGTAAATTGCTGGAGGACAGAAATCAAATCTGGGGGTATCCACCAACTGCTTAAATTCTTTAAGTAAAACCTTCTCTATTTCTCCTGGGTGATAAGGGTACCCTTTCTGCCTGTTTGTGATGGGAATTTTCCCATTCCCCGTTTCCCATTAAATGGCATGTTTTTTGCCCGGGGTTGGTCAACCTAACCTGGCCCTGGGCCCAAAGGGACCGGCTGGAAGGGAACGTTTCCCACCCCGGGGTATCTCATTTCTCCTCATACAATTCTTTCTCCCTAATTTAACCCTTTTTCTCAGGTTCTTCCCGGCTATTAATTGGGTTTAATTTCCATCAATGGTTCCTGGCTATTGGCATTTGGGGATTGGCCTCTAGGACTTCTGGCACCTTTGGGCCATATCCCCAATTTTTTTTCCTGGGGGCCGGGGTTGGCCCCCCATTTTCCCTGTTTACATTCTGAGGCCCAAAAAAAGCCTCTGTTGCATTTTACATGGGTACTGGGTCTTGTTCCACCCTGTATTCCTTTTCTGCCTCTATACAACATTGAGCTTTAGATGCCCTACTTACCAAATGAAAGATTGTGTCTCTAGAAGTCCCTTGCGGAAGGGACCCCTATCTACCCATGTTGGGATTTTGGGAAGCTGCATAAGGTCTGGCTATAAAGGCATTTGGCACTGTGGCTGCCTTATGAACTCCTCTAAAGGGCATCCTTGGTAGTCCTAGTATAATCCTTCTGACACCCCTTTTGATTTTTTAAAGTTGCCTTATTAAAAATTTGTTGTTGGATTTTTCCCATTAGTTCGTAGAGTTGTAAACGTCCCCAAAAGTCAAAAAAGGTCATCTGGCCCTTGCATTATTTTTTTGAAGGCCTACATTTGTCATTTTTATTGTGAATGGCCCACGGTTTGATAGCATTAGGCAATTTGCTCATTGCATGAATAATAACCTGTGTGTGATTTTGCATATGGACCACCTTAGTAGGTCATGGTGAAAAACAGATTTGACTATTTTGTTGGGGCTTTTCCCAGAGTACTATTTCAAAAGACATGTAATTTTGTCCAGGTTCTAGGATACCCTTGCTAATTTAATAGGGTCAAGACTTTAAAGCCAAATTTGTAACAGCACCTTAACATAACTGATGTGCCCCATAATTAGTAGGCCTTTTAAATCTTTTAATGATTTTTTATGTTAAAAGGGGCGATTTATTTTTACCTGAGGATTAGATGGGAAAAAGGACAATAAAGTGCCTGGTTTCCCGGATTCCATTTTTCTTTCCTTCATTAAGCCCCTCTTAACCTCCGTTGGTCCTGTCCCCCCCCCCCTCCTCCTCCATCCGGAGGTGGAGTTGGTGGAGGAGAGTCAATCACTTGTCCTGGGGTGGGGCGGGCCTCCTGAGGGAAAGGTCACCACACCCTTTCCTTAAGTCTGCCCTGTGGGGATATGGTCATTAATTTTCATTGCCTCCAAATATGGCTAATTTGAGGAGGAGGGAAAACCACAGGTTTTTTTCTTTCTTCTAGGGTTTTAAACTGAAAACATTTTATAAATAAAATGCCCCATGGAAATTGAAGGGACCATACTCTGAAATGTATGGAATTCGTCCAACCCGGGACCAGTTATTCGAGATCTGCCCTCCCACGATCCAAAGATGCAGAATATACCCACAAACCGCATCTGTTCCCAAGTTATAAAACCCATGGCCCTTAATATGCTTTCTATGCACCATTTGGTGGGGTTGGGGGGGATGGAGAGTCTTTAGCTAGATTTGTCCCATTAAAAAAAAAAAAAGATTACTGGTTTAGTTTTTAAGAAAATAAGTTCTTATTTGTCTATTAACAATACTCCCCAAGTTCCGGTCCCGGAGACTTCTTCAGTCCTTGGTTCCCATTGGGCCCAAATGTGAAGGATCGGTATTTTAAGATCAGTAAGAGACAGGAATTCAGGTTAGGGGGAAAATCATCAGTCTTTTTCTCAGTGGGAAGATGAGGTGGAAGAGAATCGGATAGAATGGGGTGAGTCAAAGTGTTGACCAGGAAAAAACATTTCGTCCAACAAGCGCAATCCCCCCTTCCTTCTTCTCTCGCCTCCACCCACCAAAATCTCATTTCCTATAAAACATCAGGACTTGCATGGAAGGGGGAGGGACCATTTTTTCAATCATTTATATTAATATATACCCAATATTCAGCCTCATGTTTTGGGACTAGTACAGTCAAACCTCAGCCCATTACATATTACATCATCTTTCAAGTCACCAAAGAGCATAATTTAGTTATCCTGCCTGATTCCTTATTCTTTCTTACCCTCCCACTAGTCAGTTGCCATTCTATGTAGCATCTGTAATACATGTTGTCTTCTCCAGATAGATACTGCCAAAACCCTGGTACAGACTCTCAAAACCCTAACTTGTTACTGCTGATGCAGGTTCTCTCCCCTTCAAGTCTTTCCCCTTTTTAGCCATTGTCCACTAGGTTTCAAGTCAATTTTGAAGTATTTGATATGTCCTTTTTACAATAAACTCATGGCTTCAAATTATGTATATCAAATAAGAACTTGTTGAAAAAGCCCTTTATAACCCAAAAATCTCCCATCTATTCTTATCACATCTTCTCCTACTGTGCTAACCAGTAATACTGGACATTTCTTTCACATCACATTCAATCTCTGAAATCTGGGCATTTTCAACATTTCCCATGTCTGAAGAACTAATTTAGTTATGAATTAATGAGTTTAAATCTTGTTGGGCAAGCCTTCACTTTTAGGAGGAGTAAGGCTAGTGGACAGACCTTTAGGCCTGGAGAATTTAGGAAGATCTAAATTCAAATTTGGCCTTAGGCACTTATTGATTTTTATGATCCTGAACAATTTATCTAATCTCTGTTTGCCTTAATCCACTAGAAAAGAAAATGGCAAATCACTCCAGTATCTTTGCCAAGAAAAGCCCAAGGACAGAGTTGGTGTGCTGTGCTCCACGATGTCACAGAGTCAAATAGGATTGAATGATATCAACTTCCTATCTGTAACGGCCTTTTCAACTAGACTTCTTGGTTTTTATTTTGTTTATTTGTTCTTGCTCCTTCAGTCCCAGATAGCTTTTCATATTCTCCTGAAATCTTTCTCAGTACTCTTTACTTTAATGCCTTTCCTCTATCAATTAGTTCTAATTTATCCTCAACCATAACTTATTTATCCCTTGTTTGCAGTGCCCTATTCAAACCCATCTTGTACTATGAGCTCCCTGACATCAGATCAGAATTGCCTTTTGCTTTTCTTTGTATTCCCAGCACTTAATACACTACCCAGCACATAGATTTTGATCAATAAATGCTTTCTGATTTAACCTGACTCACATATCTCTCATATGTCTACTATATTATTGAGTGCTATTGGAAACAGGATTCCTTATTATCACTTAATACATATTCACTGACTTATTAAACTTCTACTCGGTCAGTCAGTTCTCCTTTGATGTTAATTTACCTATGTGGCATGAACTATCTTCTATTTACAGAGGCCATTAATTAGCAAATGATATTTGTTAATGCCAACAAGGCTGTAGTTGCAGCCACTGGCAAAGCATGTGACATAAATACCTGAAAAGGAATATTTTATTTATTCTTGCATTTTTGATATCTTATAAGGATTAAATTAAATTCTGCTTAAAGGTGGTTGAAAAATGTCTCTGTTCTTGTTTAATGTTTAAATGCTAATTCTTTCCTTCTGATATCATATAATAAAAAGTACAATTGATACGTTTTGTAAATGGTAAAATAAAAACCTCAGACATTTCTATCAACCTATGAAGTACCCAAAGAAAGATATCCTGTCTGTATTTCTGAGATTATCTTGGAGGAAAGTTCATAAAACCATTGCTCTACTTGAAGGGAATGATGTTAAAGTACTTCCAAAGTTGATCAAACCTAAAAACAAGTTATATTTTATTTGTTTTTATAAAGAATTTCTATACTTCTGATTATTTGGCCTTTTAATAATTTCTTTCCTAGAATTATTCATACTTACAAACACTTGGGTCTTTCAATAGTGCTTCAAGGATAATAATAGATCGTGGAGAAATAGTTGTTTAATTATTATTTACCCCAAATAATCATATTCAAAATAATGAATGGGGGGGGAATGTTTAAAAAACTAGATAGTTTGTGGTTATGGAATTAGAATATTTGGCTTTTAGTCTCAATCTTCCTCATTATGAACTGAGTGACCTTGGACAAATTACTTAACCCAAAGAAGTTTCCCAAGATCAAGGCACTTAACCTCTGAGTGAAGTCACTTGCTGGAGTCATCTGTATGATGAATGATTGGCCTAGGTTACAACCAAGGTCCTTTAAAACCAAACCATGAACTTATGACTTAAAATGTTTCTAATAATTTTTTTAAGGGTAAAAATATTCAGATCCTTATATTACAAATTAGAACCTTTGATTCATGGGAACCAAATTTGCTTTATTCCAAGGAAATCCGTGGGTGAAATTAGAAAATTTTTTTTTTATTGGAATATAGGTTTGTTGGATTAAAGAAAAGGTTTCAAAAGTTTCAGCCCAAAAAAAGTTAACATCCCATTTAAAAGTCCATTTTAAAATAAGCCGGGTTGGAATTAAGTTGAAAACTCGCTTTTCCATGAAAAAAGAGAGTGGAAAGAACCATATTTGCAAATTGTTGGTGGGAGGTGGGGTCAAGAACATTAAGCACATTTGCACCGGTTTTGGAAAAAGGCAATCCTAGGTTTTCAAAAATCGTTATTTTAAAACCCAAGGGAATTAATGGGGGAAAACCTCTTTATCCAAAGAAAAATGGGTAAGGAAATCTTAGCAATGGGAGTGATCAAAACAGCCCAACAAAAATAACTCAGTCTGAACCCAGGAACCCCAGCTTTTCCGTTTTTTCCTAACCAAAATGTTCCTCAAAATAGGTTAGGAATAGGGAATTTTTATAATTGTATAAAATATACCCAATTACTATTGTCATGTACTTGGGCCTAGTAATGCCAAATGATTAAAAATTAAAATAAAACTGAAGTTTTAAATAGGAGGAAAAAATTATCTGAAGTTTTTTCCTGATACAATAGTTAAATAAAAAAATGTTCTTATTTAAAAAAAATTTTTTGAAATAAACCTCTGCATTTATCTGAGCTTTTTCTAAAAAATAATGGGGCAAAGGTTTTTTTTTTTTTAAACTATTAAAAACTGAAGGTTTAAAATAATTGATTGTTAAATATATCTGAATTGTTCTTCATTATTCAATATTTTTTTAAAAATCTTTTTTCGGGAAAACATTTTCTGAAATAAAGGACCTTTTCCCTTTCTTGAAGCTTTTTATTTTAAAGAACTTTTCATAATTTGAAGTTAAAATGAGTTTTAACCCATAGAGAAAGTTAAACCCTAAAAAAACTTTTTTGTGGATTAAAAATTGATATGGGGAAATTTATTTAAATGTTGGGTGGGTTTTATAATCATCTTTCCAATACCTTTTTTAAATTATTTTTCAGGATAAAGATGAGGAATAAGAGGCAAAAATAGGCCTCCCAAAGGAGATTTTTGGGGACCAGAAAACAAAAGAAAAAGAATAAATTGGAAAATAAAAAATTTAAAGGAAAACATTTAATAAGGGGATTGGAAGGCTTCCTAAAAAAGCCTTTTTTTGTGGATAAAAAAGGATCGAGGAAGTTAGCAAAAGGGGATTTTGTTTAGGAAAATATTCCCAAATCAGTCTGTTTTGAGGAGAAGGAAAAGAGATTAAAAGGTAGGGAGGAGGCTGTTTAAGGATTTGTGGGGTTTGTGTTTGTTTTGAAAGAAAGGGGAGAGGGGAGGGGGGAGAGCATGATCAGTTTCTTTTTTAGGAAAATCACTTTAGCAGCTGAATGGTGGATTCATTGGAGCTAAGAGGCAATCTAAGCAGAATTATCAGCTCTCTATTTCATTAGTCTGGTATAAATCAGTAAGGCCCTATGCTAGAGAGATAGTAATGTCAGAGAACTTTAAAAAAGGGTATATTAGAGAGATGATTCAAAATCAGTCTGGTGTGGTGGAGGAGGGAGGAATGAGAGTTCAATATGACTGCTAGATTGTGAATTTGAGTGACTGCTCTCTACATTAATAGGGTGATGTGGTGTGTGTGTGTGTGTGTGTGTGTGTGTGTGTGTGTGTGAAAGAGAGTGGGGGAGAGAGGGAGGGAGGGAGAGAAAGGTACTGAGTTCAGTTTGTGTCATATTAAGTTTAAGATGCCCACTGGACCTTCACTTGTGATGTCTGAAAGGCAGTTGAAGATATAAGAATAGAAGTCAGCAGAGAATTTAGGGCAGGATAGGTGGATTTGAGTATCATCAACATAAAGATGCAAATTAAGTTGATGGAAACTGATAAGATCACAAAGAAAATCATATGAAGGGAGAAGTGGGGCCCAGGATAATACTCTGAAGAACACCTATAATTTAGAAGTATACTGTATGTATGTATATATAGGAGGAGAACCAGGAGAGAGTAGTGTCCCAAAAACCTAGAGAGTAGCAAAGAGGAGAAAGTTATCAATAGTATCAAAGGCTGCATAGAGGTAAAAATGAAGATTTAGAAAAAGCCATTGGATTTGGCAACTATATATGTGTATTTATATGTGTATATAAATTTCTTGAAGAATATATACTTTTATACACGCATATAATTTATAGATATATAGATAAGTAAATCTATATATCTACATGGGTATGTATATGTGTGAGAGACAGATAGACAGACGACATTGGAAACAGAACCAGAACCAGCCATCCAAACAGAGAGAGACAAAGAGAGGGAGAGAGAGACAGAGAGACAGAGAGATAGAGAGAGACAGAGACAGAGGCAGAGAGAGCGAAAGGCAGAGGAACACAGACAGAGACACACACAGAGAGACAGAGAGAGGAGAGACACATACAGAGAGAGAGAAAAACAGATACACAGAGAGATACAAGGAGACAGAGACAGAGAAAGAGAGAGAGACAAAGACAGACAGAGACAGAGAGAAGGGGGGATGGGAAAAAGGGAGGGGGAGGGAGAGGAGAGAAGGGAGGAAGGGGAGAAAGAGAGAGGGGGGAGATGAAGAGGGAGATGGGGAGTGGGAAGAAGGGAGGGGGGAAAGAGAGGGGGAAATGGAGAAAGGGAAAGGGGAAGGAGGGAGACGGGGAGAAGACACCTACCCTTAAGGAGTTTACAGTTTAATGGGAGAAGCTAGCATACAAAAGGAGTTAAAAAGTGTGGAGGGGAGAAAGTGGCCCAGAGGAATTCCTCTAGAAGACTTAGTGGGGACAAGATGGCCTTCAAAATAGTCTTCAAACATTTGAAGGTCTGACAGATGAAAGGGGTTTAGACCTGGTCTTCTTGGGCCCAAAGTGTATTTGTAACTTGTGACAATGGATAGAAATTGAAAAGAAAAAAAAAAATAAGCTTTTTATAAAGAAACATTTCCTAATTTTTTGAGTTTCTTCAAAGTGGAAGAAGCTGCTTCATTATATAGTTTTCTTTCTCTTGAGGTTTTTGAGCAAAATCTAAAAGATCCCTTATCAGCAGGTTTTATAGAGAAGTTTTGGGGTTTTTCCCCCGGTATTGGTTAAATGGTCTCTGAATCCCCTTTTGCTCTCACATTCAATGATTTTTTGATTATCTGGCAGTGAGTAAACTCACAAAGTCTCATCAGACTATGACTATGCTTATATTGCTTATCCCCTGATGAGACTGCCCATCCAAAATAAGAATTCTTTGTGTACTGTTCAGTCATCTGAAAAAAAATCTCTCTACACATTAAAATTCTCACAGCCTGACATTAGACCTTCTGTGCTAGGCTAAAATAATGGATAGGACAACTTAACTTAGATTTAAACTTGGCATCTAATTAAGAGTAAGGATGTTTTTAACAACCCAGAGTAAGAGATTCTAAGAGAAGTAAAAAATGTGAGGTATAATGGATGTTTCTTTCCCCATCTTCTGCCTGAACTCTCTTCTCTGGTAGTCCATCTCTCCTTGGAATATTGAGTTAATTGCATACTGATGCATTTTATGAGATTGAATTATATTCAGGACTGCCATAATTCCCTAAAATATGTGAGCTTCCTAACATATGGAGATCTTCATGACATTGGTATTTTCTGAGGATGTCATTAAGTTTTGGTTTTTAAAATAATTTTCTAACTTGACAAAAACATCTCCCATCATTTTCCTTTAATGATCTCATTAGAAAAGGGGCCTCTATGGGATTTTCAATTGACAATTACAATTATATATATCTATATAGATATAGATATAGATGACCTGAATTATCTGGAATAATTGTTTTTATAAAATGAGAATTTTTAGGATAAGAATCATGAAAAGAGTCACTACATGGCAATGGTATTACATGGAAGTGAGAGAAGCTAATAGCTCCATCTTATTTTGCCTTGGTAAAACTACATCTGAACCACTGTGTTCAGTTCTAATCCACTTATTTTAGGAAGATGTTGTGGTTCTTCTTCTTTAAAATATAATAGTTCTCTCTGGGAGTAGGTTTCTTGGGGGAAGTTTTCTGGAGGCAGCCTTCGTTTTAGTTAAAAGTAACAATTACTCCAAATGCAGCCAGCTGATGAAATGCAAATGTTTATTTTCTCCTTCCAAAATAGCCTGGTTAGTTTTTCTTAGAGGCCTATCTTTCTGCTTAGTTCCAAGAGCTTTTGCTGCCAGTCCTTTGCCTCTGCTCCTTTCAGCCTCCAGCCAGCACAAAGGTGGAAGATGGAATGAATCTGTCTTGCCTCCGAGAGAGAGTTTGTGGGCTTCTGTATCTCCCAGAGTGCTAAATGCTTGGCAATGTTCCGAATTAACTAACCTGAAACTCTAAGAGCTTCTATATATATTATCTTGCAAAGGTTGACTCCGCCTCTGAGAGAGTGGGATCATGGGATCTGAGAGTGGGATTATGGGTTTCTAATTTGTGAATCTCATACTGAATACTGACTTGTGAATCTCCCAAAGGTGTAAACTCCAATGAGTACTTAAATACATTAGTGAGCTAGAGAACTTGTTAAGTACCATGCTAAATTAGGCAACTGATTTATCATTTTGTAAGGATTAGCTCTAAGGTGTGAACCAATAAGCATTGTATCAATTCCATTGAGTTAACTCTAGGATTCTAACATCTCCCTTGAGTTATCACCTTGTTTCAAGTTGAGTTAACACCAGGATTCTAACAGGAAGAACATTGGCAAGTTGGACTGCATACTGAAGAGGATAGTCAAAATGGTGACAAGACCGGGGATGATACCTTCTATGAGCTAGGTCACTAATGGAACTGAGACACTAGGAATTAAACCCTATACTCCTATAATATGAATTAGAGAAAGTATGAGCTAAAATTCTATGAAACTGAATCAGGGCAATCTGAGTTAACTTTGGCTCTTGCTGAACTGATCTGTGGATCTGTGGTCTACAACACAGATGTAGGATCCTAGACTTAAGGGACTTTCCTCAGGGACTGATATTAATATCTTTGAAGGTCTACTTATCTACTTTTTTTTCTTTTAATGAATTGTTTTTAATTCCCATGGAATGCTTTTAAACCTGGGGGTTACTGAATATTTTTTTTTAATTAAAGACATTGCATATCTTGAGTGTTCCACTGCAGACATGACACCATCACTTTAAATGGCATAAAAGGAGCGATTAAAGGAACTAAAGAAAGAATCTGTGGGAGACCCACACTCCTCAAATATTTGAAGAATTTTTGTGCAGAAAAGGCATTATATGTATTCTTATTAGCTTTAAAGTACAATACTATGAGCAATGAATGGGATTTCAGAATGTCAGATTTAGACTATACTTAAAGAAAAATATTCTTTTTTTAAGTTATTTATTGATAATTTGACAACATTGACCCTTGCATAGTCTTGTGTTTCAGATTTTCTCCTCCTTCCTCCTACCCCCTCTCCTAAATTTCAAGCAATATATGTTAAACATGTTAAATCTAATAAGTATGAACATATTTATACAATTCTCTTGCTGTACAAGCGAAATAAGATTAAAAAAAAAAAGAAAGCAAATGAGTAGGAAAACAAAATGCAAAAGAACAACAACAAAAAGAGCGAGAATGTTCCTACAATCCTTTCTCTGAGTATAGATGGCTCTCTTCATCACAAAAATCATTGGAACTGGCATCAATCATCTCATTGATGCAAAGAGTCACATTCCTTAGAATTGATCATGGTATAATATTTATGTTGTCATGTAGAATGATCTCCTGATTCTGCTCATTTCACTTAGCCTCAGTTCATGTAAGTCTCTCCAGGCCTTTTAAAAATCCTCCTCCTGTTCATTTCTTATAGAACAATATAAGGGAAAATATTCATTAGCAAGGACTGAGTTCAATTTCCAGCTCTCCCTTATTATCTGTGCTAAATTTAGGAAATTTATTTAACTTCTGTGGGAAATCAGTTTACAAAATGAGGGGCTTGAGCTAGCTGACTTTTAAGGTCTCATCCAGCTTTAGAATTGTGATGTTTATAACATTAAAATAATAATCTACCACATTTGTCCTTTAATGCATATTTCTTTGTTAATACATTGTATGGCACACAGGGAGTACGTAATAAATGTTTTTTGACTGGTTAGTTTGATAGGTTGATATATTCTTTAGCATGTTCATGAGGTATTGGAAAGACCTTTGGATTTGGAATGGATTTGAACCTTAATTCTGCAATTTTGTCATGCAGATGAACTTGAGAAAGTCATTCAACTTTGTCTCAAGTTTCTTACCTGTAAAAGGGAAGGATTAGAATAGATATGGCTTTTAATATTTCTTCTAGCTAGAAACTTCTGATCTTATTTATTCATTGAATGATATAATAAAATATAATATAATATATAATATAAAATAAAATCATAATACTGTTTCATAAGCAATTTATAAAACCGACATTTAAATATCTACATATATCACATACATCTTTGTTATATGATGTGATACATGCCAAAGAAACTTTTCTTTGACCTTGGTATTTGATTCCTAGCTTGATGCCAAATCACAGACTATTTCTGATGCCTAAAGTACATGTCCACTAGATTTCCTCTTCTTAGCATCATTATCTTATTTAAAGATTCTACACAAGTGTGATCTCTTCTACTAAACCTTCACTACTCCCTTTTTATTCATCTTGTCCACATATTATCTCATATATATGCATGTGTGTATATGTATACAGTTTATAGGTCACAGGAAAATATAAGGCCCTTGAGGTTGGGTACTCTTTAATTTTTCTCTTTGCATCAAAAGTATCTAGCATCATAGTTTGCTCAAAATAGAGCTTTACTTAATAAGTGCTTATTGAATACTTTATGGAAAAAAATCAGCCAGAATAAACTAAATAAGGAGCAAAATATGATTTAGTCAATTAATAAGCAAAATCAGAAATTTAGTAGAACTTAAAACTGAAGTAATTTCATTATATCAAAGACTACTAAAACTTTTGTTAAATAGATTATTTATGATATAATATTATTTTCTGAAAAATATATATGCAATTATAAATGTTTATGACTTTTTCTAGTAATCCATAAATTGATTCCATAGTTTGTAGCAAGTGATTAAGATGTTAGGTGACTTATTTATGGGCATAGAAGTAAGATATCAGAGAGAAAAACTGAACCTAAACCTTCCTGATTCTGATTCTCTACCTAGAAAATTATGCCTGTTTTTGAGAGGCAACTTTCCTTGTTGAAGAGGTGTTGGTCATCAGTAATAGAGAATTTTATTCATTTAAAGTTCCCAATTTTCAATCATTTTTTACCTTAAATAAATGATCTTCTTGAGTTGTTATGACCAAAGTTTCATCACTTGATGGCTCATTTTTTTCTCCACACCAAGCTAGATTGGTTCTCAGGTAACTGACAGATATATTGACCACTCTAAGATCATATTTACATCTTTTCAACTTGGTAAGAACCCATCAAATTTTGGCCTCACCTTCAAGAATACTATGCTTCTATGAGATGTCTCTATAGTACTTTGGCTTACTTTAGTTTACAGACATCCATTATTATATGTTATATCTAGTCTTAAAGACAATCCTCAAATATATGGTGAGAACAGATTAGCATGTGGCACTGCCAGTCTTTAGATGCATGGATATAGGAAGTGTGATGCTATTAAGTTTGTAAGCCAGGGGAAGAAAATGAAAGGAAGATTTCATTTTCAGCAGTTAGGTAGACTCCCTGATATAAAAAATCTCCATCTTCTAAGGAATCTAATCATCCTGATAAATTGTAGCTAGGTTCAGACAGCATAGCCAAGTAGAAGAAGTGATGGACCAAGACTTAGGAAGATCCAGTTTAAAATTCATGTGATACCCTAACTGTGTGAAGATGGCCAATTTAATTCAATTCTGTGATCCTGTTTTCTCATCTGGAAATGGGGCTCATAATACCTATTGGATCTGCTTTATTAAGTTAATATAAGCTTCAAATAAAATAATGTATGTAAAAGTATATTTAAACATATATACTACTGTTAATTCTTACTCTCAAGGTTAACAATGAATCTTACCTGCCATACCAAAGGGTATGTTTTTATTGTCTCCATTAGTTTAACTGACTGTATTTCTAGTGTGATGCTGGAAAGAACTTGAAAAGTTAGAATTTAAGTGTATAACAACAATAGATTTATTTAGCACCTATTATGTCAGGTCTTCATCTGATCTCATTTGATCCTCACAACAATTGTGGGAGGTAGGTGCTATTATTGCTCATTTGTTATTATTAATGTTTAATTGTCAGCTATTTTTCATTTGAAGATTTTTTGGCAAAGATGTTGGAGTGATTAGCCACTCCAGCTATTTTACAATTGAGGAAACAGAGGCAAACAGAATTAAGAGACTTGTCCCGTCACACAGTAAGTTTCTGAGGCAAGATTTGAAATCAGGAAGATTAGTTTTCGTCATTCCAAGTTCAGCATTCTATGCACTGTGCCAATCAATTGATTTTCTTTATTTTACACTGGGGAAAACAAAGAAGGAAATTGGAGCATGGATTAAGTGACTTGCAGGGGATCATATAACCAGTAAGTATTTCATGTTAGATTTGAGCTCAGATTTCTTGTCTCCAAGTTCAAAACTCCTGCACTTAGTCACCTAACTGACTATAGAGTCAAGTTTCTTTCCAAAAAAAATCTTTTTTTAAAATTTGT
Organism: Sarcophilus harrisii; assembly: GCF_902635505.1. Classification (NCBI taxonomy): domain Eukaryota; kingdom Metazoa; phylum Chordata; class Mammalia; order Dasyuromorphia; family Dasyuridae; genus Sarcophilus; species Sarcophilus harrisii. The sequence continues at coordinate 451,980,495 of NC_045426.1, read as the reverse complement.
TTTTAGCAAAAAAATAAAACATGTTGCATTTTTGAACCTCATTTAAAATCTGTGACAACAAAAAACAAAAACAAGCAAAAGAGAAACAAAATTTTAAAAGATTTTAAGAAAGGTCTCCATAAGACAACATAAGAGATCTAGAATACCTTAACATAGAAAAGGGATTGGCCAACTTCAACAGCAAGCAGCAAGAATATGAAAAAAATTAATTTAAGGGTTTAAAAAATTTTTTAATAGTGAGAACAGGAAGAAAATAGGAATAGACAGATTGTAGTCTGAGAGATATGTAATCAATAATAAAAAAGTTGGAACTTCCTGACAATAATGATCATTAGACCTTCAGAAGGCAATTTACAGAAGTGGGGAGGTAATTTTTTCCAGAAATTTTCAACTAGAAATTATTTTAGACTTGTTTTAAGTCAAGATTCTCCCAGAGGACTAGGAAGATTAAACAGAGAATATATCAAAAGCCCAATCAGCCACATTTTGTACCTCAACATTTATGAAACTATAAAGAATTATTAAATACATAGTTACCTAAAATAACATAGATTTCTAATTAAAAACAATTGGCTTGAAAAAAAAAAATTGGCTTGGCTCACAATTAACAAAGTAAGTCCATTTGTACAATGTGGAAGAGAACAATGTGTTCTTGCCATAGTTTCACTTTATTTCCAAGAACTCCATAAAGGGCCAATTAAAAAATTGCTTCATAATTTTTTTAAAGCTTAATTTACTTTATCAAAGGATGTGTTACCTTTTGGGCTTTTTTTGTTTCCATAATAAGAAAATATGTGTTATATTAATGAAATGTGGTAGTTTTGAAATTATAATAATAATGTTAAGAAATTAGAAATCTTTTCTAATTTTTAATATTAATCTTTTTATTCCAGGCATTGCTACTTCAGATGAACTTGATAAGGTAAGCTAAATCATGCTCTTACTTGAAATGTACAAATAGGTATGATATTTCTGTTAGCTGTCAAAATTGTGAAAGTTCCTATTTAGAAAAAAAACATTAATTTTTGAGGGTAGGGATATTTAGACATTTTATTGATTTGGAATGTATATGTTTGAATTATTTAGGTTAAAGTGATTATATACATTTTAAAAGTCAAAGTGTGACATCTGAATATATAACTATTTCTTTGAACTTCAACCTTTATGAATTCTTATTGCAGAAACATTTTAACATTTGGATCTATGAACATCACTGATAAAGTAAAATTAATTTGGCACAATTATATCACTTCAGCAAGACTGACAACATTTAATCAATACTTAAGCAAAAAAAAAAAAAACATACGAGATCATTAGCACTCTGATCTGTGACAGAAACATACTTGCTGAAAACTCATATGAATGGGCAAAAAAGTTATAAATAAATAAATATTAAATTCATATTACATCAATATTGAACAGTAGATGATGTTTCAGGGAAAATAAGACAAATCTTCAAATAATTGTAAGTATCATAAATCTGGTATATATAGAATTTTTTCCAATTATTATTTTTATAATAGCTTTTCACTTTTCAAAATACATGTTCAGTATCTATCTAAAATCAACAGCAAACATCATTTGTAATGGAGAGAAGCTGAATATATTCCCAGTAAAATCAGAGGTGAAACAAGGATGCCCATTATCACTATTATTATTCAACATTGCACTAGAAATATTGGCTTTAGCATAAGAAAAGAAAAAAGAAATTAAATGAATTAGAATAGGCAATGAGGAAATAAAACTATCACTCTTTGCAGATGATATGATTATATGATGATACTTAGAGAATCCTAGAAAATCATCCAAAAACTTATTGGAAACAATTCACAGCTTTAGTGAAGTTGCAGTAAATAAAATAAACCCACACAAATAATTAGCTTTTCCATATATTATTGACAAAGCCCATCTGCTAGAGATAGAAATTCCATTTAAAATAACTGCAAACAAAATAAAATATTTGAGGGTGTACCTGCTAAGACTAACCTAAGAACTGTATTAACACAATCACAAAACATTTCTCACACAAATAATTTCAATTCTAAACAATTGGAAAAATATCAATTGTTCATTGGTAAGCTAACCTAATATAATAAAAATGACAATTTTGCCTAAATTGATCTACCTGTTCAGTGCCATACCAGTCAAACTGCCAAAACATTATTTTTATAAAATCAGAAAAAAATAACGACAAAATTCCTCTGGAAGAACAAAGGTCAAGAATATCAAGGGAATTAATGAAAAAAAAAATTACAAAGGATGGTGGCTTAGCAGTACTAAACCTAAAACTATATTATAAAGCAGCAGTCATCAAAACCATTTGGTACTGGCTAAGAAATAGAGTGGTGAATCAATGGAATAGATGGATACATACTGCACAATAATCACAACCTATAGTAACTTATTATTTAACAAACCCCCAAACTCCAGCTTCTGGAATAAAAACTCACTATTTGACAAAAATTGCTGAGAAAACTAGAAAATAATATGTAAGAAATATAGGATAGATGTACATCTCACACCCTATACCAGAATAAAGTCAAAATATTGAACAATATATGGTATTAAATAAATACATTAGAAAAGCAAGGTATAATTTATCTATTAGACCTTTGGTGAAAGAAGAAATTTATGATCAAGGAAAAATTGGGGAACATTATGAAAGGCAAAATGAGTCACTTTGATTACATTAAATTAAAAAGTTTTGCAGAAATAAAACCAACAGAAACAAAATTAAAGGGAAGTACAAAGCTTGAAAAAAAATCTTCAAAAATCTTTTTGATAAAGATATTATTTCTAAAATATATAAAGAACTGTATCAAATTCATAAGAATGCAAGTTATTCCCTAATTGAAAAATGGTAAAGGATATGAACAATTTTCAGATGATGAAATTAATATGAAAAATATTCATATGAAAAAATATTTTAACTCACTATAGATAAGAGAAATACAAATTAAAACAACTCTGAGGTGCCATTTCACACCTCTCAGATTGGCTAAGATGACAAGGAAAAGATATTGATAAATGTTGAAGAGGATGTGGGACACTAATACATTGTTGATGGAGTTGTGAAATGATCCAATCATTCTGGAGAGCAGTATGGATCAATGCCCAAAAAGGCTATAAAACTGTACATATCCTTTAGCCTAGCAGTGCCATTACTGGGTCTGTATCCCAAGAAAATCAAAAAGAAGGGAAAAGTACCCACATGTACAAAAATGTTTGTAGCAACGCTTTTTGTGATAACAAAAATTGGAAAATTAGATGTTCATTAATTGGGGAATGACTGAACAAGCTTTGATATATGAAGGTAATGGAATATTATTGTATAAAAATGATGAACAATCCGATTTTACGAAGTCCTGGAAAGATTTACATGAACTGATGCTGAGTGAAACAAGCAGAACCAGGAATATATTGTACACAATATCAGCAAGAATGTGCGATGATTAACTATGAAAAATTTGATTCTTCTCAGTGATTCAGTGGACCAAATCAATCCCAATAGATTTTGGACAGAAAGTGCTATCTGTATCCAGAAAAACAACTATGGAGACTGAATATAAATCAACACATGCTATGTTCACTTCTTTTCTTTGTTATTTTTTTTATCAATCCCATGTTTTTTTCCCTTTTGCTCTGCTTTTTCTCTCTCAACATGATTCATAAAGTGATGTGGATTTAAAAAAATGAATTAAATAAAAAATAAATGTTCAATATTCATGCTTGCAAAATCCTGCATTCCAAATTTTTCTCCCTCCCTCCTCCCTTTTCCTCTTCTCTAGACAGCAAACAATCTTGTGTAGGTTAAACATGTGCAATTCTTCTAAACATATTTCTACATTTTTATCATGCTGCACAAGAAAAATCAGATCAAAAAAGGAAAAGACAAACAAACAAGCAAACAGCAACAATAACAAACGAGAAAAAATTATGTTGAAATTCACATTCAGTCCCCATAGTCCTCTCTCTAGATGCAGATGGTTTTCTCCATTACAAGTCTATTGGAATTGACCTGAATCACCTTACTGTTGAGAAGAGTCAAGTCCATCACAGTTTATCATTACATAATCTTGTTGTTGTTTTGTACAATGTTCTCTTGATTCTACTCACATAACTCAGTATTAGTTCATGTCAGTCTTTCTAGACCTTTCTGAAATCATCCTGCTGACCTTCCCCCCCCCTCCCCCCCCCCCCCCCCCCCCCCCCCCCCCCCCCCCCCCCCCCAGAGGCAATTGGAATTAAGTGACTTGCCGAAGTCACACAGCTAGGAAGTGTTAAGTGCCTGAGTCCAGATTTGAATTCAGGTCTTCCTGACTACAGGGCTGGTGCTCTATCCACTATGGCACCTAGCTATCCTGATCATTTTTAATAGAACAATAATATTCCATTGCATTCATATACCATAGCTTATTCAGCCATTCTTCAACTGATGGGTATCCACTCAATTTCTAGTTCCTTGTCACTACAAAAAGAACTTCTATAAATATTTTTGCACATATGGATTTTCCCCCTTTTTTCTTATATTTTGGTGATACAAACCCAGTGATGTGTGCTCTAAATTCTAAAAGTACAGTATTTTAAATTTAAAAAAATATAGTATTTTAAATTCTAATTTTTTTATAAATTCTAAAAATATAATAAGTATTCAAAATTCTAAAAATACAGTATCTGGATACCAATCAGCCAGAAAGAGAACTATGGGGATTAAATATAGAATGAAGCATATTATTTTTCACCTTTTTGTTTGGTTATTTTTTTCTTTCTTGTAGTCTTTTCCCCTTTAGATCTGATTTTTCTTGCACAGCCTGATAAATATGGAAATATGTTTAACAGGATTGTGCATATTTAACCTATATCAAATTGCTTGCTGTCTTGTGGAGGGGAGAGGAAAGGGAGAAAGAAAGAAAAATTTGGAGCACAAAGTTTTGCAAAAATGTATGTGGAAAACTATCTTTACATATATTTGGAAAAATATTAAATTGTTAAAAAAGAATATAGAACAAGATCTTTTTTGCTTAGATGACTACGAAAGCAGTAGCATTTGCGTTGGACACTGAAGTATGATTCAGTTGCAAAAAATGGAGACTGGAAAATAGAAAGTGTAAAATAGCACAGCAAAAGTTGACATTCAGAGAAAAGTCATGGCATGTTTTAGTATTGCCAGTTGGCAATGAATGTTTCCTTTTCCCAGTTTTTATAATATTTATTATATCAATCAGTTATATGGTATTGGGCTATTCTATATTATGCATATCTGAGGTGATATTTTGCTTTCCCTGCAAGACAGTAGGTCCCTTGAGGTCAGTAGGCATTTCTTATATATTTCTTTGCTTATTTTTGAAGGCAATGAGTTAAATGGCTTGCCCACAGTCATGTAGCTATTAAGTGCCTGAGATCAGATTTTGATTCAGTCTTCCTGACTCCAAGGCTGATGCTCTATTCACTGTGCCATCTTGCTGCCCCTTTATTTATCTCTGTGGTCTTCATCTGGTATCAACTAGTTGTATTTTGCAGTAAGGAAAACCTTATTTCACATCTGACCATAGACACTTCCTAGCTCTGTAATACTAGGCTAACCTAAATAGTCTGTTCATTTTCCTTATCTTTAAATTAGAGTTAATATTAGCCTCTACCTTTATGAATTGTTGTTAGGACAAAAGGAATTGATATTTATTAAATACTTTACAAACTTTTAAGCTCCATCTAAATGCTAGCTATTACTAGCAATAATAATAATAAATATTTGTTAAATAAATGAGTAATATACTGGAACAAAGAAATGTCTGCTTTTATTTCAAATTAAGTTCCTGTGCATCATAATTACATTGATGTTGTTTTGTACTAACCCTTAAGGACTCCCTCTCTATCTTTACTTCCCTCCCCCAGAACCGTTGAAAGAAAATTTCCCTTTACAGAGGTTGTTGTAATATCTACGTAATGTCATGATCTGGATTCAGTAGGCAAGAGAAGCTAAAGAACATAGGTTCATATATACAACTTGGCTCAAAATAGGACCTTTGGTGATTAAATAGATAGATACTATTTTAATTCTTTCAAAACTAACTATGTGCATTTAATAAGTACAGTCTGACTTCTTGTTATGTTATCAATAATGAACATTTTGAATAAATATGAAAAGTGAAACAAGACAATCTGATCTATTTGGAGATAAGAGTATCACCTAGAGAGCATAACAGCTAAGCAGTGCTATGGCGATAGCCCTGGAATTGGAGTCGGGAAGAGGACCCGAGTTCAAACTCTACCTTTGACACTAGCTATATAATCCTGAGTAAATCACTTGACTTCTACTTGCCTCAGTTTCCTCATGTGTAAAATGGAGGACAATGATGATACCTACCTCCCAGGGTTGTTGTAAAGATAAAATGATATAATATTTGTAAAATACTCTGCAAATTTTAAACAACCATTTTAATGCTAGCTATTATTGTTGTTTAATTCCCCTTGTCTTGTTCAAGTGTTTTACCATGACTCTCGATGTTCTAAGACACCCAGTCACCTCTAGATTCTAGTTTCTGAAACACAAACAAGAAGAAGCTCTGAAAACCCACAGTTCAAATCTAGTGCACTGGACAGACTGATGTCATAAGCTTTCATTACATACTCCATGCTATGTAGAAAATTATGTTTTGGAACAACTCTAATTGACTTACTAGGCAATTGTTGTGTTTAGTGTGAGCATTTGTACTTCAGAAGTAAACAAATGCTATAAAACAGCATTTGATTTGATTGATTGTTGTTTTCAATTGTCCATACTAAGAACATATTGGTTATGCAATTTAAACTTAAAGTATGAATGCATGTTTGTTTGTCCCCAGCCTCCCCACTCCCGAAATCCTGGTTGTTAAATAAACATTTACTAGAACAACCCTGTAGGGATCTATGAACTTTATTTGAGCTCAGCAGTTCAAGAGAAAAGTCATCATTAGAATGGAGGTCTGGTGATTATAGACTAATAATAATAATATAAAGAAGTATAAATAACAGAATTTTAAAAGTACATTAAAGGTTTTGTTGTTGTTTAGTCATTTGTTGATCATGTCTAACTCTTCATGTTCCCATTTAGGATTTTGCTTTCTTTAGGATTTTTGTTTTCTTTGCAAACATACTGGAATGGTTTTCCTTTTCTTTCTTCAGATCATTTTACAGATGAGAAAACTGAGGGAAACAGAATTACGTGAGTTGTCCAGGATAACAAAGCTAGTAAGTGTCTGAGGCTGGATTTGAGTTAAGAAAAACACGTTTTCTTAAACACTAGATCTAATGCTCGATCCTTTTTTAAGGTTTACAAAATTCTTTATATCCCTTATCATTTAACCCTCATAACACCCCTGAATATACATTGTATAGAGTAGACAGAGTCAATGGCAGCCAGTTAGTCAGTCAACAAGTTTTTATTAACTGCTTTCTATATTCTAGGCACTGTGCTAAGCAAACCAGTTAATGAACCAACCACTCAGAAAATCACTGTTTCATATTCACTCCCAAGCCACTTCTATTGTTTTTCTGCCAAGTCCCAAATGCACTGTTGAACTTCTCATATTCCATCAAGCCTCTTCTCTAAACTCAGCCTACATTTATTAGCACACTCTTTAATCACATTCAAATTAATTCCCAAAACACTCTTTAATCATACTTGAATACACATCTTGTACACTCTCTCCCTCTGGTTTCTGACTTTTTTCATGCTCCTCTGCCCAAAGCCCCTAGGTTCATCTTTCAAACTATCAATCAAATATACTAGCCCTGAAGTTACTTTATTTTATTCTAAAATAAGTTTTATGACTTGCAGTTAGTTGTTTCCCCTTGTAACTTTCCCCATATAGCAAAAAGCATCCTGACAGAGAGTCTTCCCTGACAAGGCACATGAATGCTTCCCCCTCCTTTCAAAAACCTTGGCTTTTGACTCTTTTCTGTAATTTTCTCATGTGCCTTAACCACAGTAATGTATATTTTCACTGATAATTATACTTTATTATATATCTGCTGAATTTCTTATACTGGACCTTGGATTGGCAATAACTTTTATTGAATTGTTTAGATAATCTAATTCAAGACCATGTCACTCACCAGCCCATATAAAAAGACTTCTGAGAAAAAGAAAGAAATCATTCATTATGTTTATGTAGTAAGTGTAACAAGCTGATTTACATGGAAAGAGTTCTAATAATCAGAAAAGCAGTCATATAACTTGTGCTGTGCACTATGAATGATGAATTGGTTGATAAACATATGGAAACAGGTATAAAAGTCCTTATGTAATAAGTGTATAATGATATGTCTGGGGAAAAAAAAAAAACTTCAGGGGGGACTTCTGGCCAAGATGGCGGAGAGGACGCACACATCTACTTAAGCTCCATGTTTTCTCTCAGAATTTATTTCATGACAAACCTCGGAATTAGTGCTTGACTGAAAAAAAAAACCCACAAATAATTACCAACAGAAAACATCCTTGAAATTTGCTAGAAAAGGTCTCTTTTTACGTGAGGGTGGGGATGGTTAGATGGGGCACAGGCTGAGGGCAAGCAATGGCTGTGAGAGCCCAGCAGGCGGCTCAAACTGAGCAGACCGGAAGGGGGTGGGGTGTGATCTCAGCCATTTCTGTAGGGAAAACTTTACTACAGTATTGGCTACTTTGCCCTGGCAGCAAGCCAGTAGATAAGCAGAGAAGCTAAAAACATAGGAAATGATGAATACAACCCCAAAAAGCTAGGGTCTCTCAGGACCTGGCCACACCCACCTACAGTCTGTAGAGGAAGCTCAGTAACACTATCCAACCTCCCCCCACACCAAAAAAAAAGCACATTGCATTTGTTTTTTTTTTTGTTGTTGTTGTTTGTTTGTTTTGTTTTGTTTTGTTTTTTGCTAGTTTGTCTTCTTTGATTCTTCTCTGACAAAACGAGCAAAAAATTTAAATGGACCTTAACCATTGATAATTTCTCTATGTATAGAGAGCAGACTTTAAACCCCAAGGAAACTAACAACAGACTGTCTCCAGATTAATCCCCAATGGGGGATATGATCTGGTCCTCAACACAAAAGACTCTCATAGAAGAAATTAAAGGGACTCTCACAAGAGAGTTAGAAGGAAAATGGGAAAAGGGAAGGGAAGCTTGGCAAGAGAGTCTAGATAAGTCATCCCCACTCATTTAAAGATAAGAGTGGATAAAGAAATCAAATCTTTGAAAAAAAGAATTAGTGAACTGGAAAAAGAAAATAGCTCTCTTAAAAAATAAACTTGGTGAACATAGAACGTAGAACAAAATAACTCACTTAAAAACTCAATTGGACAATTAGAAAAAGATATAAAAAAGTGAGAGAAGAAAATACTTCACTGAAAATCAGAATAAAACAAAGGGAATTGAATGACTAGAGGAGTCACCAAGAATCAGTCAAGCAAAACCAAAAAAAAAAAAAAAAAAAAAAAAAAGGAAACAATGGAAAAAATGTCCAATACCTTCTTGGGAAAACAACAGACCTGAAAAATAGATATAAGAGAGACAATCTGAGAATTATTGGACTCCCTGAAAAATGTGATGAAAGAAAGAGGCTGGACACTATTTTCCAGGAAATCATCAAAGAGAACTCTCCAGAAGTTATAGAGACAGAGGGTAAAATAGAAATTGAAAGAATTCATCAGTCACCTACTGAAATGGATCCTAAAATCAAAACACCAAGAAATATAATGGCCAAATGCTAGAAGTATCAGACAAAGGAAAAAATACTGCAAGCTGCTAGAAAAAATCAATTCAAATATAGAGGAGCCACAATAAGGATTACCTAGGATCTAGCAGCATCCATGGAAGGGCCTGAAATATGATATTCTGAAAGGCTAAGGAAGTTGGTATGCAACCAAAAATAACTTATCCAGCCAGAATGAGCATCTTTTATCAAGGAAGAAGATGAACATTCAACGAAATAAGTGAATTTCACCTATTTTTGATGAAAAAATCAGAACATAACAAAAAGTTTGATCTACAAATATAGAACTCAAGAGAAACCTAAAAAGGTAAAAAGAAATCTTGGGAACTATATTTCTGCTATAAAGATATATAAAGAGTACATGTATACCTTGTTCTAGAAACTAGAGGTGGAAAGGGAAGTGTACCAGAAAAAGGGTAAAGTGGGGGTACTACATCCCACAAAGAGGCAAAGGAAACTTATTATATCTGAGAGAAAGAATGGAGGGGGATGAATATAGTGTGTATCTTACTGCCATCAGAATTGGCTTAAAGAGAAAAAAATTAAGACATATTTGATTTATGGTGAAACTTCACCCAACTCATTGAAAAGTGGGAAGGGAAAACTGAAAAGGGGAAAGAATAAGCTAAACAGAAGGGAATACAGAAACTGTGAGGAAAAGGAATAAGATAGGGGGAGAAACTCTAAGGTGGGGGGAGGGATACTAAAAAGGGAGGGTTGTGAGAAGCAAGTGGTGCTCACAAATTTAATACTGGGGAGGGGGTAAGGGAGAAGGAAGGGAGAAAAGCATAAACAAGGGTTAACAAAATGGCAAGTAATACAGAATTGATAATTTTAACTATAAATGTGAATGGGGTAAACTCCCCCATAAAGAGTAAGCGGTTAGCAGAATGGATTAAAAGCCAGAATCCCACAATATGTTATTTACAGGAAACACACCTGAAGCAGGGAGATACATACAGAATAAAGATAAAAGGTTGGAGCAGAATCTATTATGCTTCAGGTAAAGTCAAAAAAGCAGGGGTAACCATCCTGATCTCAGATCAAGCAAAAGCAAAAATTGATCTAATTAAAAGAGATAAGGAAGGGCACTATATCTTGCTAAAGGGTAGCATAGATAATGAAGCAATATCAATATTAAACATATATGCACCAAGTAGTGTAGCATCTAAATTCTTAAAAAGAGAAATTAAGAGAACTGCAAGAAGAAATAGACAGCAAAACTATAATAGTGGGAGACCTCAACCTTGCACTCTCAGAATTAGATAAATGAAACCACAGAATAAATAAGAAAGAAGTCAAAGAGGTAAATAGAATACTAGAAAAGTTAGATGTGATAAATCTTTGGAGAAAACTAAATGGAGACAGAAAGGAGTACATTTTCTTCTTAGCAGTTCATGGAACCTAGACAAAAATTGACTATATATTAGGACATCAAAACCTCAAACTCAAATGCAGTAAGGCAGAAATAGTAAATGCATCCTTTTCAGACCACGATGCAATGAAAATTACTTTCAACAAAAAGCCAGCGGAAAGTAGACCAATGATTGTATGAAACAGCAAATCATAGACATAATAACTTCACCGAAGAAAATGACAATAATGAGATGACATACCAAAATGTGTGGGATGCAGCCAAAGTGGTAATAAGGGGAAATTTCATATCTCTAGAGGCCTACTTGCAAAAAATAGAGAAACAGAAGGTCAATGAATTGGTCTTGCAATTAAAAATGCTAGAAAAGGAACAAATTAAAAACCCCCAGTCAAACACTAAACTTGAAATTGTAAAATTAAAAGGAGAGATCAATAGAATTGAAAGTAAAAAAAAAAAACAATTGAATTAATTAATAAAACTAAGAGTTTGTTCTATGAAAAACCAACAAAATAGACAAACCCTTAGTAAATCTGATTAAACAAAAGGAAACAGGAAAATCAAATTTAAAAATGAAAAGGGAGAACTCACCCCTATGAAGAAGAAATTAGAAGTTACTTTGCCCAACTTTATGCCAATAAATTCAACAACTTAAATGAAATGGAAGAAAACCTTCAAAAATATAGCTTGCCCAGATTAACAGAGGAAGAAGTAAATAGACTAAACAGTCCCTTTTAGAAAAAAAAATAGAACAAGCTATTAACCAACTCACTAAGAAAAAATCCCCAGGATCAGATGGATTTACATGTGAATTCTACCAAACATTTAAAGAACAATTAACTCCAATGCTATATAAACTATTTGAAAAAAATAGGGATTGAAGGAATCCTACCAAATTCCTTTTATGACACAGACATGGTTCTGATACCTAAACCAGGTAGGTTGAAAACAGAGAAAGAAAATTATAGATCAATCTCCCTAATGAATATTGATACTAAAATCTTAAATAAAATACTAACAAAAAAATTACAGAAAATCACCCCCAGCATAATACACTATGATCAAGTAGGGTTTATACCAGGAATGCAGGGCTGGTTTAATATTGGAAAAACTATTAGCATAACTGACTATATCAATAACCAAATTAACAAAAACCATATGATCATCTCAATAAATGCAGAAAAAGCATCCAATAAAATCCATTCCTAATCAAAACACTGGAGAATATAGGAATAAATGTATTTTTCCTTAAAATAGTCAGGAGCATATATTTAAAACCATCAGTAAGCATCATATGCAATGGGGAAAAACTGGAATCTTTTCCAGTAAGATCAGGAGTGAAATAAGGTTGCCCACTATCACCATTATTATTCAGTATTTCATTAGAAATGCTAGACTTGGCAATGAGTCAAGAAAGAGATCAAAGGAATTAGAGTAGGTAATGAGGAAACCAAGCTATCACTCTTTGCAGATGATATGATGGTATATTTAGAGAACCCCAGAGATTCTACTAAAAAGTTGTTAGAAATAATACATAACTTTAGCAAAGTTGCAGGATACAAAATAAGTTCACATAAATCCTCAGCATTTTTATATATACCAACAAAATCCAACAGCAAGATATACAAAGAGAAATTCCATTCAAGATAACTGTCAATAGCATAAAATATTTGGGAATCTATCTACCAAAGGAAAGTCAGGAATCATATGAGCAAAATTACAAAGCACTTTTTACACAAATAAGGCCAGATTTAAATAATTGGAAAAATATTAAGTGCTCTTGGATAGGCCGAGCGAGTATAATAAAGATGACAATATTCCCTAAACTAATCTATTTATTTAGTGCTATACCAATCAGACTCCCAAGAAACTATTTTAATCACTTAGAAAAAATAACAACAAAATTCATATGGAAGAACAAAGGTCGAGAATTAATGAAAAAAAAAATCAAAAGAAGGTGGCCTAGCTGTACCTGATCTAAAACTATATTATAAAGTAGCAGTCACCAAAACCATTTGTATTGGCTAAGAAATAGATTAGTTGATCAGTGGAATAAGTTAGGTTCACATGACAAAATAATCAATAACTATAGCAATCTAATATTTGACAAACCCAAAGATCCCAACTTTTGGGATAAGAATCCATTATTTGACAAAAACTTCCTGGAAAACTGGAAATTAGTATGGCAGAAATTAGGTATGGACCCACACTTAACACCATATACCAAAATAAGGTCAAAATGAGTCCATGATTTAGGCATAAAGAACAAGATCATAAATAAATTAGAGGAACATAGGATAATTTACCTCTCAGACTTGTGGAAGAGGAAGGAATTTGTGACCAAAGAAGAACTAGAGATCATCATTGATCTAGAAAATTTTGATTACATCAAATTAAAAAGCCTTTGTACAAACAAAACTAATGAAACAAAATTAGAAAGGAAGCAACAAACTAGGAAAACATTTTCACAGTTAAAGGTTCTGATAAAGGCCTCATTTCCAAAATATATAGAGAATTGACTCTAATTTATAGGAAACCAAACCATTCTCTAATTGATAAACGGTCAAAGGATATGAACAGACAATTTTCAGATGATGCAATTGAAACTATTTCCACTCATATGAAAGAGTGTTCCAAATCACTATTGATCAGAGAAATGCAAATTAAAACAACTCTGAGATACCACTACACACCTGTCAGATTGGCTAAGATGACAGGAAAAATTATGATGAATATTGGAGGGAAAACTGGGACATTTATGCATTTTTGGTGGAGTTGTGAACGAATCCAACCATTCTGGAGAGCAATTGGGAATAATGCCCAAAAAGTTATCAAACTGTGCATACCCTTTCATCTCGCAGTGCTACTATTGGGCTTATATCCCAAAGAAATACTAAAGGGAAAGGGACCTGTATGTATCAAAATGTTTGTGGTGGCCCTGTTTGTAGTGGCTAGAAACTGGAAAATGAATGGATACCCATCAATTGGAGAATGGTTGGGTAAATTGTGTTATATGGATGTTATGGAATATTATTGTTCTGTAAGAAATCGCCAGCAGGATGAATACAGAGAGGCTTGGAGAGACTTACATGAACTGATGCTAAGTGAAATGAGCAGAACCAGGAGATCATTATATACTTCAACAACGATAGTGTATGAACATGTATTCTGATGGAAGTGGATTTCTTTGACAAAGAGAAGATCTAATTCAGTTCCAGTTCATCAATGATAGACAGAAGCAGCTACACCCAAAGAAAAAACACTGGGAAATGAGTGTAAACTGTTTGCATTTTTGTTTTTCTTCCCAGGTTATTTTTACTTTCTGAATCCAATTCTTTCTGTGCAACAAGAGAACTGTTTGGTTCTGCACCAAATTGTATCTAGGATATACCGTGACATATTTAACATAAATAGAACTGTTTGCCATCTAGGGGAGGGGATGGAAGAAAGGAAGAAAAAAGTCAGAATAAAGTGAGTGCAAGAGATAATGTTGTTAAAAAAAATTGCCCAGGCATATGTTCTGTCAATAAAAAGTTACAATTAAAAAAAAAAGAAAAAAATTCATATATAAAAATAAAATAAATGCTAAATATTCATAACTCTAATCTTTTATGTTTTGTGACATTCTTTTTGAAATACTTTATTTCCCCCAATTATATATGAAAACAATTTTAAACATTTAAGTTTTGAGTTCCAAAGAAATAAAAAAGGAAGGAAGGAAGGAAGGAAGGAAGGAAGGAAGGAAGGAAGGAAGGAAAGAAGGAAGGAAGGAAGGAAGGAAAGAAGGAATGAAGGAAGGAAAGAAGGAAGGAAGAAGAAAAAGAAAAAAAAATGTGAAAAATACCATGATTCAGTCTGTAGTCAGATCACATCAATTCTTTCTCTGGAAATGGATAGCATTTTTCATCATGAGTCCTTTGGGAGAGTGTCTTAGGTTATTGTACTGCTGAGAATAGCTAAGTCATGTTGTTCATCATAAAATATTGCTGTTACTATATATAATGTTGTCCTGTTTCTTCTCACCCACTTAGTATTAGTTCATCCAAGTCTGTCCAAGGCTTTCTGAAATCATCCTGCATGTCATTTCTTATAGCCCAATAATATATAATTATAATCATATGCCATAATTTATTCAGTCATTTCCCAATTGGTGGGACAACAATAAAAAAACAAAAGAAAACAAAAACAAAAACAAAAATAAAATAAAGCCAAAATAAAGGAAAAAACCCCACAAAACAAAACAAAAAAACAAAAACCCCAACATTACTATAAATACTTTTGTACAAATAACTTCCTTCTCCTCTTTTCTTTCTTTCTTTCTTTCTTTCTTTCTTTCTTTCTTTCTTTCTTTCTTTCTTTCTATCTTTCTTTTTCTTTTCTGTTCTTTTCTTCTTTTTTTTTTTTTTTTTTTTTTGCTCTTTTTGTGGATACAGACCTAGTAGGAATATTTATTGCTAGGTCACAGGCTATGCACAGCTTTGTAATTCTTTGGGCAATATTCCTAATTGCTCTTTAGAATGTTTAGATCAGTTTACAACTCCACCAACAATATATTTTCTCCCACATCCCTCCAATACATATCCTTTCCCCTTGTTGTCATTTTAACAAATCTGATGAATAGGAGTGATATCTCAATGTTATTTTAATTTTTGTTTCCATATGTCACATTCCATATTCCAAAGTGATTTAGAGCATTTTTCATCATATGACTATAAATAATTTTGATTTAATTGTCTGAAAACTAGTTATTCATATTATTTGACTATTTATCAATTAGGACATATAATGTTTATAAATTTGACTTAGCTTTATATATATATATATATATATATATATATATATATATTTGAGAAATGAGGCCTTTATCATAGAAGCTTGTTATGATTTTTCCCATAGTTTTCTCCTTTTCCTTCTAACTTTGGTTGCATTGGTTCTGTTTGTGCAAAACTTTTCACATATTATATAATCAAAATGATCTATTTTACATATCATGTTTACTATATCTTATTTGGTTCTAAATTTTTCCCTTACCCATAGACCTGAAAGGTAAATTATTCCATGTTCTTCTAAGTTGCTTCTTCTAATTTATAGACATTTTATTTATAAATCATGTAACTATTTTGAACTTATCTTGGAAAACAATATACCTAACTAAAAACAATATGCCCTCCTATACCTAGTTTCTGCCATACTATTTTCCAGTTTTCTCAGCAGTTTTTTTTTTCAAAAAATTAATTTTTGTCCCCAGAGCTTGTATCTTTGGGTCTATAAAACACTAAATTATTACATTTATTTACTATAATATACTTCAACCATTTTCCTGATCCACCATTTTGTTTTTCAAACAGTACAAGATTGATTTAATAATTGCTATTTATAACATAGTTATGATCTGATATAGCTAGGCCACCTTTATATATTTTTTAACTGATTCCTTAAATATTCTTAACCTTTACTCTGACAGATGAATTTTTTTTTCTGACTCTATGAGATGATATTTTGGGTAGTTTGAATTGGTATGAATCACAAACAATTGATATTTTCCAAGTGTTTAGATATGACTTTGTGTAAAAAAAGCCATTTGTATTTGTATTCATATAATTCCTGAGTTTGTCTGGGCAAGTAGAATCCCAAATATTTTAAATTATTTATAATTATTTTACATTGAATTTTCTATCTCTTGCTGCTAGATTTTGTTAATAATATATAGAAATGCCAATAATTTATGTGGATTTATTTTATATTTTGGAACTATAATATTATTTATTTTAAATATTTTAGTTGGTTCTCTAGGATTCTCTAAGTATACCATTATATCATCCACAAAGAGCAATGCCTTTTTCCCTCCCTGTCTATTCTTATTCCTTTAATTTCTTTTTCTTCTCTTATTGCTAAAGCTAACATTTTTAGTATGATATTGAATAATAGTCATGATAATGGACATTCTTGATTTACTCTTGATCTTATGAAAATGGTTTCTACCTTATCTCCCTAAGAGATAATGCTCACTGATGTTTTAAATAATCACTTTTCATTTGAAGGAAAGCTCCATTTACTCTTCTGTTCTCTAACTTTTAAAAAAAATAGGAATGGATGCTATATTTTGTCAAAAGCTTTTTCTGCATCTATTGAAATAATCGTACTTTTTTTTTGGTTTTGAATTGAAATGGTCAATCATGCTGATAGATTTCATAATGTTGAACTAGCATTGCATTTCTGGTCTAAATCCCACTTGGTCATAGTTTGTGTTCTTTTTGATATATTTTCTGTATTCTCTTTAAAAAAAAAAACATTCTTGCATTAATATTCCTTAGGAAAATTGGTATATAGTTTTACTTTTCTGTTTTGGCTTTTCCCGTTTTAGGTAGCAGCACCATATTTATATCAACAAAATATTTTGCTAAGATTCCTTCTTTGACGATTTTCTTAAACAGTTTATATAGCTTTGGAACTAATTGCTCTTTCAATATTTGATAGAATTCACTTGCAAATCCATTTGGACTTAGAGTTTTTTCCTTAGGGAGTTCACTGATGGCTTGGTCACTTTCTTCTAAAATAGAGTTATGTATTTTATTTCCTTTTCTTTGGTTTGAGCAATTTCTAGTTTTGCAAATATTCTTCCATTTCACTTAGATTGTCAGATTTATTACTATACAATTGGATGATAGCTCCAAAATATTGCTTTAGTTTCCCTTTAATAGATAAATTGACCCTTTTATTGTTGATATTGATAATTTGGTTTTCTTTTTTCAAAATAAATTAAACAATGCCTTATCTCTTTTGTTATTGTTTTTGTTTTCACAAAACTAGCTCTTGCTTTTATTTATTAATTCAATGATTTCCTTTCAATTTTATTAATCTCATCTTTGATTTTGAGAATTTTCAATTTAGTGTATAGTTGGAGATTTTAAATTTGTTCCTTTTCTAGCTTTTTTTAGCTGCACACCCAGCTCTTTCTTCATTCTATTGATGAAAACATTTAGAAATATAAAATTTCTCTTAATTATGATTGGCTACATCACATATATTTTGGTATGTTATCTCATTGTTGTCATTTTCTTTAATGAAATTATCAATTATTTCTATGATTTGTTCTTTGACTCATTCATTCTTTAGGGTTAGATTATTTAGTTTCCAGTTAATTTTTAATCTTTGCATGGCCTTTTATTCAATGTATTTATTGGATCATGTTCTGAAAAGGATGCACTTCATATTTTTGTCTTTCTGCATTTGATTGTGTGAGATTTTTGTGCCCTACTATGTCATCAGTTTTTGTTTAAGTGCCAGTTACTTCTGAGAAAAAGGTATATTGCTCTTTATCTCCATTCATTTTTCTCCAGACCTCTAGCATAATCTATCTTTTCCAAAAATTCTATTCACCTCTTTAACTTCCTTCTTGTTTATTTTGTGGTTAGATTTATCAGGTTTGGAGAAGGGAGAGTTGAGATTCCCTACTAATATAGTTTTATTGTTTATTTCTTCCTGTAACTCATTTAACTTCTTTAGAAATTTGGATAATATACCATTTGATGCATATGTCTAATATTGATATTACTTCTGTAGTATCTATGGTACCCTTTAGAAATTTGGATAATATACCATTTGATGCATATGTCTAATATTGATATTACTTCTATAGTATCTTTAGTACCTTTTAGCAAGATGTAGCTTCCTTGTCTTTTTCAATTTGATCTTCTTATGCTTTGCTTTGTCTGAGATTGCTATCCTTGCTTTTTTTTTTCCTACTTCAACTAAAGCATCATATATTCTGCACTGGCCTTTAATTATTACTCTGTGTATGTCTCTCTGCTTCACATGTGTTTCTTGTAATCAACATATTATAGGATTCTGGTTTTTAATCTACTCTGCTATCAATGTCTGTTTTATAGGACAGCTAATTTCATTCATACATCACAATTATGATTACTGTGTATTTCCCTTGATCCTATTTCCCCCTGTTTATACTTTTCCCCTCGTTTTCTCCATTTATTCTGTTCCTCTTCAGCAGTTTTGCTTCTGCCTTCCATCTTCCTCAATTTGCCCCACCTTCTTTTACCCCCTACCTTCTTTTATTCTCTCTTCTAATTTTTTTCATTCTTTTGACTTTGACTGATTCTTGATATCTCATAGTGCCATTAACCCTTACTTATATAAGAACCCAGTTCTTATATATAAGGAATTATTTTCTTTAGTTAGCTTTTCTATCTCTTTTTCCATTTGGCCAATTCAACTTTTTAAGGAGTTGTTTTCTTCAATCAATTTATGTGCTTCTTTTCCCAAGTTATTGGCTTTTTAAAAATAATTCTCTTGGATCATTTTCATTTCTTTTCTCAATTTTTCTTCTACTTTTAAATATCCATTTTGTGCTCTTCTAGGAAAACTTTTTGGGCTTCAGACTGATTCATAGTTCTTTTTGAGACTTCAGATGTGGACATTTTGATATTGCTGTTCTCTTCTGAAATTGTGGTTTGATCTTTGTTGCTATAGGAGCTTTTTACAGTCAGGACATTAAAAAAAGAAAAACCTCCTCATTTTTAGCCTATTTTGTGATTTTTAAATTGAATTCTGATTCTGGGGCACATAGGCACTGTCCCAACTTTTTGTGTTGGAGAGGGACTTCTAACCTTTTATGTAGGAATTTCTTGGCCTAGTCATGCTGATTGCATCAAATCTCAGAGGTTGCCGTCTCACCTGTTGCATCCAGTCTGAAGGCTCCATATTTGCTTCAGTGTGTTGTTAGCCTATGCTAACTGATCTATGCTGGGATTAACGGGCTAATGCTGGCTTGCATGAATACTACCTGCATTGGACTGTACTCCCCTTTTACCTAGATGAGACAACCTGTCCTGCAGTCCTTCTTAGTTATTGGACTAGAAACTTGTTTTGCCTAATCCCTTTGTGAATTCTGTCACTTCAGAATTGGTTCTGAGGCTTGATTTTCAATTATTTTGAGGGAATTGGAGAAAAGTAGGGAGACTTCCTATTTTATCTCTACCATCTTGGCCTAGTGGATGCTGTCAAATTCTATTTTGCTGTGTGGTTCTAGAATATCAGGTCAGTTTTTCTTGATAATTTCTTGAAACATCATGTCCAGGCTATTTTTTTTGGTCATGGCTTTCAAGTACGCTAATAATTCTGAATTTATATCACCTCCATCTATTTTTCAGGGCAGTTGTTTTTCCAGTGATAATTTCATATTTTCTTCTTTTTGATTCCTTTTATTTTCTTTTGTCATTTCTTGATTAAAAGCTTAACTGAAGCTTTTAAAGTCTTATTTTTTTTCCAGTAAACTTTTATACCTGCTCTTTCCATTTGTCTAGTTCTATTTTCTAAAAGAGCTGTTTTCTTAAGTAAATTTTTGTTTATCTTTTTTCATTGTTCTTGTATTTCCTTTTTCTTCCTAATAAGTTTTAATATGCATTGCTTTATGAATCATGTTGGGAGAGAAAAATCATAACAAAATAAAAAAAAAAACCACCATGGGAAAGATTGAAAAAAATCAGAAAAAAGAAGTACACATAGCATTTGCTGATTTACATTCATTCTCCATAGTTGTTTTTCTGTCTGTAGATGACATTTTCTGTCCAAAGTATACTGGGATTGCTTTATATCTCTGAACCATTGAGAACCAAGCCTGTCATAGTTGGTCATTGCACATTCTTCCTGTTATTGTGTGTAATGTATTCTTGATTCTGCTTGTTTCACTCAGCATCAGTTCATGTAAATCTTTCTAGGCCTTTCTAAAAAATAGCTTATTAATCATTTTTTTAATATAACAATATTCCATTACCTTCATATGCCACAGCAAGTCCAGCCATTCCCCAATTGATGGACATCTATTTATTTTCCAATTTTTGCTACCACAAAAAGAGCTGCTACAAACATTTTTTGTACATATGGGTCTTTCCCATTCCTTTATGATTTTCTTAGGATAGAGACCCAGTAATGGCTCCACTAAGTCAAAGGGTCTGCACAATTTTATAGCATTTTGGGTATAGTTCCATATTGTTCCCTAGAATGGTTGGATCATTTCACAATGCTACTGATAATGCTTGTGTCCCAGTTTTCCCACATCCCCTCCTGTCATCTTAGCCAATCCCAGTGGGTATGAAATAGTATCTCAGTTATTTTAATTTGCATTTCTCCAATTAATAGTGATTTAGAGCATCTTTTTCATATGACTATAGATGGTTTTAATTTTGTAATCTGAAAATTGTCTGTTCATATACTTTGACCTTTTATCAATTGGAGAATGATTTGTAGTCGTATAAATTTGATATAGTACTTTATATATTTTAGAAATATTTAGAAAAATTTAGAAATTACAGACCGGAAAAACTGTCTGCAAATATTTTTTCCAGCTTTGTACTTTCCTTTTAATCTTGTTTCTCTTGTTTTTGTTTGTGCAAAAACATTTTAGTTCAATGTGATCAAAATTGTCCATTTTGCCTTTTATGTTGTTCTCTAGTTCTTTGGCCATAAATTCCTCTTTTATCCAAAGATCTGATAAGTAAATTATCCCTTGTTTATAGTATCATCCTTTATGCCCAAATCGTGTATCCATTTTGACCTTATTTTGGTATGAGATGTGAAATGTAAATCTATGCCAAGTTTCTGATATATTATTTTCCAGTTTTCCCTGAAATGTTGTCAAATGTTGAATTCTTATTCCAGAAGCTGGAGTATGAGGTTTAATCAAATACTAGATTACTATAGGTCTTGATTATTGTGTCATGTATATCTAATCTACTCCATTGATCCACCATTTTATTTCTTAGCCAGTACCAAATAGTTTATAATATAGTTTTAGATTTGGTACTGCTAAGCCACTATCCTTTGTATTTTTTTTTCATTAATTCTCTTGGTATTCTTAACCTTTTGTTCTTCCAGACTTGCATTTCTTTTACGAAACTATTGATTCTTCATGATTCTCTTGAATTACTCTCATTTATTTTTTTCCAATTTTTCTTCTATTTCTTATTGGACTTTTGAAATTCTTTTTGAGTTCTTCCAAGAGTTCTTCCTGAGCCTGAAACCATTTTACATTTTTTTAAGGTTTTATATGTAGCCATTTGTACATTGTTGTCCCCTTCTAAGTTTGTGCTTTGATACTCCCTATCTCTATAATAGCTTTCTATAGATAAGTTCCTTTTTTTTAGTTTTTGGGTTTTTTTCTACATATTTTGTTTCTTTGTGCTTTTATATAAGAGTTGGACCCTGCTTCTGCACTTTCTCAACCTTTTTCTACTGGAGTATAGAGCCTTACTGATGACATATCAGGTCATAGAAATTAGCTGAGGCTTTCACTGGAGATGGGGACTTTTTGTTGGCTTGTATTAAGGGCAGGGTGTCACTACTGACTTGCTCTGTTTCTTTGGCCTAGTTGTTTAACTGTCCCAGGAAAGCTGGACCTCGCTACTAACTTGTTCTGGGTGGTAGGGTTTCATTGTGTTCTAGCAATGGGGGCATGAACTCATTGGTGGCCTGTATTGAAGACAGAACTTTGTTATTCTGCTGGTCTGCAAGAACAACTGGTTTGTCTCTGACATGTTGATACATAGGAGTGGAGTCTCACTGGTAGTTTACTTAGGATGAGACCCTTACTGCAGGCCTCCTGAGATGTAGCCTGTTTATTTCTGCTGTCCTTCCATCTCACCCCGATGAAAAAAGCAGTTCTGTGCTGGTAAGTTGCTTCCCTATTCCCAAGTTGTTTCTGAGGTATTTTTCAAGGTATTTTGAGGGAAATTTTGAAGGGTTCAAGAGAGTTTCTCCCTTAGTGCACCATTTTGGCAACAAGTTTAACATCTATTTTTTTATTATTTTGTGATGGTTGTCCTTTATATTTACATTTACATGGTTATATTAATTTTGTATGTTGTTTTCCATTTCACATTACATAGGTTCCATGTTTCTCTATATTCATAATATTTTTCATATTATTTGTCTTTAAAAAAAAAAGAAGACAGTTTTCTATTTTATTGATACACTGGAATTTCTTTAGCCCTTCCACAACTGATCAGCATTTCCTTTGGTTCTAATTCTTTGCTATCACAAAAAAGCAAATATTTTGGTGTCTATATAGATTTCCCATTTGTCAATAGCTTCCTTTGAGATATATGTCCAAAACAGTAATCCCTGGATCAATAGGTATGGATTTTTAAGTTTCTTTATCTAAATGATTCCAAATTGTTTTCCAGAATAGTTGAACTAAGTCCTATGTCCACTAACAATACCCCAACATGCTTTATTCCCCCTTAGCCCTTCAAATATTGATTATTCCCATCTTTTGTTGCACTTGACAATTTGCAGGAAATAAGGTGCTAACTTAAGATTGTTTTGATTTGCCTTTCTCTACTATTAATTATTTGGAGTATTCTTTTATGTTCTTGACAATTATTAGCAATATTTCTTTTTTCTCAATATAATTTTATTTTTTTCAAATACATGTAAAGACAGATTTCAACATTCATTTTTATAAGACTTTGTGTTCCAATTTTTTTTCTCTCTCCCCCTTCCTTACCCCCCCACCCCAAGACAGCAAATAATCTGATATAGGTTGAACATATAGAATCCTTTTAAATATAGTTCTGTATTTATCATGTTATAAAAGAAAAATCAAACTAAAAGAGAAAATACTATGCAAAAGAGAAAGCAAACAAACAAAAGGTGAAAATACTATGCTTTGATCCACATTCAGTTTCCATATCTTTCTCTCTGGATGTGGATGGCATTTTCCATACCAAATCTATTGGAGTTGTCTTGGATCAAGCAATATATCTTTTAATTAATGTTTCTTCATATGTTTTGACCACTTTTCTATTGTGGAATTCCTTTTTGTCATAAATTTCTGTATAAGTGATATGCAAGGGCCAACTTCAAAAGGCTTATAAAAATTCATTTTGAAATTTTCAGTGTAAGTGTTTATACCTTCAAAATTGTCAAAAAAAATCAGGGATTGGTTTATTTTTTGTTGACAATCAATACTTAAGAAAATAGTGGAGAAAATGATAATAATGCAGATTAAATTTTAAAGTGTGTTGTGTAGTAAGAACTAGTTATTAAACATTTAGCAACATTGCTTTGCTATTATGATAAACGAGGTTGTTTTTTTTGTTTTAAATAAGGATGCCTCCAATGCATATTCAAATTTGTTCAAGTTTACAAGTTATTGTAGGTGAAAAAAATCAATTCCTCATTCATCATTTTCCTGGTGATGAATTATATCCCAGATGAATAATTATTCATTATTTGATCTTCACAATAATCCTGTGAAGCACTTAGAATAGACTTTCAGAATCACAAATCTCAGAGTCTGAAGTAATCTCACCAAACTATCTAAACCAACCAGTTCCTGAATAATCTCCTTCCTTGATAAATTTGGCAACTGATTTAGTTTACAGGTCTCAAACAACGAAAGATTCCATTTCCTTTTGGCACAATCAGTTTCACTTTTGAGGAGCTTTAATTGTTAGAAAGTTTTTCCTAAATCAAACCTAAATTCTCCTTTTCCAACTCCTGTTTCTACCTTTTGGAGCCAAGTAGATTGTTTCATTTCAGCTTTTCAGAGGCTTGAAGGTATTTATTATTCTTTCACCTCTCTTCTTTCTGTCACCAAATTTTTCTTTTTAAGGCCAAATATCCCAAGGTTTTTAAAGTAATGGCATAATCTTAAGAATCTTCCATATCTCAATTGCCCTCCTCCAATTTATCTAAGTTCTTTTTAATATGTTACACCAAGAAACTGATTTCAGTCCTTCAGATTTCATTTGATGAGAGCAAGTGCAGTAGGACCTATCACTCCCCTACTCTTAGACACTATGTTTCTCTTAATGGAGCTTAAGGTCTACATTTGCTTTTATATTTAAATACAATAACTAACACTAAAGCTATCAATAATCTCTTAACTTATAATGATAAGCTAATTATTTTTTCATCAGCCTTCATTGTACTTGTTTAAAACTTTTGATGTTGTTGACCCTTCCTGGGTACTCTCTTTTCTCTTAGTTTGTGTGGAACATTTCTATTCTAGTTCCCTTCTTACTGTTCTGACTGTTCCTTCTCAGTCATCTTTCTTTCCTACATATTAAGTATTATTAATTCCTTAAGTTCTTAACTGGACCCTCTCACATCCCTTTCTCTCCTCTCTTCTCCTTTCCCTCTCAAATCCTCTTTCTATCCCTTTTCTTACCTCCCCTCTTCTCTTCTCTCTTCATTTTTTCTTTGGCTTTCCTTTTCTGTCTGCCTGGTTGCCTCTGTTTCTCTCTCTCTCTGTGTGTGTTTGTATCTGTCTTTATTTCTCTGTCTCCCCATCTATCTCTCTGTCTCTGTCTCTCTACCTCTCTTCCCTCCTCTCTTCTTCTTCTTCTTCTTCCTTTTTTTCTATTTTATTTAGTCCACCTCTACAACATTCCTCACATCTATCCATTTTTACTGGTATTATAGCTACTACCCTAGACCACGCCCTCATTACTTTCTCTTTCCAATCCAACTTATGCACAGCTGACAAAGTAATCTTTGTAAATGATAAATCTGACCATACCTTACCTTCCCTTTAACCCCCCTTCTTGCTGCTAGTATAAAGTACAAATTCTTCATCTGGACATTTAAAATATTGCACGACCTATCTCCAACATTGCCAGACATTTTATACTATTTATATTCATATACCATCAATTTTGAATAAGTTGTTCAAGTTGTCCTCTAAATATCATCTCTCTGCTTGCTTTGGCAAAAGGTCCCAAATGCCTGGAATATTCTCTTTCTTCATTTTTGCCTGTTAAAATCCCTAGATGATTTCCAATCACAGCATAGGTATCATTTTCTACATTAATCCTTTGCTGACATTTTTCCTAGTTTTTAGTACTCTATCCCTCTCAAAATTATTTTGTACTTACTTTTCTTGGTATATGCTATGTCTTTCTAGTAGAATATGAACACCTAGAGGACAGGAAATAGTTTTGGTAATTGAATTTTTGGTACTTAACATTGTATCATGTATTTTGTAGGCATTTAAAAATATTTGTTGGATTTGAATATCTTACAGCTGGTTTGCATTTAGTTTGTATTCTACTAAACAGTCCATGACTTGTCCAGAGGAATTGTTTTCCAGCAATAAGTCCTTAATCTCCTAGTTGAGAAGGTGATATTTGGAAATCCTATTTATAGCTATTGCATTTTATATTATTACTTTGTACTTAACTTTCTAGCCAAGTGATATCTTTATGAATCTTTAGTTTGTTATCTAATGCATTAGCTATTCTCACCCTATTTGTGTCAATTATAAATTTTGTAAATTTGCCTTCTGGGTCCTTATCCAAATCATCGATAAACATCTTAAACAGTACAGGTCTAGATATTACTCTCTGAAGCTCTCCATCTATGATCTCCTTCCTGGCTGATGAAACTATTAATGTCTGTTCTCTGAATTCAATCAATCAGCTTATTCCAAATCTTCCTAAATATACTAACATCTGGTTCACTTTCCTCCATCTTGTTCATGAAAATTTAATGTGAAGCCTTGTGAAATGGTTATCTAAAATCAAGGTAAACTATATCTACATTATTTCTCTTTCTCCCTCCTTCCCTTCCTCTCCCTCCCCTACTTTCTCCCTTCCTCCCTACTCCTTCCTTTCTCTCTTTTCTCTTCTCCTTTCCCTCCTTAGGTACTTTCTCTTCTTCATGTCTACAATTTTTCGAACTTGGTTAAGGTCAGGCTATGAAATCTTCCCCAATCTTTTCTGCTGTTAATGCTCTCTTTCTTCTCAATTTCTCTTATAGTTTATGTATTTTCATGTATGGTGTGTTTTTATCAGAATGTAAACTCTTTGACTGAAATGATTATTTTATTTTGTTTTATTTTTATTTCTGGCATCTAATGATGCTCTCTACATAGGAGGCATTTAGGAATGTTTGTTGAATTATTTGGAATTAATTTTTACCAACTTTATATCTTTGGACAAGTCACTTTTCTGCATTTTGACTTTTCCAGTTTAAAAGTGGGATTTTTAATTTTTGTTCATTTAAACATTATCACTGCACTTATTTTAGTCACAGTCCTGAAAGTTTGACATCCTTACATTTTTAGTAAATAGGACAAAGTGTAGATTGAATCCAAACTGCTTACTCAAGCATTCATGTAATTTACCTCTTTCTTTCTATTGTTTTTCTTTTTTAAAAAAATTACATATTTAGTATTAATTTAAAAAATTTAAATTCTAAGTTCTCACCTTCCCTTTATAGGCATCTTTACCTGTTGAGAAGGCAAGTAATATAATATCATATTCCCATATTAGCCATGCCAAAAAATAAAGAGGCAAGAAAAAATAAAGAGAAAAATGTGCCTTCAGAGCTCATCTGTTCTCTGTAGGTAGATAGCATTTTTTCTCATTAGTCCTATGGAGTTGTCTTGAATTGTTGTCTTAATTAGAATAGCTAAGACTTTTTAAAATGATCATTCTTACAATACTGCTGTTACTGTGTTCAGTAGTGTAGGAGTTCTCCTAAGTTCTAGTTTCATCATTTTGCATTACTTCATAAAAATCTTCCAAGGTTTTTATGAAACGATCTTAATCATTTCTGATAGCACAGTAATATTCAATCACAAACATGTATCATAACTTGTTCAGCCATTTTCTAATTGATGGGCATCCATTCAGTTTCCAATTCTTTGATATTTCAAAAAGAGATGCTGCAGTTATTTTTGTCTATATAAGTTCTTCCATTTTTTCTTTGATTTTTTTAAAAATATAGATCTAGTAGTGGTGTTCTTAGTTCAAGGGGCATGTACAATTTTATAGTCATGTGGGCATATTTCTAAGTTATTGGAACAAATCACAACTCTGCCAATACTGGATTAGTGTCCTTATTTTTCCAATTCCCACCAGCATTTGCTATTTTCTTTTTCTAGCATATTAGTCAATCTGATAGGTAAAAGGTGGTTACCTCAAGGTTGTTTTAACTTGGATTTCTCTAATCAATAATAATTTAGAGGAGCAGCTAGGTGGTGAAGTGGATAAATCATTGGCCTTAAAATCAGGAGGAACTGAATTCAAATCCAACCTTAGACATTTGACACTTACTAGGTATATGACCCTTAGCAAGTCACTTAACCCTCATTGCCTTGCCCCCCCCCCCAAATAATAATTTAGATTTCCTTGTCACTATTTATAGCTTTGGTTTTTCTTTGAAAAACTGCTTATGTATATCATTTGAATATCTACCAAGAGGTAAATCATGCGAAAGTTTAAATAAGCAGTTTAAACATCTATTGATTGGAGAATGGCTCTTTAAATAAAATAAATTTGACTTTCCTAATATATTTGGGAAATGAGGCCTTTATTAGAGAATCTTTTTTTTTCTCTCAAAAGTAATTAATTTGGGGCAGCTGGGTGGTACAGTGTATAGAGCATCAGCCCTGACATCAGGAGGATCTAAATTCTAATCTGGCCTTAGATACTTACCACATCCTTGCCCTAGTGGGCAAGTCAGTTAACCTCAATTGCCTCAGCAAAAAAAAAAAAAAAAAGAAAGTGTTAATTTTCCAAATGCATATAAAGACAGTTTTTTAACATTCATTGAGTTCCAAATTTTTTCTCCTTCCCTCCCATGCTCCCTCCTCCCTCAAAAAGCAAGCAATTTCATATATGTTATATATGTACAATCATTTTAAACATTTTTCATTTTTGTCATATTGTGAAGGAATTACCAGAGTAAAAGGGAAAAAAATCATGAGAAAGAAAAAGCAAACAAACAAAAAAAGTGAAAATTATCAGAGAATGTTGCAGTAAAATTTCCCATTTTCTGCTTTTCTTTTAATGTTGATTGTATTGGTTTCATCTTTATATCTAGATGGTGTATCCATTTTGTTATTATATTAGTAAATAGTAGAAGATATAGGTCTGTGATCTCTATGATTTTCAAAATTTTCATTTTGTTCAATTGGGAATTTTTTAATTCATTTTTTAAAAATTTTTGTTTTTAATTGAAACAATCCATTCTTTCTCTCTTTTACTGAAGAACACATGTAGACACATGATTTTCCCTCTAAGTACTGCTTTAGTTGCACCCCTCAACTTTAGTTCTATGGTCTCATTTTTGCCATTCTCTTTATTGAGATTATTTATTATTTTTATCATTTTTTCTTTTACTTATTCATTTTATAGAATGAAATTATGTTGTTTCAATTTTTTTATCTAAGTTTCCAAGCCTCTTTGACATTTATTCTTTGAGGCTTAACTCAAAGCTTTGTCTTCTAAGTTTGTCTTCATTTTCCCTGTCACCACAGCAGTTTTTCAGTCTTTTATTGAATGTTATTTTTGTTGTATTATGGTCTGAAAAGGATACACTTAATATCATGCATTTCTGCATTAGATTGTGAATATATATGTGTATATATATATATACACATAGATATATATGTGTATCTTTTGTGTGTATATGTGTGTATAGATGATATACATATTTATATCTATATACACATAGATATAAAGATGTAGATATCTACATATACATACTGTGTATGTGTATGCCAACTTTTGTTTTGGAAAATTCATATAAAGATGAGGTTCAAGCATTGTTCTCCCCCCCCCCCATCATTTTCTCTTTTACTGTAAAACCTCTCCTTTGCATCCTTTTTTATATAAGAACATTTATTCCATTCTTCCATTCCCTCAATAAATTGTTCTTCTCACCCATCAATTTTTAAAAATCATTTCAATTTAATTCACTCCATTCCCTCTGTCTATGTAAACCCCTAATTGACTAATTAACTGAGATAAAGTTTTTAGAAGTTACTTATACTATCTTCCCATATTGGAATATAAACAATTAAACTTTATTAAGTTGTTTATGCTTGCTTTTTCATGTTTACTTTTTATGCTTCACTTGAGTCTTGTATTTGAAAGTTAAATTTTTTATTCAATTATAGTCTTTACATGAAAAATAATAAAAACGGATATTTTATTAAATATTCATTTTTATCTCTGAAGGATTATACTTAGTTTTGTTGATGGGTTATTCTTGGTTGTAATCCTCACTCTCTTGCCTTCTAAAATATCACATTCCAAGCTCTCTGCTCCTTTAACATGGTGGCTGCTAAATCTGTTGTGAACCTGACTGTTGCCCCTTTATATTTAAACAGTTTCTTTTGGGCTACTTAAAGTATTTTCCCTTTGACATGGAGACTCTAGAATTTGGATATAATATTCCTCTAAATTTTCACTTTAGGACCTCTTTTAGAAGGAGATTGAGGGTTTCTTTCAATTTTCTATTTTACCCTTTAATTCTAGGATATCAGGACAGGTTTTTTTTTTTTAATGTATTGATATTTTAAGTTCTTTCGTTGATTATGACTTTCAGGTAGTTCAATAATTCTTAAATTATTTCTCTTTAATCTATTTTTCAGGTCCATTTTTTCCTAATAAGATTTTTGGCTTTTTCTTCTATTTTTTAAATTCTTTTGACTTTGTTTTGGTGTATCTTGATATCTTATAGAATCATTGGCTTCCTCTGGTCTAATTGTAATTTTAAGGAAGTTTTTCTTTTTCAGTGACCTTTTGTTCTTCATTTTCCATTTGAACATTTCTGCTTCTTGATGAATTAGTTTCCTTCAGTAAAGTTCTATACATCTTTTACCATTGGTCCAATTCAATTTTTAAGTTCTTATTTTCTTTAATATTTTTGTGCTTCTGTTATTAAGCTTTATTTTTAAAATTGTTTTCCATAATTTTCTTGAATTGATCTCATTTTTCTTCCCAGTTTTTCTTTATCACTTTTACTACCCTTTAAAAATTATTATTTTTATCTCTTCTAGGAATTTTTGTGGATTTGTGTTCATTTTATATATTTTTTCCTTTTGAAGCTTTGCTTGTAGCTGTTTTGACATCATTGTATTCTTTGTGTCTTGCTCTTCCCTACCACCCTTGTAGCTTTTTATGGTCAAATTAATTTTTCTGGCATTTTTCACTTGAACTTTGTTCTAAAATTAGGCCTTATTCCAAGGGGAAGTAAATGTGTGAGTATTGTCCCAAACTTCAGAATTTTTCACATTGATACTTTAATACATAGTTCTGGAGGTTTGCAAGTTTTTGATGCT
The DNA here is from genome assembly GCF_902635505.1 of Sarcophilus harrisii. Classification (NCBI taxonomy): domain Eukaryota; kingdom Metazoa; phylum Chordata; class Mammalia; order Dasyuromorphia; family Dasyuridae; genus Sarcophilus; species Sarcophilus harrisii. Next base: position 451,949,305 of record NC_045426.1, on the reverse strand, counting down.
TTCAAATTGGTATTATATGGAGAATGGTATAGTAATTGATCTGATCTGCAATCAGATCTTTAGTGAATAAAGGTCCCTTATCCCTTGAGAACAGAAATGCTACTGATCCTCAGGACACTTCCATTCTTCTCACTACAAATATTCCTTTCCACTTTGGAACTATGACTCAGAGGTAAATATAGGCAATGGAACTGCCAAAGTGTCCAATCCTATTCAATTCTAGCATAGAGTTCCATATAATTATTTTTAAATTAATTTCCATATCCTCTTACCATAGCTGGACTGAGAATATGAAGCTGCTACTACTGCTATTGCAACTGCCAAGCCCCACAGCTAGTGTTACTACCACGTGTGCTCCAACTAGTCCCCATCCAGGTGTCAAAGATCTCTCTTTCTGACTTCTGAGTTGTCTTGGGCTGGAAAAAATGTCTTATCCATACCTTTTGTTGACTTTACCATTCTTAAATTTTATTTAAGGCTATATATATATATATATATATATATACATATATATATATATATATATATACACACACACACACACACACACACACATATATATATACATACATATATGTATGTATGCATGTATATCTTTGCACCCATATATAACCCCCATATACATCTATGCATATGTTTATGTTTATGTACACATGTGTATAGATATACATATAGATATATACATACACATATGGGTATATACATATAAAATATATATACATACACACGAATGTGCATGTATGTGTGTATTTACATAAAAATCATTTGGTTTGGAGAGGAATTTTGGCATAGCTTTTACTACTTTTCCGTCTTTAAATTTTATTTTTCAATTAATTCTACTACCAAACTAAATCTTAAAGTAATGTATAACAAAATTTCACTCCCTAGTTCCATTGAATTGCACAGCATTGATTTAGCATAGTTTTGGTATATAGTCATGCAACTGGTTATGAATCCACCTAACTGCATTATTATACAGTTTATATCTCCACAGTGTGTCCACAAGTCTCTTGTCAGAGATTTTGTCAAATGCCTTGCTAAAAATCATATATATCCCATTGATAAGATTTCTCTTATCTCTAGGTCTAATAAAAAATACACGAAAATAACATTAGAATTGGTTCTTAATAACATGCAAACTCCTGGTGATTACCATGTCCTTAACATTACTGATGTTTACAAATCAAACATTTAATAATCTATACTATAATTTTTTAGAGGTTAACTTCTAGTTAAGAATCCGTACTTTTTCCCTTTAAAAAAAATCTAGACAATATTTCTTTGACACCATTTTTCAGGTATCTCTCCCATTTTCTACTTTTCCGGATAGTAATATCATTAATATTTTAAGTACCCTTAAATGTCATTTATCTGAACCTGCACTTTGGAATTTACTTAGAACTCCATACTAATCCTAGGCTTCAAAAATCTTCCTAACCATATTTTTTTAGATTTTCTATTCTGAAGACCATTCAGTTTTTAATGGATAAAATGGAAACAAAATAAGAATTATATAGTTTTGGTTTCTGTTAATATGCTATCATATGCTTCAATGAGTTTTTATCTTTTCCTTGTTCTTTTTTCTGTGAATATTTCTTTAAAAGCTCTTTTTTGCCCTTTACATTTTTAATAAGTTTTAATTTATTCTGACTATTCTTGCATTCCATAACTAGTGGTAGAGGATAAACATCCCATGTAGGATTTCAAAACAATTCATTGGCTGAATTTTTTTTTTTTTATAATTAAATGCTCTAGTACTAATTAATTTTTGCTGATCACTTAGGAATGTAACTGAAAAAATTTCAGTGAGATTGTTACTGAATACGTACTCACATTCTGTGATTGAAATTTTATTCCTAAAATTGTCTGCCTTAAAATGTCATTTAAAATTTAAAGCTGGAAGTCTGTTTTATATTTCCCAAATAATATTCACCAGTGCATGAACACTTGGTATCATCACTGTGAATGGTCCCTTCAGTGATGCAAATCACTGCCCAATCTGTCAATGCCCCCATGCACTCCAATAAATTTACCATAGTCTATACTTACTCTTCATAGTTTTCTTTTGACATCATGAAAATATCCAAGTAGCACATGAGTTATCTATCACTTTTGTCTTGATCTCATAAGACAAATCTATCCTCATCTTGGATATATTTTTCTTTGCTGCCATGCTTTCTTTATACTTTTTCTTCTTCATAGTTCCTTGTATGGCTTGCAGATTGTTCTCATCCTCTCCATTATTCTCTCAGTAATATTCAGCTTTAATTCTTCAGAGACTCTAGTGTTCTCTAGTTCCAAGACATATAATTACACTGTTAGAATATTAGCATTGAATAGGCAGCCTTTTGTTTTAGAAAGAAGTTGGAGATGATACAACTTTTTCAGTTTCATAAAAGGAATGAAAGCCTCTCTCTTCTTTTTGTTTATTTCTGAACCCATATTCTTGTTCATTTTGTGATATCTATCTAAAGTTGTACTAGGATATTATATGTATAATAAAACATAGTATTTCATTATCTTAAATTATTTAAATATTATTTTGTTATTGTATTATTTTACTATTATGAATAAAATTTATTATTTCTATATTCCTCATATGACAATATTTAAAATAAAATAACATGAATAAAAGGACAATATTTCACTTATAAGTAAATTTTTGTGGGAGAGGAGAAGGTATCATCATGAAAAGAAGATATAAACACATTTTCCCCACTTTTCATGTGTATGAGTTAACCATTTAGAATTATTTTTTCTCATTCAGGATACAATGGCCTTTAACTCAACTCTTCTGAGGCCTCGAGTGATTGGAGAATGGGTTGGTCGAGAAGAAAATGATGCAGATCCACTTGCTGCTGAAATGTTGCAACCTCCAATTCCCAGAAACAAAAATGAGCCGTGGGGAAGTGAAGACAATACCACTAGCCCTGCAGGAAGGTAAGACTGGGCATCTCCAGCATGGTGATTACTATTTTCATTGAACAAAAAGCAGATTTGTCTACAACTGGTGACTACTTTATTGCTATACTCTATTTTGATTTATATTATCCTCAATGTATTTCAAATATTGCCCTATCTTATTATTATAAACTAATTACTAATAAGTTTGATCCCCTCCACAAATATGGAAAAAACTCAGCTTTTTTTTTTTTTTTTTTTAATAATTATGACTTTTTATTTACAGAACCCATGCCAGGGTAATTTTTTACATTATCCCTTGCACTCACTTCTGTTCCAATTTTTCCCCTCCCTCCCTCCACCCCCTCCCCCAGATGGCAAGCAGTCCTATTTATGTTAAATATGTCACAGTATATCCTAGATACAATATATGTGTGCAGAACCAAACAGTTCTTTTGTTGCACAGGAAGAATTGGATTCAGAAGGTAAAAATAATCCAGGAAAAAAAACAAAAATGCAAACAGTTTACATTCAGTTCCCAGTGTTCTTTCTTTGGTTGTAGCTGCTTCTGCCCATCATTGATCAACTGAAACTGAGTTAGATCTTCTCTTTGTCAAAGAAATCCACTTCCATCAGAATACATCCTCATGCAGTATCGTTGTTGAAGTATATAATGATCTCTTGGTTCTGCTCATTTCACTTAGCATCAGTTCATGTAAGTCTCTCCAAGCCTCGCTGTATTCATCCTGCTGGTCATTTCTTACAGAACAATAATATTCCATGACATTCATATACCACAATTTACCCCACCATTCTCCAATTGATGGGCATTCATTCATTTTCCAATTTCTATCCACTACAGATAGGGGTGCCACAAACATTTTTGCACATGGGTCCCTTTCCCTTCTTTAGTATCTCTTTGGGGTATAAGCCCAGTAGTAGCACTGCTGGATGAAAGGGTATACATAGTTTGATAACTTTTTGGGCATAATTCCAGATTTCTCTCCAGAATGGTTGGATTCATTCACAACTCCACCAACAATGTATCAGTGTCTCAGTTTTCCCGCATCCCCTCCAACACTCATCATTATTTTTTCCTGTCATCTTGGCCAATCTGACAGGTGTGTAGTGGTATCTCAGAGTTGTCTTAATTTGCATTTCTCTGATCAATAGTGATTTGGAACACTCTTTCATAAGAGTGGAAATAGTTTCAATTTCATCATCTGAAAATTGTCTGTTCATATCCTTTGACCAAAACTCAACTTTCTAATAGAAATGAAGAAAATGTAAAAAAAAAAAATCAGTGAATATGTTGTTATTATCTACCAGAACTAAACTATTAAAACTTTTCTTGATTATAATTTATTAGTGAAGAACTATAATTTGGTAGATAAATAAAGGAAATAGATGGGGAGGAAAGGATTTGATGGAGCAAATAAATTGGTGCTCTGGTTTCAAACCTCAATACCATTGTCAGACTTTGCCATATAAGCTTTATAAACCTTGAAGCATCATGTAAATGTGAGTTGTTACAATGCCCAATCTAGAGCAGAAAGCAAATAAATTCTTGTTGAATGAAGCATTTATGCAACACTATGTTCTAAAACACTGTGTTCTAATTTCTGGGGATATACTCTGCCCTTAAGAAATTACATTCTCACAAGGAGAAAGAATATGTATGAATTAGTGTTGCTTAGGGAATGGTGGTTTAGAAAACAGAAATGGTGTTTAAGTGGAGACATAGGGGACTTCAGTGTCACACTTTCTGTAGAAAAAGTAATAGTATGAATTGGATTACTGGTGCCAGAACAGAAAGAGAAAGGTATATAATTGGGGATAAGAGGCAGGAAGAGTAAGTGCCTTGCAGCAGAATAAGGGGAAAGGAGATGACAAGTTAAAGAGTAGAATATGATGCTAATTTATAATAGTAGTAAAAGAAGTAGGGGAAGTACTGGTAGTGGTAATAGTAGCAGTAGCAGTAGTAGAAGTATGACATATATATATATATATATATATAATTACATGTTATATAACATTAATACATTTTAAAAACCTACCTTAAATATGATTTTTTAACTATTACAGGTTTGAAAAATTCAAAATTTGTATTCATTCCATTTACTTTAGATAGTCAAAATAAAGATTTGACATGAACTACGTAAGTTTTCCACTAGAAAGTTACTTCACTTGCCACCATAAACAAGCTCTTTTCATGCATAGTTCTGCCATTTTTCTTATGTGTTTATCCCCGTGTCAAATTTAGAAGCTTACAACCAATAACCATCCTTTCTCAAGGAGAAAATTACATTCACTTCAGTGAAATAGATTTTGATAATTCTTTTCTCTCACTTATCACTTGGCTGGAGGGGAAAAATTTTCAGACTTCTCATTAATGTACTTCAGGCATAAAAAAAAAATGGTTCCCATTTCCATGAAAAATTACTTTTACATTATTTAAAAAGTTAAAGTGTCTTGCATGGAATAGAAAAAAAATCATTTTTAAAATCCATTTGCCCTCATTTTGTGAAATGTCAGATCAATTCCAGTTGTCAACAAGGGTATTTTTATCTTTAATACCTGACTTGTAAGATAGACCAGACTTTTAATTTTACACACTGACAGATATTAACTTTGTAGTATTACATAAAAAAGAATACTTCTTTTTACTCCAAAAGTGGTCATCTCATTTATCTAATTCATTTATTAAAACCATTTCAGTGGCTCTGTTTTTTTCCTCACCGTGGTGATTACTGTGACAAATATACCATCATTCCCACCATCACTTTTTTAGATTTTTTTCACCCCAAAAAGGAAATCTTTCATATATCCTAGACTAGTAGTTGATGACCAGATAACCTTGACCTTGAAGAGTTATTTGAAGTTCTTATTTTTAAATATTTTTCCTCAAGAATTCTAACTCAATTTATACTTCTCCTCTTTTCTTTAATTACACACACACACACACACACACACACACACACACATATATACACACACATACACATAGGCACACATACACACACACACATATATAGCACTTTGGACAGTTTTTGGTACATTTTTAATAAATACTTTTTTTTTCATTCATTGATGAATGAATCCTCCATTTATTCATTTATTAATTCTTTCTTTCAGATAAATGTTCATTTTCTCAACTCAAAATTCAATTTTTTATATTTATGATATTCACAGTAAATGTCTTCCACTGCTAGAATAAAATTCATTTATTTCTCTCTTTCTAGTCACTTGTCTTGCTTCAAGACTTGAATACCATGTCCATGAAGCCTTCTCTGACCTCTCCAGCTTTTAGTTTCTCTCTCCTCACTTTTTCTTGTTCTGTTCTTATAGTATTTGTACTATATTTCTGATTTCCCTGAGTAAAGTCTAAGTTCTTTGAGGGGTAGCACACAACACAGTGACTTATACACAGAAAGCTCTGAAGAGGTGGTCATTGTATTGCTACTTATTGAAAAGAAAGTATCAATCCATAGATTGATGAGGTGAGAATTTGGCTAGATTGGACAAAAGGGAAACAATGTCATTCATGATTTCATATTTTAGTTTTCAAGACTTAGTGAATTATGATGAACTACATTTAATAGCATTTCTCTTATCTCTAATATAATTAAAAAAAACTATCACCTCAAGATACATGTATTGATAAAGATATTGCAAAGAAGAATACCTCACTCCTGAGTTTATAGCAAAAACCTGAAAATCTTGATGAATCTTAAGATCCTCAGACACTATCAACATTTAATTTGTATGGATTTAATATAAATCAATTACTCATGGAGAAAGGAAGAAAAATACAAATATCTCCTGGAATACACAATTGCAGCCTGATGATTGAGCAGCACTTGTAGTCTGAAATATTTCTGAGTAATTGGTGGAATAACATTATACTGTTTCAGAAAAGTAAATACAGTTTTCCAACGTGACACTTCACAGAAACAAAGACTATCAAAGTTAGAAGGGACCTCAGAGATCAACTTGCCCAAGAGTTTCTAACTGTGAGTCTATGGAGCACCCAAACTGTGTATAGATTTAATGAGATGTATGAACTTAAAAATGTATCTTTATTCTATTATAATTGGCTTCCTTTGAAATTGTATGTATTTTAATTTATTCCTTTAAAAGCAATAATCCAAAAAGGGATCCAGTATCAGAAAATCCAAGGTCAAACAGTTCTGTCAGTACATAAATGCATAACCATGGGCAAGTAATTTAAATTCTCAGGACCTCAGTTTTCTCTTTTGTAAAAGCAGGGTGTTTGATCACATAATCTATAAAGTTCCTCTTAGTTCTTTGATTACGTATATAACATTTTAAATATTCGTGGTAAAAAATGTAGAATGCTGTGCAAATTGGGTCACATGTCACTGAATAGTTTCAGCTTCATAGCTGTACCTATGTGAAACTTAGTTGTCCTTTTACTTATTAAAAATAGGTGCTCTTATTTTCAGTGTTAATAAATAAGGATGCCTTTACTGTAAGTTTAATCTGAGTAGTTTAATTAAACTTTGCAATAGCTCAGGGTAATAGATTTCCTAGAATTGCTTAATAAGTTCTAACAGGAGGTGTTAAATAGACTTGTCAAGCCTTGAAAGTGTGATAAAGCTGCTATAATCACCTCATTAAAACATGAAAAATCTCCCAAAATATTATAGAAATGATTAATTGACTTTCTATATTACATTAGTGTTATAATGAGTTTGTGCATATACAATTTTAAAATGGAAGTGGTTACTAACAAGAAATCTAAATTTAAAGATGAAATAGCAGCCTAATATCCTTTTCCAACAAATTCTTTGATGTTCATTAAAATCAACAGGAGTTATAAGAAGGAAGAAAAAAATTCTTTTTTATAACTGATCAATGGTTCCTATTGCAATTTTCAAATTGTGACTGCTTTCTTGGGTATGTCTACCTATATGTTTCTGTGTATGGATTATGTATACTTTCTATAGCAGAGACATTATCAGCATCCTCATAGCTTACATTTATATGGAGTTTATTGTGTGCCATGCACTTAACTAAAAGCTTTGACAATTATTGTCTTACTTGACCTTCACAACCACCTTGGGAGGTAGATATTATTATCCCCATTTTACAGATGGGGGAACTGAGACAAACAGGTATTAAATGACTTGGCTAAAGTCACACAGCTAGTAAATATGTGGGATTGAAATTGAACTCATGTCTTCCTAACTCTAGGCCCAGATTCTATCCATTGCATCAATTTATTACCTTTAATCCACCAACTGGCTTATTTAATGCTTCTAAAACATCTTTTCTGACAAAAATTTAAATGAATTTATGCTGAATGTGGTAGGTGAATTTGTAGTTCTACCATACATATCTTAAATACTTTTCTTTATAGTTAAGCAATGGAGATAATTGCATCTTTTTCTTAATAAGTTACTAAGAATTTGCTTTTGAATATGCTGCTAAAAATAGTTTTGACAAGTTGAAAACTTTTAATTTGGCGTTTGGGATATTTAGAAGTTATTTAAGCAAAATATTCCTATGTAACAATATATTCTTTATTATGATTGTCTCTATGATTGGAAGCATTCTACAGGTAAAAAATTGAAAATTCTTTTCACAAGATACTTCACTTCCTATACCTATGTCTTTTCATTGTCTGTCCCAATGCATAGAATTCTTTCCCTCTTCATATCTTCCTATCACCCCTCTGGCTCCCTTCAAGAATCAGTTCAAACTTAGCAATCTGAAGATTGTTCTCTTCTTCTTCCTAGATGATAGGATCATCCCCTCTCAGATTACCTTTCATCTACCTTGTGCGTTTCCTTGTTATCTACATGTTGCATCCACTATTAGTATATGATTTCTTTTTTTAACAAAAGTTTTTTATTTATAAAACATATGCATAATTTTTTGACATTGACCCTTGCAAAGCCTTCTGTTCCAAATTTTCCCATCCTTCCTTCACCCCCTCCCTTAGATGGCAGGTAGTCCAATACATGTTAAATATGTGTTAAATCCAACATATGTATACATATTAATCAGTTATCTTGCTGCACAGGAAAAATCAGATCAAGAAGGAAGAGGAAAAAAAAACTGGGAAAGAAAACAAAAAGCAAGCAAACAACAACACGGAGTGAGAATGCCATGTTGAGGTCCATGCTCTGTTGCCATGGTTTCTCTCTGGGTGTAAAGTTGAAGAGAGCCATGTCCATCAGAATTGATTATCATATAATCTTGTCGCCATGTACAATGATCTCCCGGTTCTGATCATTTCACTTAGCATCAGTTCATGTAAGTCTCTCCAGGCCTCTCTGAAATCACCCTGCTGGTCCTTTTTTTTTACAGAAAATACTATTCTATAACATTCACATACCATAACTTATTCAGTCATGCTCCAATTTCTGTGCAGCCACTCAGTTTCCAGTTTCTTGCCACTATAAAAAGGGCTGCCACAAACATTTTTGCACATGTGGGTCCCTTTCCCTCCTTCAAGATCTAGGATGCAAGGCCAGTAGAAACATTGCTGCATCAAAGGTTATGCCCAGTTTGATAATCTTTTGAGCATAATTCCAAATTGCTCTCCAGAATGGCTGGATTCATTCACAATTCCACCAACAATTTATTAGTGTCCCAATTTTCCCACATCCCTTCCAACATGCATTACTATCTTTTTTCTTTCATCTTAGCCAATCTGACAGGTGTGTAGTGGTAGGATATGAGATCTTGAAGACAAGGACATTTCATGTCCTTTTTCTATATGCTCTGCACTTATCCTAATACCTGCACATAGCAAATGCTTATTGTCAACTAGTTGGATAGAATGCTGGGCATGAAGTCAGGAAGGCTGAATTCAAATCTAGTCTCTAGCACTGAGTAGTTGTGTGACTTTGAGCACATCACTTTACCTTATTTACTTCAGTTCTTCATCTATAAAATTAGCTATAGAAGAAAATTGCAAACCATTCCAATATCTTTGCCAAGAAAACCCTAAATGGGAATCATAAAGAATCAGACATAACTGCTTCAAATGAAAAATAAGAAAATGTTTGTTGACTGACCGAATGAGTGACATTATAAAGTCTATTATATATCTTTTAGAATTGGATCAAAGGACTGGATTTAAATCCAAGCTCTTCCACTGAACCTCTTTTGGTCTCTCCTTTCTTCATCTGTAAAATAATGGAGTTGTACTAAATGGTCTTTTAAGTTCTAAATTCTTGATCCTATGCAGTACATATTCTATGTAAGGTAAAAAGACATTACAAGAAAAATATAATATGTGACAGAATGTGATCCACATATGATTACAATATTAATAACAACTAATATTTGTATGATAATATAATATTTGACACCACTTTTATGTAGGTTAAAATTTGATGAGAGTAAGACCACTTTCAACTTAGATCAACAAAGGTAACATGAAGGAGGTTCTACCTGAAACAAGTTACAAATAAGTGGAGATATATAAAGAGTGCATTTTATGAAGGTGATGGGGGGGTAGCACAGAAATACTTGAAAAAAATTCAAGAGATTGGAATATTGTAGAAAATTATTAAGGAACAGCTAGTCATCTAATTTGACCAGCATATAAAGTGTGTAAAGAGAGAATGTAAGCTGAAAATAAGCTGAAGTTAATTTATCAAGGGACTTTGGTACAATCTAAGAAATTTGCATTTTATCCTATATTTTATAATAATTATGATTATACATTTTTATTTTATCTTTCAATTAGCAGACATTTATTTTATCTCCTTCACAACCAACCCAATTTAAAAGAAAAGAGGAGGAGGGAAAATCTCATAGTAAATAGTCAAGCAGAGTCAAGTTTGCATAATTAAGCAAAACAAATTTCCACATTAATAGTCCATATTCAAAAATATTTGTCTCATCTATATCATGAATTCATCATTTCCTTTTCAGGAATCGGGGTTGAATAAAACATCATTGGTACTTTGGAATGATAGTTCATCGCTGCATTCATCAGAGATTTTAAGTCTTCCTTTCTTCCTTTTTTTCCTCTCTCTTTCTTTATTTTCACTTCATGCTAAATATTTTTATTACTTTCCTAGGAATAAAGTGGGTTTCATTTATCAAATGCTTACCATGCTCTTTAGTAGTGCATTAAGCTGCAAACGAATGAATAAAAACATTTTAAGTACTTACTAAATGCAAAGCACTATGTTAAATACTAGAGATAGAAATAGAAAACCAAAGACTATTTGTTCTCTAGCAGTTCATATTCTAGAAAGGGAGACAACAACATATAGGAGATTTCAACTTTAAGCCAGATAGAAAAATCCCATAGTCATTAGGGTGTGATATTAAGATAAATGGTAATGCATCTTCTTTGCTATCTGTTGCACTATAAAATCATGTATGTTATCTTGCTGAATTTTTCACAGTTCTATAGACTTTGGCATCAGAAATCATTTTTTTTTCTGTGTTTTCAGTAGTTGTAATTGAAAAACAGTCTTGGGCTGCAGCAGTTGTAAAAGCACTTACCAGTCTCATCTTCATTGGGGATGATAATTTGCTAGGATGATAACTGCAGGGGCTAACAGGATGTTGGCCTGGTGCTATGTTGGGAACTTTCATTTCTGGAATTCTTGCTTATATTTTCTTAGTAAAGGCATTTAGCTTGTGATTGTCATTAGTGAAAAAGGTGGGTCCCTTCCCTATAGAAATTGCCTCTTCCCATAATAGGTCAGAGAGGAAGGGAACACTACTATTCCTAGGACTCTGGGACTCAAGATCTTGGGCTGTCTCCATTGGGTGCTGAGGGAAGGTTATGCATGATTGAGATGGTAGTAATGATTTGACTAGCCTAGCAATTACTGGCTCTGTTTTTTTTTTTTTTTAACTTTTCCTTGTAGCTTTGGGGATACAAAAATCAAAAGGCTGCTTTCAGAGGGCTTACCTCTTTTGGGAGAAGAAGTAATGTGAATATATATATATATATATATGTATATATATATATATATATATAGAGAGAGAGAGAGAGAGAGAGAGATAGTACACATGTGAATGAGTACAAAATATATGGAAATAAATTTTGAGGTAGACAGTAGAATTTGTAGAATCAGAGAAGGTACTTGAGTACTTTGAGTGAGTGAAACTTTGAAGAGATAAAGAATTTTGAGAATCATCAGTGAAGAGTGAAAGCAATTCAAACATGGAAACCAACCTGAGCAAAGGCTCTGAGACAGAAAATGTAGTATCTAGTAGCTCTGGAGAGAGTGGAGTGCATGAAGAAGGTGGTAGTAGTAGTGGTAGTGGCAATAAGTATAATCAGCCAGGCTAGATTGTTAATTGCCTAGTGTGACAAAACAGTTGAATTTGTATTTTATCATAGAGTCAATAATGAATTATAGATATGGATTCATGAAATTCTGATTTTTTTTGTTATAGGAAAATCCTAGATATGAAAACTCTGCCAATATCTTCACATTTTAAAATTTTTACTTGCCTTGATCCCAACTTCATTAATTGTGGTTCATGACCCCATATGGAATCCATATCCAGATATGGAAAGTTTAAGAATCCACCGACAGAACTGTCAGGTCATACTGCTAATAAGAGCCAGAGATGGGATCTGAACTCAAGGCCAGATTGTAAATCCTTTCAGGAGGAGAATATTAGGTCTTTTTGACTTATATATATTACTTTGGCAGCTCTTGGGGATAGGGTGGGATTGGAAAATGGATTAAATTCTAGAGACAGTGGAAAGAGTGTTGTATTGGTCTCATAACTATAGGAGGTGAAGGTGCTTCACCTTTATAGAAAAGTGTTTCTTCATGAAGAAGTAATTCGAACATTGAGCATGGAATGGAAGGATCAATTGTAACACAGATTCAGTGGGAGGAATGGAGGAAATTCATTATTTTCATTTCACCAAGTACTTTGATTAAAATAAATATTCTAATTATAAATTCCATTTTTAAAGTAAATATATCAGATAAAACCTCATATATATTTTTTCCTCAGAGGAAAAATTGGTTTTCAAAGTGAAAGGATGAAATTATTTATTAATCCCTATATGCAAAACCCTATGCTAAATATTGAAATATATGTGGTTCTTGTTTCAATCGTGTCTGACTGCAGTTGGAGTTTTCTTGATAAAGATACTGAGGTGTTTTATCATTTTCTCCTCTACTTCATTTTACATGTGAAGAATTTGAGGTGAATGGAGTTAAGTGACTTGCCCAGGGTCACATAGCTTGATAGTATCAAAGACTAGATTTAAATTCAAGACCCAGCACCAGTGTTGTACATAATACACACACACATAACACACATACACACATACACAATTTTATTTACACATACAGAGCCAAGATATATAGCAAAATTAGTCATTTTATTAATAATGCCAGCATTTTAATAAAAATAAATTAATGGCCAAAGGTAATCATGGTGGAAGACTGACAGTTTATATGCCTTTGGAAGAGAGATGTTCCTGAGGATGACAACCAACTCTGATTGGTTAACATGTAATGAGAGAGAATAAATATCCAAATGAGGGGCTAGACCTATTCTAAGGAACTTTGATTTATGTCATTTACTTTTAAATTATCCCTAGTATTGGGCAATCAAAACAAAGAATTTATCACCACCCAAACCTGAGTAGGTTAGGTGGGATCTGACCAAGAATGAGGAAAGCTAAAAATCATGATATATGTAATTTCCAGTACCATATGTAAAATTTCCATTTGACTTTCTAAAACCTTTGCAGACTGATCTTTCCTATCTCTATAATGTTTTTTTTTTTAACTTTCCTCCAATGACTTACTAATGTCACTGTCTTTGCTCATTGTACTTGACCAAAATCCCAACTCTCAAATTCATCTTTTTAATAGTTGATCCTCCACCATCTGGAATGCTATCCTCCCTTACCTCTGCCTCCTAGCTTTCCAGGCTTCCTCAAAGACACAGCTCAAATCCCACATTCTATGTAAGAAGAAAACTTTTGAAATTCTATCTTCTGTTTATCCTATTTCTTTTTCAGTAACCTACTATTTGTCTTTGTTCTGAAATGATCTTTCTCTCGTACTACACTAAAGTTTATCTTCTGTTTGATTATAGTTTACATGTTGAATCCCCCATTAGAATATGAGCTTTTTGAGACCAATTTTAATGCCATTTTTTGTGTTTTCAGTTCTTAGAATATAATACTTTTCAGATAGTGAGTATTTAATAAATCCTTTTTTGCTGACAAGTCATTGGACCTCCTAGATAGAGACATGTCTGTATTTCCATTAAATGTTGCCTTATACTTCCCTTCTATATACCAGAAGTGTTCCATATTTATCCATAAGGATTCTTCTTGGAATAATACACAAATATCCCCAACTAGGATATGTGATTATATTACTAACAAAGTTCTGAAAGGTCTTCATCTTAATCTGGATTTTGAGAACTGTATTCAAATGAAGAAAAAAGTTATCTCTCCATTTTCAGTGGAAAGCTTATTGCCATTAAAAAAAAAAAAACACTCCAGTAAATTTGTATTACAAAACACTATAACATCTTTTAATCAAGTTATGACTTTTCTTAAATTATGTCTTAAATCTATCTTCTAGATACATAAATTATATGTAAATTTTCTCCCAGCTTAAAGATGGAACCCAAGAGTAAAGGATTAAAACAGCAGCAACAACAACATAAGAAGCTTCTAGCTGCAATGTTATCCCAAGATTCTTTTGAATCCATCCACAGTCCCACACCATCTGTAACAGAAGAAGATATTGACAATGAAGATGATGCAATGGAATTGCTGGGTAATTTTAAAAATTAATAATTCATCTTTCTTCCTTTTTTTCTTGTATTGTAAAAAGTGACACTAACTATATAATGTTAAAAGTTTAGCCTTTTCCATAGAGGGTAACAAAAAAAATTACATATATTTGTCAGTCTTTCACTGAAAGTTGTAAGTCAGTTTTGCTTAAAACCATTGATTTCTTTCCTCTAAAACACATCAAGTACTTATCAGAACAAATTTAATCTTTGTATATGCAGTCTACTTTCTTATCACTTTTGCCTCTGGTTATTTTTAAAGCAAATTTTATTCTATGTAAATGAGGGGAAAATGCAAACTGGTTTTCTACAGTATGCTCCATTAGCATTTTCTGGTTGGCTTCTGGGGATGTACGTTCTATAAATATATAAAAGTATATTTAGTCATCTCTGCCCACTCATCCCTAAAGAATTTGCTTTGTTCCAGTGATATTTTGGAAAATAGAACAAGACAGCTAGTTAATTAATGTTCTTTGTCAACCATAAAAGAAGAAGTAATCCATTGTAATAAAATTTTACTGACCAAGTGCTAGGAAAAGGTATCTTTAATGCGCTAAAGTTAAACATAAAACTGATCAACATAGTGTGTATTAAAATGTATATTCACTTATTTCAAGGGAGTAATTATATAACTTAGTCTATTTTCTTATATTTAAACCTATTGTTTTTCCAGTCTTTAAAAAAACACAATTATACTACAAAGTACTACTAAAAATGCAGGAAAAATAATACTGGAAAACCCTAGTGACTTGAAATATAGACATAATTTTATTAGAAATGTATTACAAACTATTAGAAAACTGTTTTCCATTTTAAAAAAATATTAGTTTTATGTGCTAAAATCCATAAAATATAACACCTCTAATTGTAGCACATGATATTATCTCCTTTTCTGAGCCACAGATTCATTAAGTCAAAATTGATATTGTCTAATATTTCCTTAAATTAATGACTGCCTTCACTGCTATGATAAGAAGTATATAAATACACACACATTCATTCACAAATATAAACATATACAAGACATATATATGTATATATATATATATATATATATATATATATATTTAAAATTTGAGTTACCAGCATGTTAACTTAAAAAAAGCCAGTTAATATTAATAAAATAACCATTTTCAGATGCATTCATAGTGCATGACAAACAGTTGGTTTTAAGAACAAACAAAACCAATGGGAAAAAAAATTGCAGATTTAAAAAAAAATCCTTAAATTTTTTAGCATAAGGGTAGGCAGTTATGTGTTTCTTAATGACACTGTTTTTGCTTATGGGTTTTGCATAGAATTGTAGATCCAAAAGGGATCTTTAGGAATATTCTTTCCCATAACTGCTCCAAATAGGAAAATTGCAAACTTCAGATAGACTTGTATCATTAAAAATCTTCAGGAATAAAGCTTTTTACAAATTTTTTCCGAATACTTTCAGAGTACCTCGGTCTGAGGATGTCTCTAAAACCACATTTGGTCCCTAGCCTAATACCAAATAATTAATATAGCTGATGTTCTGATGGATATTGCATAGCTAAATAGAATTAAAAGATTTTTTGGAATTAATGCTCCATTAACTTCCATCCATATGGCTTCATTCATTTATGAAGGCATTTATGGAGCATCTACTTATGTATTTTATCTTTGGTACCAGAGTACCAAGAGGAAGGAAAAAAGAAGGAAAACAAATGAAAAAAAAGGAGAAAAAATGAAGCTTTTGGCTTCAAAGGACCTCATATTCTGTAATCTTGAGTCTAACAACAATTTAACTGGAATTTTACATTGTGGCTATTCCTTTGATTCTGCTGATTAGTTTATTTAATTTCATGTATAATTGGACAGTCAGGATGAGCCCAGTTGAAATAAATATTCCTTTGAACATCAGTTTATTTATATTAGGTTTGTAATATTCTGTTCTACTCCTAACCTACCTTTTCACTCTTAATAGAAGAAGTTTGTGATTTCAAACTTTGTTATGATACCTACAGTGGAAGTATCCACATTGTTTCATAGATCACTTCAGAACTGTTCCTTCTTAAGAAAATATCCTCAAATTATTTCTTTTTAAAGTTATATAATCTGGGAGTATTAGGAGATAGATGTCAAGTCAGGAAATGATCTTTCATTTTGGACTTTCAATTTTGTAAATACTATCTACACAAGCACATAACTAGAGTAAGGAAGTCACAAAGGATGGGGTAGGATTTATGAAGTCTGGACTCCTAAATACTTGGTAGTATAATTGAGATTTCTCTGATATTATTTGGAACATTTGGAATTGGCAGTGCTATCCTATAGGTGTATGATTTGTCACTTTCCCCTCGGCTTGCTATAGAGTTTAGTAAGAGTTATGTAGAAAAGTTCTACTCAAAAAACTTAGAATAGAAACATTGCTATGATATAACAGTAGTCCTTGATCTGAAAAAAAAAAATAACTTCAATTGGAATTAATTTTTACCTTAAAGATACTAACACTCTTGGGGGTTTTTCCTTGCCTCAGCATATATTTATTGAATATATAGTTTTAGTAAAAATCATTCTTTCAAAAGTATAAATCAGGTGCTCTTAACCTGGGGTCTGTGAGCTTATTTTAACTTTTTTTTTTTTTTTACATTTCATTATAATTGTATTGTATTGTAATGCTATGTGCTTCAAAACATTATCCTCAGAATATGACCATAAGCTTTATCAGGTGACTAAAAAGCTTAAGAAATTATAGTTAGAAATTATGTAGATTAATAATTGTTGAAGATAATTTAATTTATTTATTTCTGAAAAAGAAAGTAACTTCTCATAATACTCCTTGATTCCCTCAACTTCCAAAATATAATTTTTAATTTACTTTTTTCTTTGGGTTTAATGACTACTTTTATGTGAAATCAATAACCAAGATTTACCGATATTTTCAGACAAACTTTCACTATAGAGTCCCTATGGAATATACGTTAAATATAGGTAAAAAAATAAGTTAATAATGGAATGATTTCAAAATCTGATACATAAAAAATTCATAAAAATACTGATTCATAAAAAATACTGCTTCCATTGCTAATATATTTTAAATCCAATATTTATCAAAGATTATAGAAACTATTTTTTAAAAAAATCATAAAATAATGTTTTCAGTTGTTTTAATTTTTATAGAAAGTGAAAAAAGTTAAAGTATCAATATTTGATCTCTGAAATACAATTTCATAATTACATATATTATCATATTTCTTTAAAGTTGTGAACAATTCAAATTCTGTCAAATACAATTATGTTCTAAATAATTAGTATACTCCAATATTTAAAGAAACTGTCACATGGTTATTTCTTAAAATGAGTTTCCTAATTAATTTCTTATATGTTTCATCTTATATTAATTACTTATATGTTTTATCTTTTTTTTTCTTAAAGCAAGACATATATGCTCATTAGTTAATTTGATATAATAACAAAGACATTGCCCTTCAAAATGGATTAATTTTTTAAAAAAAATTATCTAGGACTTCAGTTAATTAGAAATTATTAGAAAGACTGAATATTGATTTATTTATTAAGGAATTCTAAATATGAATTATAACTTTATGTATATATCTTTGCTTTTTTCACATATTTTCTTAAGGAAAATAAAATTTAAAAAAAATATATAGGCAAATATCAGACATTGGAAGACAATCATAGAACATTAGCAGACTGTTAGCAAAATTTTATCATTCATTATTGCTATAACTTGAACTAACTACTTAGGTGATTATTATACCATCAGCCTTTCTATAATGAGTAAAATCAGGACTATATTTGTATTCCTTGGGCGTAACATAGGAAATACATAAAAAGTGTTTTCAATCAATTAATTCAAATTAATTGCAGGCAAATAAGTATGCAAATTTGCATTGCAGAATTGTTTTTTTTTTCCATTACCCCCTAAATTATCAAATTCACATTTTAGAGAAATGGAAAGGTAAACATGAATTCTGAGCTGAATGACCACATATCCTACATCATTGATTTCCAGATACATGAAGCAGATATAATTAGAAAATTAGAAAAAAAAGTTATCAAAGAATCTTCCAATAAATACTTACAATAAGTTTTTAAAATGTGAGTTTAGAGTGATACAAAAGTAATTGTGCTAGCATGTTATTTAATTATTATCAATGAAAGCAACATTGAATTTTTTTTATTGGATATTCACATGGAATTTTAGGAACTATTTGAACATTAAATAATATTTTACCTTTAAAATGTAAATTTAATATAACTTTTTGTCATATTAATGGTGTAATTATTGCAAACATTGTTGCCCCCAACTTTATTAAAATTTTACTATTAATTTGAAAATTTACAGAGTTCAATTTACTCAGAATGGGTATAGTAAGTACCAAATATATTTCAGACATTATACTATATTCAAGGGATGCAAAGAGAAAGATGAAATAAAGTCCCTGACCTCAAAAAGCTTATATTCTCCTGGGCATGCAAACAACTAATAAAAGATCACTGTACTAATTAGAGAAGAATAGTATATACTTCTCTGCCTGGAGGAAGGCAAATGGTTCTCTCTTTTCCTTTCTTATTCCTATCTCAGAAATTTTTCTCAATGGTAATAGAGTACAATTTGTCCTATTATAATAGCAAACATCTGAATGGTGCTTCAAGGGGTACAAAGCACATTGAAAATATTATCTCATTTTATCCTTACAACAACCCTGGATTGTAAGTGCTATTATTTTCCTCATTTTACAGATGAAGAAAGAGAAACTCAGAGAATTTAAATGATTTGCCTAGTGTCATACAGCTAGTGAGTGTCTGAGTCAGGATTTGAATTTAGATCTACTGGACTTCAAATCTAACACACCATCTACTGTGTCACATAGCAAGAGAAACTTTGACTGGACATTTATTATTACTCGCACAATATCCAGTTAAAATTTCAGTCTTGTAGAAGTATTGACATGGAGAAATTTTTAAATTATTTGATGGTTCTGAGGAGAAAATATTCCACCATTTTTTAATCTTGTTCCATATTCATAAGAAAATTAAAATAATGAAAAGAATCATTTAAATGATCTTAAAAACCATAAATTGAAAATTTCAACTAGCTCTCATTTATTTTGGATTTGGAGAGTTGAGATAAGATTGAATTGTGCAGTTATTTTACACAACATATTAAGTCAAGAGGCAATTAGTGGCTCAGTGGATAGAAGATTGGATTTGGTGTCAGAAAGACCTGAAACTTGAAGACCATCCTGCCTCAGACACATTCCCAGCTACATGTCCTGGGTAAGTCACTAATCTGGACTCACTGGATCCACTGGAAAAGGAAATGACAAACTACTTTAGTATCTTGCCAAGAGAATCCCGGATGGGATCACTCAATGATCTGTAACAGCTGAACCAACTGAATAACAATATACATGTCTAAAATTCAGTGTCTAATATAAAAGAGTTTTCCCTAAAAAAAAAAAAAAAATACCCTATGGTAAACACTTTTATAAAGCAGAAAGTCATTTTGTAATGTAAGCAGTTACAATGGTTGATCTGTCCCATGACTTTGTTCTTTGGTTTGCTATAATAGTCTATATTCCCCCTATTCCTTATTCACAAAAGCATCAGTCAGCTCATGTGGACATCAACCAATGGAGGACATATGATACATTTTAAAAGACAGAGAATGAACATTTTAGACTTTTTTGAGCTTTCTGCCTTTGGTTTCTCTGTTTAGTAACAAAACCAGGAGTGTTATGCTTGTAAACAAATTTGTTTCTTTAAAGATTTTATTTATTGCAGAGTATGAATATTTTGCCCTAGAAAATTCAAGAATCCATATGAATATAGAAGGACCATTGTTAGGCAAGGATGGCCACACTGTACAGTAGAAAGAAAGCTAAATGGATTTGAAGTCAGAGAATCTGGGCTTGATCCCTGACTTGGCCACTACTCAAGTGACCTTGGCAGGTCAATTCATCTCTTGAGGTTTCTATTTTCTGTACTGTCAAACAAGGAAGCTAAATTAGATAATCTTGAGGGTTCCTTCCAATTCTACATCAATAACTTTGCGATTCACTTTGATATGCTAAAGTTTAAACATTGCTCCTTTCTTGTGTTCTCCAAGTTTGGTTATAATTATGTCATTAGATATGCTCACAAGTTGGAGCTGTGGTCTCTATCAAGACCCTTATTTTCTTTTTTTTTCATATATATATATATATATATATATATATATATATATATATATAGAGAGAGAGAGAGAGAGAGAGAGAGAGAGAGAGAGAGAGAGATAAAAAAACCTAATGCAATTGCATCAATATCTGTAGAAATGACAAGTGACACTTTAAGTATGGTCAAAATGTAGCCTAAATTTAACCTATAGAAAATATTTAAATCTTGGAATACTAATTTCTTTGGAGTTTTAAGGAGATTTTCTAAAACAATATATGAACAGTAAGGACATCCATGTTATCATTGCTTATCTTTGGTGCTTTTTTCCAGAAATATTTCTATATGTATTTATAATTTTAATTTGATTTTAGGAACTTAATTAAAAAAAAAACATTATATCCATCTGATAAATTTTCTGTCCCAGTCATTATGACCTACTTTTAAAAAATGAAAATAATTGCGAAGACATTCTTTCAGATGCTCCAGGAGCTTTCATTGTAGCCTGTTGCAGTGATTTTTGAGGATAACTTTAGGCAGCATTAGCATCTTCATTGACCATTTTTAACTGTGATATAAAATAAGCAGCAAAAGTCCTAACCAGTTATACTAAGTATCAAATTTATTTAAAAGTTAATAGAATAAAGATTTCTTAGTCTTTTGAGATTTTGAAATATTTCCTGGAGACCTATAAGTAAATTTGCTGTCAAGTCTTTATGATGTGGAGATTTTTCTTTGCTCATTCCACCTGATTCTTCTGTTCTGATGGCACATTTGTTATATAGCACCTGGGGAAAAATCAAACCTTAGGATGCAATTTTAATATAAAAATCATGTAAATGTTTCTAATATTTGCCTGAATAGACTTATCTAATGTTCCAGCCCATCATATTAAACTTTCATTTCAGTTCTCTATTTGTATCTCTTAAGTGATAAAAGAAATAATTTTCTTAATTGCTCCTCATACTTGTTACTTTATGTTTGAAACACCTCTTTTTTTTTTTTTGCACTTTCTTTATTTCTTCCTAGCCCTAACTAGGAATCTTGCAAAGAGGATTGAATTTCAGAAAAAAATTGTTTCTTTCCCCCCCCAAATAAACATACCACATGACAGTTATCAAACTTGTATATGTTTATAATTATAACGTATAATAAAATTGTTGAACTGTGAAACCTAAAGTAGGATAAAATTGAAAGCATAGTCGAAAAAGCTAGACAAGGACACAATTTATCCTTTATGGTAATTAAAATATTAATGTGTATAAACATATTATATGATTATATTATATACATATACTTGTATATAAATATATTATAATGAAGACATATTTTCATTTTTTTTTGAGGAAGCTATAATGGGATACTTAGGAGAAAAAATTGACCAAAAAAATGTTCCAAGCTTAAAATTGAAAAATACCAATAATATAACGACATATATTTGCACATTTATTCTTTTCTCGTGGAATATCTACAATGAATACATTGCGATTTTGGAAAAAAGGTAATTCATATTTCTTTTTGGTATCTTTAAGGCATTTTTTTTAAAGGATCAGTACTACAAGGTATTCTTGGTGGGGTGTAGTGACTACTTATTGCAGAGGAGGAAGATCTGAGTTCTACTCTTGAAGCTGATGATGCAAAACCTTAGGGAAGTTAAATAATTTCTTAGAATCTCAGTTTATTCTTTGACAAAATGAAGATAACACTTATCTGTCTGCTTCCCAGCATTCTCATTTGGGTAAAATGATATAATTCTCTGAAGTTTTAAAACTTAACAAACAACACAATGCTATGGAATTAAAAGTTGTTGTTATTGTTTTTGTTGTTATTAAATGTCATTTTTATTTTGGAGGAAATTGAGACTTGGTGAGGCATTTATGTGACTTGACAAAGTGTGCACAAAAATTTAGGTCACCATTGTGAATAATTACACCACAGTAATGAATGACTTCTGAAAACAGTGGCCCTGACATTGGACCTGACATTTTTGTCTTCCCTCATAATTCCTCATTATCAAACAACCATTCTTTGGATCAAATCAACCAAGCAGAGGATCTAAGAGGAAAAGACATATAAATGTTGTGAATTTCACTATTTAATTTCTAAAGCAATTTCTTTGTAAGGTGATAAAAATGTTGAGAAAAAAGTTATCTAGTCTGAAAAATTGCCCCAATTTAAAATAATTTTTTAAAGCAAAATCTTCATAGTTTTAAGTTAAATTAATTCTTCAGCCAAACTTCACACAAGTATCAAAAGAAATGTTACAAATCATTAGGGTTGTTGTTGATTTAATGAAATAAATTGAGTTGTGTCTGCTTCAAGGATTTAATAAAGAAATAGTAATTGTTATGCACAAGTAATCTGTATGACTATTTTGAGAATGATTTCATTTAATTTAGGTGAGTTCATTGATTTTGTTATGTTGGAACTGTTTCTAAAGTATTGATAAAAATAACTTTGCATATAAGCTTGATGAATTCTACACTTATAAACATTTTAACATCAAAAGCAATGGGTTGTAAAACTTGTTATTAATGAGTTGTTCCTGAATTGTTGTATTTTTAGATAATGAGTTGTTTGTATGCAGTAGAGTGATTTGTTTAGATTGTCATGTATAAGATCATTGCTGCTAAATCACTGAAGCATCTCTGGATAAATACATTAAAATGGATTGTGATTGAAGTTCAATATTGACTTTTGTGCATGTTACCAGAACAATTACAAGAGCTTACTGATTATTTGGTTATTTTAAAAAAAATTAGCTTTATGGGAGACGACACCTCACTGAAGATGAAAAAAATAAAGAAGGTAATTTATTTAAAAGAATGTTGATTTAAAAGAATGATGAGATTTTAAACTCATCAGTACAAACTGTTTTGAATGTTTCTTTTAGGTTCCTAAAGAAAGAATTCTGGTGAAGTAGGTAATAAAATTTTAAAAAATGAAGTCAGTGCCTATATACAAAAGAAAGTTTGAAAAATACGGAGAATATTTTAATAGAGATCAGTCTTCTGAATGGGTAAGCAAGGTGCC
The DNA here is from genome assembly GCF_902635505.1 of Sarcophilus harrisii. Taxonomy (NCBI): domain Eukaryota; kingdom Metazoa; phylum Chordata; class Mammalia; order Dasyuromorphia; family Dasyuridae; genus Sarcophilus; species Sarcophilus harrisii. The sequence continues at coordinate 451,925,437 of NC_045426.1, read as the reverse complement.
ACATTGAATAGTGTGCTGGACCTGGTGTAAGGGAAACTTTCTTCCTGAGTTCAAATAGGACTCAGAAACCTACTAGCTGAGTAACCCTGGGTAAGTCACTTAAAACTATTTGCCTTATTCTTCATTTGTAAAATGAGTTGGAGAAGAAAATGGCAAACAACTCCAATATCTTGGCCTAGATACTTTGCCAAGACCCAACTGAGGTCATTGGACACCACTGTAGAGGGGCAGGGGGACCTTCAGAAGGATTTTTTTTTTTTTTGGTTCTCAATACTCTTATGTCTCCTTTTTGCAAAATAGTTTGGAGTACCTTATTGCTTCTGTAAGTTCAATATGAAACTACTCATGTCTTACACAAAAAAATACCAATATAAAAATCTTTAAAAGGCATTCAATTTCATGAATCATTTGCTCTGCTTTATTTAACAGTTCAAGAATTAATCATTTTATTGTCTCTTTATTCTATTTTTGGAATACACTGACTAGGTTTCAGATATTTTCTATAGATACTTAATACTGTTTGTTGTTTATTTGTTGTCTTCTATGGAAATATTTAAAAATTTATTATAAATGAGAAATTCACAAAGGCATATCTTATGATTTTATTGGCTAATCATGACAGATTTATATTTGATTCTTTTATCTAAACTTTGTACCTACTCTAATGCCTAGCAAAGTGATTTACACACAATAGGAACATCAAATAACTTCCTTATTTATTGATCAATTAATATGGTCAGAAAACAATTATATATTTTCAAATAAATAAGCTTACCTTTTCTGTCTACCTTATACATCAAAAGCTCCTCTTGAAGTCAGAAATAATTTAGTGCACATGTAACATGGTGAGTAGGAAGACCTTTCACATGGAAAAAGTATTATTACATGAATCACCAGCCTCAATTGTGGGACAATTCATTCTGTCTTCATTCAACTTGACTTATTCTTATATTTAATCTTATACTAAAATTTCAATTTCTCTCTGATCAATCAACTTAACAGAGCCTCTGTTTTAAGTCATCAACTATAAATCATTTAAAAAACTGAGAAACCTCTGTTGCATAATATTTATTTGTATATCTCTATTAAATCTCTCAGTCTCCAAGATTAATATTAAATCTTCTGGATATATAATTTATTAACATTAGAATCATTAGTAAATAAAAACATAGCTAATTCTAAAATTTTTAGCTCTGAAAATGGACACAGGCCAGCGTCATATCAAACCCTTACCAATGTCAGATCACTTATCTTCCCTTCTGAAAACAGTCCTATACCATTTGGTTTACTCAGAATAAGAAACTTACATCACAATAATCCTCTTCACAAGATAAAAGCCACAATAGTACCATAAGAAGAGATATATCTTCATTATTCCCCGCTCTCTTTCTCTCTCTCTACATTTGATAGGAAAACTGTTTTCAATTTTTCTCATATTCTCATTCATAATAATCTGTCTCCAGCGTTACTCCTCATAAAATTCTTTTATAATAATTTTCTTCATAAAATAGAAGTTTAAACAGTTCCAACTGGAAAGACACTTCTTACCTTATTTCTCTTTTTTCTTCAACAATTTATCTCACAGTTGAAAACTGAACTCACATACTCTCCCTGACTCTATAGGAAAAAAGTATCTTGTAAAGTTATAATGACAATGCTTAGCATCTCTCCTTTTAAAGGAAACAAGAGTCTTTAAATAGGCTTCTTAGGAAAGACTTTTAAAATCAAGGATGAAGGTATGAGAAGATATGTAGGAGAAAAGAATTTGGTCTTCTTCTTTGTAAATATGTTTTCTTGTCTTTTGTAACTTCTCATTAATTTGAATGAGAGTAAAAATGAAAAGCAAATTCCTTGTGTTTAGATGATGACTTTTTAATATATTATCTCATTATTTAGTCATGCTCTTCAATTTCAATTTTTACTTAGATTTTCTAATTAATTTCTTTTTTAAAAAAATAAGCCCGGGGTAGCTAGATTACACGGTGGATAGAAAACCACCCCTGTTGTCAGGAGGACCTGAGTTCAAATCCAGCCTCAATACTTAACACTTCTTAGCTGTGTGACCTTGGGCAAGAAAAAGTGGGGGTGGGGTGGAAGAATCAGACTAAACAAATCAACTCTGAACAAAGTTTTCAGTGCTGTGCCAGAGCATATCTTGACTTTTCTTCATTCAGTGGCTTTATAATAAAATAGGAGGTAATCAACATTTATATAAATAAATGAATTCTTTGCAGCAATTTTCAATCAGTTTTTAAACATTGCCAAGCATAAGAGTAAATATCTTACTTTATGTGCTTTTGTCAAAAAGAAAAAAAAAATCACATACAGAAAGTTTGAAATGATTTACTCATATGGTGCTAGCCCTCTGTTATTTGCCTTCCTTCCACCAGGTGACAGGGTCTTCCCAAATCTAGAATTATTATGTTATTCTTGGAATATCATTCTTTCTCTTTTTCTTTTAATTCTATTGAATCCATTTCTTTTCTGGATCCTGAGGGAAAAAGCAAAGCCAAAATAACATAATTATTTAATCTTATTTATGCCCCAAATAACTTGTCTTATCCATAGCAGAAATGATCATGGAAATTTGTCACTTTAATGATTACAAAGTAATATAGATAGATAGATAGATAGATAGATATAGATATAGATATATATAAAACTAACATGCATGAGCATTAATATATATTTTATTTATGTAGAGGTATGCATACTTATATAATACACATGACATTCAAATATATGCGTATATCTATATTGCCTACATATGTGTGCATGCACTGTTCATATATGCATATGTTCATGTACATGTAAATACTTATGCATATAGTCACCATAGTGCTATCCTCGTCCCAGAAGTTTGCATGCAATTTTAAGTTTTATTGAAACTTTTCAGACACCATATATATGCAGCATATCATTTTTTATAGTGACTTTTTTTTGTATACTTTCAACCAAGTGTTCATTCTTCAATGGAGAATTCAATATTATTTAAAATGTTTATAATGTGCTTCTTGATAGGACTTTTCAGACATATGGGTAAATGAAAATCTGTGAAAATGCTAATACAGAATATAACAGGGTTTCCAAATGGGTTTAGGCTACTTTGAGGGTAGCCTTGAAAAATGCACAAGACATTTAATCTCACTTTTTGGCTACTATGTCTGCAAATGCCAATAGATTGTTACATTTCCATTCAAGGACATTTTTCTGTTTGATTTACCTATATACATGCTTCAAAATATTCACTTTGGTAATAGAGTTTGCAAAGCCTGATAGACAAATTCTCCCTCATCATATTGTCCTATGGAAAAATTTAGAATCACGACTACCAATGTCTGTAGAAGTGATGACAAATTTCAAAGTTGTATTACATATTGAAAAATATTTTTAAAATTTTAAATCTTTATTTTTATTTTCCAAGTAAGGATCTTAATATATGGCGGCCTTTGCTTAAAGGGCTTGTCAAAGGTAGGCAAAAGATATAAGCAATTTAGAATAAATAATAAATGAAACAGAAACCTCAATGCAAACTTGATTGCATTGGTTTTTGCAGGGTTTTTATTGCAGGATTTTTAAATATAATGATTATAATAGTACAGTACTATTACAACTACATATAATATTACATTATTTATACAACTATTACAACTAATATAATATTTACTGCAAGTTAATAGCTTGGTTAAAAAGACAGCACAATGTATTACAAAGAATGGTGCATTGAGCCTTAGGATATCTAGGTTCAAATTCAGCCTCTATTATTTATAAAGTTCCTGACCTTGGGCATTTAACTCCTCTGGGTCTCTGTAAAATGAAGTAGTTGGATTTAAGAGCTTTAAAATCCCTTCTGGATTAATTCTGCTGAGATCACCAGAGTATCAATAAAACTTTTGCTGTTGTTATTTTAAAAGATTTGGTAATTATTAACAATAGATCATCCACTCATAAACTCACAAAAACAAAATCATATTTTGGATTATAAGAACTATTTCCATTATAGCTATTTTAGAAACTATTTTTATAATAAAATGAGAGTTATAAAATTTTGATTACTTTTTCTGAATTTATTCTACTAATAATAATATTAGCATTTATATAATGCTTTAAAGTTTGCAGAGTGATTTACAAATACTAATTCATTTAAGTTTTATAAAAATCCTGGAAGATAGGTACTAAAAAAAAAAAGCAAATTTTAATTAATTGTCCTGAAAGGACAACTTAACCATTAAAGATTTAAAATTTTTAAATTATTTTTCAATATGCAGGTACAACTTTGAAATTGGTCATCACTTCTACAGATATTGGTAATCCTGATTCTAAATTTTTCCATAGGACAATATGATCAGGGAGAATTTTTGCTCAGTTCTGAGCATCACTTTTAGGAGGGACAGTAAGAAACTAGGGAATATCCAGAGGACACTATCCAGAACATTGAAAGGACCAAGAGTATATCATATAAAAGTCACTTTGCTTCTGAAGGGAAAAAATAAGAAGATTGGGCAGAAGTTGCAGAGAGAACAATTTTAGCTTGATTAAAAAAAAAAAAACCAATTAACAAACAAACAAATGTAACACCATAAATAAATACTGGCATTTAGAGCTGGGTAAAAATTGATAGCTTGCACACATACAAAAAAAGAAATTATTTCTCCCTCATTTTAAGAAAATGGCTGATTCTATTGAAGATATTGTTGAAGGGAATGTGGACCACAGGGCCTCCGGGATCCTTTCCAACTCTAAATTATATCATAGTATTTAATTAAATCATAAAATGGCATGCATAAAGTCTGACTATGATTGTTATATGAACATAAGAGAAAATATGCATTTCATTTTGCATAATTTACAGTAAAATATAATGTAACATTAAGTGAATGATTTAATGGATAAAAGATCGTATATTAAGTGCTTACGATGTACATAACACTTTATAATGGATAAAATCTTGGATACAAAACACTTTATTATGTGGTGAAAGTCCCTGGTCTCTAGTTATTCACATTCTAATGGAGAACAATATATAAAGTAGCATAATTTTAAAAATAAAATAAAGAAAAACAATGAAAATGATTTTAAATATTCTTAGAGAACAGCACATTTTATATATGTGCCTTAATAATATTGGCGTATATATGCACATATATATATATATATATATACATATTTAAAGAACATTTCAATAATAATAGCTAACATTTCTATAGTGCCTACATATGTGCAGGATACTGTATTACGGACTTTAAAATTATTATTTTTTTCATCCTCTTACAACCTTGATAAGTAGATGTTATTTTTACCCAACTATTAAAACTGAGACAAATAGAGGTTAAGTGAGCTAGTAAGTGTCTGAGGATGTATTTGAATGTACATACTCTTGACTCCAGGCCCAGAGGACTAGATATTGCATTGGCCAAATGTCCCCTTTTATCTTTCCTATTACAGTGGTGGGTATCATTATTGATGACTATCATTGGTGGCTATCATTATTCGCATTTTACATATGAAGAAACTGAAGTACCAGGTAGGTAGCACAACTATAATCTGAGGCAGGATTTTCATTGAGATTTTCCTGATTCCATAGACAGTGCTCTACTCCCCAAATTATATGTTTATGTTTAATAGGCCAAGTGAATTTATTGAAAGATATTTAGAATTATCTAAATAATGGATGATGAGGTTAAAAACATTGCTGCTGATTCTCTTGGGGTTTCCTTGTGAGAGGTGTTCTTAATTAGTCTGTAAAGCCTCCCATTCTTACACTTGCTGGAGACTTTTGCCCATGAGAGACACAGTCAGTTTCTAAGTAGCACAAGAGCCAGAGGACTGGTCATGGTGTCAGGAAGGCTTGGATCCAAGTCCAAACCCATTCATGTACTAACTGTGATGTTTGGAAAGATACTTAATCTTTATTTGCCTCTGTTTTCTTATCTAGCAAATGGGGATAATAATAATAATACCTACCTCCCAAAGTGTTTGTGATGATTAAATGAGAAAATATTTGAGAAGTGTCTTTCAAATCTTAAAGGCTAGTTCCCAAGATTTTTCTTCATATAAAGAAATAGTCTTGTCTCTGATATAAGCTATTGATGCTGCATTAACTCCCTCATTTCTCAGAGATTCTTAGGCAATATGGACTGATAAATTATTATCTGTTACATTCCTTCTTAAGCATTATAATTGACTGTGAAGGTGAAAAAGCAGTGTATTTTCTCAGTAAATGGCAACATTTTTTTTTTAAAGTTGATATGTGGTCCCTATGTTGACTAATGTGACAGATTTTGAAGTAACTCTGTGACTTTGTAAATGACACATATAACTCACTAATGCTGGAGGCTTACTAACACCTTTTATTTTTAAACATGATTATTTGTAAATATCCATCTTTTGCTCATTAGTAAATATTCCTTTCCTATTTATATCTGGATATTAGCCTATGAAATTAGTTGTATTTTCAAAAATTTTTGATGCATGTTGTAAAATGATATAACAATGTCTAATTTTTCTTGTTTGTTTAATGCTTCTCTTTCCATGCTGGCAACACCACAAGTATCTTCAGAAATTTCTTGGCAGAGAGTTCCTTCTCTGTGAGTTTAATAATTTTCCATTTATACTGCCTCCTTATCTAAAAATTTACTGGACTCCCAAGTTTCATTATTAATCCTACAAGAGGGTAACTTAGAAGAATGTAACCCATTCACCTCAGATATCCTCACTTCTTGACTCCCTTCAGATGGATATCACCATGTATAGTTTTAAATTTTTTTGCATATAAAATACAAACACTAAAGAAAAGCTTTATTAAGTGGAGCACAGAGCATATAAATATGATATATGCTCTTCATAGAGTCCTCAAGCAATTTTTTAAACATGAACAATTTTGATTTTATACGCTATGATAGGAAAGAATACATAAATGGATTTAAAGGCAAACTTAAATTTTATCTTAATAGCTGCTTTGAAATTCAGTCAACTATGGAACTAAATTCCAAGTATCTTTTCTTTTGCAATGTGAGAGGATGGGGTCACATGGGTGGCAAGTCTGTTGAAGTTAAAGTTCCAGAATAGGGTTATTTAGGATAGCCATTTTTTGTTTGCCATAATATATGAAATAAGAATTAAAGCAGTTGTGCAATATATTATCTCTTAATTTATACATTTTCCTTAAATTCTATTTTTATTATTTTGATCATATATATAACTCAAGGTAGACAAGTTTTAAAATACCAAAGTTATTTTTAAAATCACATATCTAATTTCTACAAAATAATAAAATATATAGTATTTATACTTATATATATATATTTCTACAGAATAATAAAAGTATTCTGTTTTAATTCCATACCAAAAAAAAAAAGTCAATGCTTAGAGATATATTATTTCCCCATAGGGCAATAAGAAATTGATTATCTTCAATTAACTTATTACCCATGCATAATTGTAATCATAGTCAGCACTTGGTTCTGACTTACACTGAAAAGCCCATTAACCTCTTACGTGAGTGAAATGATCTAATTAGTGTTTTATTACAAAGAATTGATCTTAAATGCGACTACAAATACTTAACCAAAATATCTGGGGTTGATTTATAAATACTAACTACTTAAAGACTTTTTTTTTCAATTCATGGTAGGGCCATGCTTGCTCTTTCTTTTACCACTAAGAATGAAAGGATTCATAAAGAAAATAGATCACAAATCTTTGCTAGCCTCAGGCATATGCAGACCTAAGTCACAGAGAGTTTCCAGAACAGTTTAAATTACTGATCTATGATTATATATGATTTATGTTACTTATGTTTCTGAGGTGGAATTTGAACATAGATGTCCTGACTTCCCATTATGCCCTGATGTCTATTCATCAAGAAGTGAGATTGCTCAGTTTTCTAGACCATCTACATCATCTACATCAACTACATCATCTTGCCACAAAACATATTGGGGTTGCAACTTCTCTATGCTAAGGATCAGCTTGCTTTTCAACTGGTGATGCTTGAGGGTCATAGCTAGTAACAGCAGAATGAACACTAATAAAACACACCAAAATTTATCTTAAAAGTAAGGTTTTTAATAGGATCTATGAAATGCATGAACTACAATAGTACATCCTTTGTTCAAAACAATGACATGCATGTATCAGAAATGATTCCATTTAATTAAAATGGCTTTTGAAAGGAATTTGAAAACTTTCATGGTTATTTTTTTAATAGGCAGGCAATGGATGGATATATCTTTTGAATGCATGTTTACATGAAAGTGGGGATAGAAAAGAAGAAAAAGGAGAAAAACTGAGAGAAAAAAAAAGAGATAGAGACAGAAAGAAACAGAGATACTGAGAAGTGGGCGACAGATGAGGATGAAAAAGTCTACCTCTACTGGCAAAACGGAAGAAAATGGATAAACATTATGCTCAGGCCTCTGATTTTTGTCCTTTCTACTACTTCTCATCAATTCAAGTCACATCCTAGGTTCCAGGTCTGTTCAGCATCACTCTTTCAGAAAACTGGGGGTAATAAAATATTCTCTACATTCTGCTATCTGACTAGATTTGAAAGTTTGTGGAGCTATATTTTCCCAGTTTTAACGAAGTCTTTTCAAATAAAAAGAATGATCTTATATTCTTGGTAAAAAGCAAGCACTTCATTTTCAACATTTTAGACTTAAGTTGATATTGTCCTATTAATAAATAGAAGTAAACTTTTCCCTATCTATTAAATTATCAGCCTCCTCTTCCTCTTCATCATCATGCTATAGCAAAAATGTTCTTGTTAGTACTCTAGCAAATTATGTTGCTATATCAGAGACTTGTATCTAAAAAGTTCCTTTATCAACTTTTTTTTTTTTTTTTGCTCTTTTGGTTAACCAAACAATTTATTTTAAGGAACTTTGTTATTCAGGGAATATAGTGACCTTTATTTCTGATTCCTACTTACTATTCAATCTGTATTGGCCAAAGTACTTCACTGGTTAATTTTTGTCTCCATAAAATTTGCTGATGGAATCATTCCAGTCCAGGTGTCCTTAATACAAACATCCTAATAATGGGTATTTTTTTTTGGCAGGCTGAATGGAGATGCTAAGACTTGAGAACAGGTGGGAAGCAGTAATTAAATATTTCAGAACATTCCCTGTCTTGATTTTTGGCCCAGCTTAACATAATTACCATATAGCCCAAGAAAGAACTGAACATTTCCACTTGGATGTGAACAAACGCATAGGTGGCTTTTAGGGATTTCCTTATTTGTGTATAATTTATCTTACCCTATTAAATTGGAAGTTACTGATATTTTATCAAAGTTAGTGGAAAATATATTGATCCCTGAAATATGAAATTCTGGCATCGCTCAGAGCAATGGGGTCCAAAGACCTTGCCAGCTGGGTTGTCAGGTAATTTGGAATTTTTTCAGATTAATAATAGAAAATTGTGAATTCTCCATTTTATTTTGTGCTATATAAACCTTGCCTCTGTGTCCATACTGAAGAAGATCATTTCAAATAAAACAAAACATTGATTTTTTTTTAAATTATTTTTTAGAAGGTCAGTATCATATCTTTTAATGAAGAGAAAAAAGAAATTAAATAGTTTCTTAGTTGTCTTTCAGAAAGCTAAAGTTTTTGCTGGAATGTTCTTTTACATCCAGCAGAGGAATAGAAATAACCTGAAATTTCAGACCTTTTTGTGTTAAATGCATTGACTATCCCTATTCCTTGTGAAGGGTCTCATTTTATTCTGAGGTCCAGCTCTAAAACAACTTTTCATTTAGTGTACTCCCAATATGTGATTAATTATTTTTCAAGAACACATATAGATGATAAAGTAGGTATATGAACTGATAATTCGAGATGTTCTCTCGATTTTTGGTCCTGAATGTTTATACTTTCTTTTGAATTTTATCCAATTGATTAATTGTGTGACAGATTACCTCTCTCACACTAAAAATAAATTGAATTGTAAAGCAGGGTGGCTCTATATTCATCTTTGTCCTTGGTGACATTTAGCCAACTTGAGAATTTGTGAGTTAGGGATGAGTAATTCTATGTTCTACATTATGTTTGTTCCTTTATTTGTTTCACCATGTTTTAGCAAAATGTGTAGTTATAAGAAAATAAAGGGAATTACCTGCCAATCTCTCTTTTGCTTAAAAAACAAATTGATTCATTGGAAAGTGTAATGACAATTTTTGATCAATACAATATATTTTGAAAGGATAGCAATACAGTTTCCTCCACAAAAATGATCTTATGGGGAATCTATGATTTTGTTGAAATATCTATTCCCTCCGAGGAACAATATTGTCCATTACACTCCTAATTCCCATGTAAAGGACTCAGTTAGCTAAATGGTTTTTTCTAGATACTTTCACATTATGTGGACAGTATTATATTATTCTCAAGCTATCTTTCTTTTAAACTCTTGATCCTTTCACATTATTTACTGCTACTTTCTAGATCATACACACAATACATTGTTGATAATAAATTAAAATTGTGTGTGTGTGTGTGTGTGTGTGTGTGGCCTGTGAAAGCCTTTGGTCTATTTATACACATTAGATGTCTATACATTTATTTTTCTTTAAGTCATTTAACCCTCCCCCCTTTTTAGATGTTTGGTATTCCATGATTCACATTCATATACCATTATCAGCAGAATATTGATCTTAAAGATAGGAATATTTGTTTTAGGGAATGCAACTGTTTCAGTGAATTCTGAAATGCCTCTTTTTTTCCCACTCCCAGTCAATTATGGGCCTAGTTCATTGTTTTTCTGCAATGTTTGCCAAAGATTCAGGTGCTTGCAGATTTCATTTAGGATGCTCTGCACTATATCAGAGCTTGATGCAATCAAGGTCATCTATAAACAGGAACATTAGAAGAATTTCATAATCTTAGAGGAAATGCCTTTTAATTTGACATTTGCAGTAAACGCCCTGTGTTCCAAGAACAAACATAGTTAGTGAACAAATGTTGCCCACTTTTATATCTTGTTTAATAGTGGACAAAGGATTATTGAGCAAAGTTTTCTCCGGTTTTGAATCTAAAAAGAACTCTTGCATAAACTTGACTGATGCATGAAAAACACACTATTGAACAAAATCCTTTAAGGTTATATTTTGCTATAAATCCATAATTTAAAGAAAATAATAATAATTATGGGGATATTATGTATCTTCAATTTTAATCAATTATTTAGCTTTGAAAATGTAGTATATTATAGAAAATTAGTCAGGAATGTCTGTCTTTTTCTCCTTATATTTCCATGAAGTTTATTTCCACTATACGAATGATCATTTTTCAGATCAATTTTATATAGGTAAGCAAACAGTTCTTTGGGATGGTAATTAGAGATATATTCTTGATTGCTTTTTCTTTTGGTAATATTGCTATCTGCAATTTTTCTAGTGATTTGGTATCTTTTCCTCAGTGCTCTCAAAATTCAAAACTAGGTCATCTCCAGAAGAGATTTCTATATTTGTATTGGGCTGGTTCAATTGGTCCTTAAAATCCAAAGGGCCATTTCCAATTCCTCACATAACACATAGAGCTTTAAAATGTGCAACTTAGTATGGTGGCTTCTTTGTCCTTGGTAAAGTAGTAGAAAACCAGGAAGAGTTGTTTAATTCTCTATCTTTTCTCTTAGCTTCATATTAAGAAATTTGATCATGTCACTCATCTCTTCAATTGCAGTGCTATCTTATTGCCTCTAGAAAAAAATATAAATGCTTCCATTTAGCTTTTAAAATTCTTCACTATCTGGCCACAACCTTTCTCTTCAGCCTCATTGTAAATTTTCCCTCTTCTTGAATTCTACCATTCTGCTAAACTGGGCTTTTCTGTGTTCCTCATGTATGACAGAATTTGTTACTGTAGTGAAAATTCTGCATGTGTGGAATGCACCTCTTTATTTCTACCTTGGAAAATCCCTCTTTTCTTTTAAGTTACAACCAAAGTACCGATTTCCTTATAAAGCATTTTCTGATTCCCCTCCCTCCAAGTGTTAATATTTTCCCTCACAGAATTAGGTTTTAGCTGCTTTATTCTGTCTATAGTCACAAAAAGTCTATATATATATGTGGTATATGTGGTATATGAGAACTCATTTGGTATATGAGAACTTGATATCTTTCTTGTTAGAAAGTAAGGTCCTTCAAAATAAGAATTGTTTCTCCTCCCCCCACCCTTTTTGAGTAATTATATTCACAGCAATTAGCACAGAGCTTGATACATAGCAGCCATTTCATAAGTGCTTATTGATGAAGCGATTAATTGATGATCAAATTGTTTGGTTAATCCCCCCCCCCCAAGCTTTCACTGCTTTTATTCTCCTCTCTATTACTCTTCCTTATCTCCTGTTTTGATTTTTTCATAATTTTCAACCATCTTCCTCCATAAGGTTTTACATATAAGTTTGTATCCTAAACGAATTGCACTCCAGGTTGTCTTGTTTTACAAGGCACATATTGTTATGAGATATTTATACCCATTCAGTGCATGCAAATCTTTTCATTTTTATCATTAATGTTTGTACTTCCTCTAAGAAGTCAATAATCTAAATTCAGAAATGGTTTCCATATCAATAGCCAGAAACTAGCCAATTTCATGCTGGTTTCATAATCACCAAGCATACTTCTAAACTCCCTTATATACTCCTTGTGCCAGGAAAAAGATGTCCTGAATATTGGACATGGTACAAAAATAGATTAATTGTTGAATTAAATTGAATGCAGGGGCAGCCGGGTGGCACAGGGGGGAGAGCGCCCGCCCTGAAGTCAGGAGGTCCCGAGTTCGAATCTTACCTCGGACTCTTAACACCCGGCTGTGTGACCCTGGGCAAGTCACTTAACCCCAATTGCCTGAGCAGCAAAAACAAACAAACAAAAAAAATAAATTGAATGCAGACTGATAAATTGGCATCCTGTTTGAGAAATCAGTCTCTTTTGGATGTGGTTAGACTAAATCATCTCAAACTAATTCATTTTTGAAGTTCTGAACCAGAAAGACAACTCAATGAATTTGTAGCTCAGCACATGCCTGAGCAAGAATTTCTTCTCTATATAAAGGATCACTAAATAAAGGTAGCAAACTGGCAGAGTAGCTAGAGTATATGACTTGATGTCTGGAAGACTTGAGTTAAAAATCCTGCCACAGATGCATTAGTTGTGTACCCTTTGGCACCATGTTTAACCTTCCTCAGCCTGTTTTCTCAAGTACAAAATGGTGATTAAAAATAGGACGTTTCACACAATTTTGGAAATCAAATGAAATAATCTAACCAAAGCGTTTTGTGAAACTAAAAGTATTCTATAGATATTAGTCATAATTATTATATATTCATTGTCCACAAAGTATTAGGGCTGACTTTATTTTAGATGTTTCAATTTTATGTCTCATGATTTTTCCTCTGTAATAAATATTGCCACTTCTATCAACATTTTAACATATTTTGGCGTTAAACCTTGAATATAAAATGGAATAATTTTTTACTGAGCTAGCTAAACTCTAAGACTCTAAACTAGTACTCACAAACTTATAAAAGGCAACATAATCTGTCAGCTAAAGTGAAAGATTTAGGATTAAAAATATTTTGGTTTAAGTTTTGATTTTGAGACTTAATATATTGTTTTGTAACCATGGGAAAATAACATCCTAGGCCTCAGTTTCTTCATTGGTAAAAAAAGAGAGTGTTCATACCTCTACATAATGTGGAACTGACTTCAAAGGTTGTTGTAAAGATCACATGAGAATATGTGAATAAATATTATATGTCAGTTAGTAGATTTACATGTATTTTTGAGAATAATAAAATGAAATAATCATAATATTCTATAAATTCTAAACTATTTAAAATAATGTGAAAAATGAATGAAAAGAAAAAAAAAACATTTAAGGCCCCACTATGTCCAAGCATATTGCTATGTTCTAGGAATAGAAATATAAAAGTGAGAAAGTTTACCCTCAAGGAGTTTACATTCTTCTATATATGGAAGTGGTAGTCAGGGAAAGGAGTATTTGGGAAGTCTGAGAAATAGTGAGATGGTCATCTAACATAGCTTTTCCAAAGATAATGGAATGTAGTATGGTAATGTGGATTCAATAACTGAGTTCACAGAAAGAGGATGAAAAAATGGTTGAAGTGAAAACCTGGATGGAATTTGAAAGTCTTTTGTAGTGGGTTGGGACTGGCTACATATACTGGATTGATTGAGTTTGTGTTCATTTACTTTGTGAAAGTGGGAGTTACAAATCTAAATTACCTCCTTTGCATGGGACCACTTTTTTTTCCCTGGCTGTCTAGTCTGGAGGTGCTTTCCCTTATGGGAAGTATGTTTGTGATACTGTGGATGACAAGATGCCAAAGATAACTGTCTGGATAGAATATAAAGCATAGTCTATAATGCATTTTTTTGCTTAATTTGTATCAACTAATTTTAGTTTTCTCATTTTAATGATTTACTTACAACTGGTTATCACATCTTCACACGTCTATCCTTTCCTTCACTTTCCCTCACACTTAAAAATGGAACTGCTAAAATTATGGCTACTAATGGAGCTTAAAAACATATTGCTTTCTCTAGGATGAACTCTCAATTCTTTAAGTATTTGTAGAGCAACCCTCATATACAAAGAGAATAGTGTTATGACAGAGATGGAATAAAATCCTAGCTCTATATAAGGAATATTTGGAAAGAGAATTCTCCCTAATTTATTTTCTGCTCAATTTAGAAAGGAGAGAGATAAGTGTGATCCATTATGATTTTTTGCCAGCAAGTTGTCTAGTTTCTCAACTGTGTATGGAGGCCAGTGTTTCAAATGAACTCTCTTACAGGTGTTTCTCTTCTATCCAACAAAAGAGAGGGAATATATAAAGAAAGTGTCAGGTACTTTTTTCATTTTCTCCCTTTTTTATTGTCTCCTGCACTATCCTTTCCTCCACATTGTTTTCTTCTTCACCTTACCTCTCTCACTGTCATGAGCTTGTGTTTCATATCTCTATTTATAGAACAATTTGTCTGTCTCTGCAATCAGTGTTCAGCAAGTCTCACATTTCCCCCCTATAAATGAAGTTCTTAATATGTTAGCCTTCTCTTTACTAGCATGGTAGTTGAAATAGTGATAGTTGAAATTTTCACCATTTCCCCCCTCTCTTGAGGAAGCAGTTTTGTTTTTTTCTTGCTTTGACTCTGGAGATCAGGCTATTTTTTGCAAAGGTTAAAAAGCTGAATTCAAATATCCTATTAATGTCTCAGGATCTCCTATTCAAAAAGATCTTTGCATATGCACCAAAGTATTGCTATCTGCAGGCCCATTTTACCAGAAAGAGTGGGTTTATTTATTTATGAATTAAAGAAAAAGTGATATATAAAAAATGCCAATACTATATTAATAATAAAATATAGTGGTAAGCTGCTGTGTTTGTTTGTCTTGCCAAACAGAATAAAAATTTCTAAAGTTTCCTGTGTATGTAAAACTGTTGAGAGTCAAGTTGTTCAAAACAGATATTGAGTGATATCACAGAATCATAAGTTTAGAGTTGAAGGAATCTTAAGAGTATTCAGTCCATAGAGGAAATGGAGGTCCAGATAAGTTACCCAAGTTCATACAGGAAGAAAGTAACATTAAGGATTTAAACTCGGGTCTAATTCTAAATGAAGTGTATGCAAGAGGATACAGTTATCCAGAAATCATATTGAAGACCATCTTATATTGAAGTTTCAAATAGGTCAGATATAGTGAGTTGGTAATTTGGTTTGGTTTGTTTTAAGATAGATTCAGTCATTGTTATTGTTGTTTCATAAGGGAGAATTTACTTAAGGAATTTAAAATGAAATGCTAATTAGGAAGAAGGGTATGGACAAAAAAAAGTACAAACATGTGTAAATAAAGTATAAATGAATTAGATTTCAGTTTATTTCTTGTGAGAAGAATAGGGAAGAAGGTGATGAAGTGTTCAAGGGATGAAGTTAGTAGAAGAGGGCAATTAATTTCTAAGAGATGGGTGTGGTGTTACTTTACAGAGGTTTTCATTGACTGGAAGGATAATTTACATTATTCCTCACATCCATTACTAGACATTTTCATTTACTCAAAACATGTGTCCCGGATGGCCTGATGCTTACATAATCTTTGCCTCTTGCTAATAAAATACAATTCCCTATTCATTTATTTCTAAATGGAATATTGTGTAAATCACTGTGAAAACATTCATATAGGTCAAAGAAAAAAAAAAACTTTAGACATACGTAAGAAAAATAAGTAAGTTTTGGCATTAGTTAAGAAGAGAAATTCAGATTTCTAAAGACATTGATTGAAAATGAAATAATTAGACCAAAAAAAAGTCAATGTTCAATTTTTTAACCTATTCCAGAAAATGAGTGTTCATTGTGAAGACATAGTCAATAGAATTCTTGATTTAGCAATTTCTTTACAGATTTTAATTAATTTGTTTCTGTGACTTCAGGTTTGAAGTATATTCTTTTTGTCTAGTCATTTGTTCAGCTTTTAAAAATTAAATATGGCAGACATTGAAGAGTACCAATTTGTAAGTAATAGATTTATTCTTAGATTAAATGACTGATCCTTTTTTAGCATAATAGGAAGGTATATAAGAGTATGGAATTTTTTTTTGACCAAAAATATAATTGCAAAAAGATACAGAAATGAAAACTTCTAAGTCCTTGCTGAAATATCTCCATATGAGCAAATTAACTATATTAAAAATATACTGGTGTTAACTGTAAATTGAAAGACTGAACCTAATAAATAGTGCAATAAAGTATTTAAAAAGTCTTTTTCTTATCTTTTTAGATAAAAATTCTTTTTATCTTTTATATCTCTGAATAACAGAAGGTATCTCCAAAGATAAGTGGAAGATTGAAATAATTAATATGTATTAGTGTTCTCATCTAGGATAATCTATTTGTTTTTGTCTCATCTAAGGTGAGTTTTTAATCTATCTCCTTCTTGTGATCCTGCACAATCCACTATTTCTATTTGCCTCAATTTCCTCAACTGTAAAATGGGGACCATCATGTGGCTTACATCACAGAAATGTTGTAAAAATCAAATGAGATAATATTTGTAAAGTACTTAGGTTAATGCCTAACATACCGTAGTGCTTTATAAATGTTTGTCCCTTTCTTTACTCCTTTTCCTAGGAAGTATCTAAGACCAGATTTGAACTCAAGTTTTCTGGAATTTAGGTCCAGTGCTTTAGTGACTGGACTAATTACCTAATCTCTTTTGAGTCTAGTTACTAATATATATATTTAATTTAAAAACATTCAATTTTGACTTGTATATAGATGAATCAACCCATTGTCAATTGTGACTGATCACACTCTGACTCAAGATCATTAAATGAAAATATCTTCAATTAATTTGATGATTCTACTTAACTTCCTGATATGTACATCCTTTGATTTTACAATCTCCTATGCATCCTCATATTTCCCAATGGCCTCAAGATCCTCTGCATGAATTTTAGTAAATGCCCAAATACACTCAACCATGTAAACTCTAATAAGAACCTGATGTTTAACTTTGATATAATGATTGTCAGAACTCATCAGCATCGCACCATTGCACTTCTGTGGTCAGGAGGCAATCCCCAAGCTAATAGGGAAAAATCTAATCCAACCACACACTATCACCATGAGTGTGCAGTTCTCATCTACCATTTTCCTGCCCCTCTAATAGGCAGACATCTGACAAAGCAGCACACAAAGACTCTACTTCAGAGATCATAAACAATAGCTGCTTTCTAATTTTTGCTCAGGCGCTACTAGAAGCATGCTTCTGTTGGGTTTTTATACAGTAAAAAATGAATTGAATCATTCCTACTTTTCCTAACTGGAGATTGTGATCAAAAGCACCTTTTGAAATCAAATGTTTGTGAGATGAACTCATTTTTTTTACATTTTCAAAGTGCTAAATGAAATAAATTATTGTAATTTTGAAAATAGGAAACTGCCTCTGTTTTGCCAGACCATAAAGGGAAAAGGGAGAAAAGTCAGCTGACTGGTAATTTACTCTCCATGACCCTTCAGGAGCTCAATATCATCATCTATATCTCTTAATATGGGACTCATCAGATTTTTAGGAATTGTTTCATGTTAAACAAAAAACTTTACATAAAATTAACCTGCATTAAATTCTGTTGGACAACCAAGCTACTTTTCTTTAATAGGAATTCTCAGATGACTTGAAAAGTCATCTTCTATAGCCATAATAGACAATAAGGTTAGAAGTTGTAAATACAGAATCAGAATAAAGTTGGCCTGTTTTGGGGATATTGCCTGAGTAGTGCTAGATCTTGGAAATTTATCTCTGGTCCTGTAATACAGAGTTTCTTAAACTGTTCCCATTCATGACCCCTTTTTCACCAGATTTTTACATGACCCTGGACATATATAAAATAGGTACACAAATCAAGCATTTACTGATAATAAATCACGGTTTTGTGATCCCCACATTTAATTATGAGACCCTATATGCGATCCACAGTTTAAGAAGCTGGATTCTAGAGAATTCTCATCTTCAGAATCCAGATGCAGTCTGTATTCCTTATAGATAGTCTTTTAGAAACATTTATTCTTATACTCCAGTTCTCAAAATATTTACCTTTACATTGATATCTGTATCTATATCTATGTGAGTTTTATAACTACACTGTTATAATACACATGCAACAATTTTGAAAAAATTATAGCTTAATCATGTCTGTTACATTTAAAATTGATTTTTTCCTCTTTTTATGATGCAACTTAATTCCAATATTGAGAATTTAGAAGGACCCTACCCTCTCTAGAACCACAGAAATGAACTCTTTTGTTTGTTTGATTAGTATTTAAGTAACCTTTTGTGCAGCCACTTAAGATTTTCACTAAACCCCAAATAAATTCAATTTCGCTTCATCCAAATAATTGCTTAGAGGTCGTATTGTTACAACCAAAGAGGTTGTTCTTAATAAAAATCATAGTATTGTTATGTAATTATCTTTGGTATTCAGATTCCTGGGGAAAAAAAGTAATCTTCTTTAAGTTAAAATTTGTAGCAATTTTTTTAATAGTTCACAAAATGTATTGCTCTGCCTTAGTTTACCTTATACTAATGATTTTACTTCAAAGGAGTCTCATTTTCTGAGTTGCTTGTCAAACTGATCAATGTGTTAGTTACTATTTCTTAATAAATTTTATTTCTTTTTCTTCTCTCTCACCTTCTGCTCTTTATTCCTTCCTTTATTTCTCTCACAAATATTTGATTTCCTAATACTCTGCACAAGGCTCGGTCTTTGAAAAATGCTTTTCAACCTAGATTGAAATGATCTCTAAAGTGAGGAAAAATACTGTTAGATTTGGCAATTAAGAGATCATTAGTACCTTTGGAGAAAGCAATGTTGGTTTAGTGATGAGATTGAAAGCCAGATTGTAGAGAGTTAAGAAGAGAATAAGATAAGAAAAGAAGTGTAGATACTAATTATAGCTGCTCTTCTCAAGGAATTTGGCCACAAAAATGAGAAGAAATATGAACTAATAACTGAAAAGGATGCATGGATCAAGTGAGGATGTTTTGAGAATTATGGAAATATAGTTATGTTTGTAATAATAGAGAAGTTTGTCAGTAGAAAAAAATTGAAGATGAGAAAAAGTGCAGGAATAATAGAGAAGGTAATCTTGAGGAAAGTGACATGGGATTGGGATCGCTTGTACATGTAGAAATTTTAACTCTGATAAGAAGAAAGGCTACCTTTTCATGTGAGACATGAATAAATGAGGACATAGTGGCAGAAAGCATCCAGGCAATGTGAAAGAGGAAATTCAAGGGAGTTCTAGGTGAGTAACCTCATTCTATCTGAAAGGGAGTCATAGGAAATTTGAGAAGGAATGGAAACAGAGAAGGGGTGGAAACTATTATATGGCTTGACTTGTAGGGTGCCATTATGAAGATAATAATATTCCAAGTGGGTAGCATCTTATCATTGATAATACTGTATGCTATATAATACTATTAGCTCCTTGAAGGCAGAGGCTATTTATTATTATAATTATTATTATTATTATTGAAATTATCATCACCATGATTTACTGTTATGGGCCAGAATTTGAAACAAGGTACTAAGTGGAATTGATGAGACAATGGTTATCTAATTTAGCATGGTTCAGTATGATTGATTTAATTTTACAACAAATAGTAATATAACAATTGGTTTATACTCAGTGTAGAGCATATAAGCTGGGACTCAGAAAGCCTTCAGAAGGAGAGGCAGAGAAGACAGGACTGGAGGATCTTAAGCTCTTAGAACTAAGGGGAGAAATTCAATTTGATCTTTGATCTTCCTGGTGGCTGGTCTGGCCTCCTGCACTTCCCCCACTAAGACCAAGGCCAGACTAAAAGGCTCTCCAGAAAGCTGTCCAGCGTCAGGCAAAGAGACAATAAAGGATTTGGACTTTAACACCTGGCTACTTTTCTGGTGATTACTGAACTGAAACTGCTCCCAGAGACCCCCAAGGAAACCCATCAGAGAACATTACATTTTGGTGCCTGAATGTGAGACCAAGAATCTTCAGCTGTGACCTAGAAATTAGGGTGAGTACAAGAAGGAAATTTTCTGAAGGCTAAACTAGTGCTTCAGCTAAAATGGAACAGATGTTTAGAAAGGAGCCTTCTTTTCCTCTTGAAGGAAAATGTATAGAGAACTTGGTTAAACTTATTAAAAACCAAGATCTGATTGTAACTTGAGAGCAGATCATTGAACTTTTAGAAACAGTACAGAACACATCTTCTTGGTTCTCAAAGGAAAAAGAATTAGATAAAGACAACTGGAAATTAGCTGGAGAGCAATTATGTGAATAATACAATGATAATGGACCTGACTCAATTTCTAAAGAAACACTTTATACATATAACTTAATACAATTGGCTTTAAGAAATTATGTATTAGAATAAGAAAAAAGAAGAAAAAGCAGGAGGAGGAGGATCCGGATAAACTAGGTGAAAAGGATGAAGAATTAGACAAGAAAAGAATTAAGTATGAAGCTGATGAAATTAAGGAGTGTGGTGCTTCACAGCAGGAGCCATTAGGGCATTCCCCATACTCTGACTTACCTCTCTCAATTAACCCTTCTTTGGTGGAGGGAGAAGGAGGAAGGGAAGAGGCAGTAACACAATCGGTACCACCTATGAAGCAGCCTATGACAGGATTACAAAAGGCACTGGTTAAGGCTAAAAAAGAAAGACAGGATATATCTGATTTTAAAATAAATGCATACCCTATGACTGAAAATTTTTACTCTTCAGGTCAACAAAGGAGAAGATACATTCCTTTTGATCTGGAAAAAAATAAGCATTTGAAAAAGGGTTTCACTCTTTATGGGGCTACTTTGTCTTATGTTAAAATGTTACTAGAGAATTTGGCTTATGAAATCTTAAACCCTAGTGATTGGAAATCCATAGTAAGGACATGTTTAGAACCTGAACAAAACTTGTTCTGGCTTCTGGAGTACAGTGAACTCTGTAGTTCAACTCTGAACTCTGTAGTGAACAAGCCCAATGAAATAGGCAAACTGGAATTAATATACATATCACCTTTGACCAACTAGAAGGTAAAGGTCAGTATGCAGATGCTTTAGCACAGATTAATTACCCCATAACAGCATATGAGCAAATTGATGCTGCTGCTACTATAAAGGCATGGGGCTCCCTCTCACGAAAAAAAATAGAGCAAGGTCCCAATGAACCTGCTGATTTTGTGGGATGTCTGTAAACAGCTGTCACAAGAACCATTGGAGAAAATGCAGCTACAAGAATTATGAAGAGACAACTGGCTAAGGAAAATGCTAATGAGGTTTCAAAAGAATTATATGGGGACTACACAAAGATGCTCCTTTAGAGGAGATCATAAGATGCTGTGCCACAATGAGCACAAATGCTTATTACACCTAGACTATGATGAACATGAAAAGACAGGGTCCTTCTTGGCAAGGGATTTCCAGAGAAACTCATCAGTGCTTTCAGTTTGGGAAAATAGGGCATCTGAGAGCTCAATGCAGGTAAAGATACAGAGTGAGAAAACAGGCTGAGAGAAGACCTAAAACCCTATGTCCAAAATGCCACAAGGGTTTCCATTGGGCCTTAGACTGTAGATTGACTCAGGGAAATGAGAGGCAGTGCCCAGCTCCAAAACCTCAAACAAAAAACAGATGGGGCATGATGGCAGCCGAGGTTACACCCAGAGAGTCTTTAGAAGTTCAGGACCCTGATAGGAGCAATCAGATAGGAGAAAAGGATTACAATTGTGGAGAATACAGGCTTTTTAACCCAACAGAAGGGCAGTAATAGAAGGGACTAGAGAGGTTAATTGCTTGGGAGAAAGGGTTTGCTTGTATCTCTACAGATGGAGAAGGAATCAGATGGGTGCCAATGAGCACCTTGAGAGATATAGAAAAAGAGGAAAACACCTCAAAACAAAGGAGAAGACCTATCTGACACTGAAAGAGCATGGCTGATAATGAGACTGTTTCAGAACTTCAAAACCTAAAGGAATCATTGGATTCCCTGAGATGACTGTTGCAGGACTTCAAAATTTGCAGGAATCACTATATTCCCTAACACAGGATGAGACTATTGCAGGATTTCAAAACTTGCAGGAATCATTGGATTCCCTATATACATGAAGTAATGGACAATAGATTCCTTTTGGACTATTTCTAGGACTTAAGGACACGTATAATTCCTCATTTTGATTCATGTTATTTTTTACATCACAACTAGCCTGTATTATGTTACTATGTGCTTATGTAACTTATGTAATTATATGTAATACTTCCCATATTGATGAATTTATGTATATCTGTTTCAAGTAAAATCCTTCAGAAACCCTCTAATCTGGTTTGATTCCCCATTTTCCTTTGGTTTTCATCTCCCTTCCTGAGACATCAGGGAGGGTATGATCACCTCATTTTATGGTATTTTCATCCCTTTTTTGAGGAGTTAGGGAAGGTGTAATCACTTCCTTTTTTGGGGTTCTCATCAGGGAAGTCATGACCACTTATGTTGTAAAACAAAAGAAAGCAGATGTTCTAAAGCAAAAAAAAAAAAAAAAAAAACAGAACTTGAAACAAGGTACTAAGTGGAATTGATGAGACAATGGTTATCTAGTTTAGCATGATTTAATATGATTGATTTAATCTTACAATAAATAATGGTTTCCTAGCGATATAATGATTGGTTTATTTTCAGTGTAGAGCATATAAGCTGAGACTCAGAAAGCCCTCAGAAGAAGAGGCAGAGAAGACAAAGGACTGGAGGCAGGAGCTTAAGCACTCAGAACCAAGGGGAGAAATGCAATTCAATCTTTGATCTCCCTGGTGGCTGGCATGGCCTCCTGCACTTCCCCCAGTAAGGCCAAAGTCAGACTAAAGGCTCTCCAGAAAGCTGTCCAGCATCAGGCAAAGAGATAATAAAGGATTTGGACTTTAACCCCTGGCTACTCTTCTGGTGATTACTGAATTGAAATGAAGGCTACTCCCAGAGACCTCCAAGAAAACCGAACCAGACAACACAACAATTTACTATTCCTAGAAACTGCACAGTACCTTATATATGAGATATATAATGTTGAAATAAATTAAATGATTATATATAGAGATGTTGTCATAGATTATAGTGTGAGTATTATTTACAGATTGTTATTACTATTAAAATTTCTCAAAAGGAGTCTCAGTTCAGAAAATATCAATATAACTTTTTTTGAGATTATGTTTGGTAAGGTTTTTCTTCATTCTATTCCATTTTAATCTACTTTCTATAAGCTAAATATCCAAAAATCTGTTGATCTTCCCACTTCTACTTGTCCAAACGATACATAAAGCTTAGAATAATTAGATTGGTCTGATCATTCTTTCAAATAAAGCAGATTCAGCGAATTTTGAAGCTTCATAATCAATGATACTATTCCTATTTAATTTTCCCTAGTTCTCTTTGGTGACATAAAATTCTCAAGGAAATAAATGTGACCTCTATTATAAATCTAGACATACAAGCTAGAGATTGATTGGCACCATGCTTATTGTACACTTTTTTAGTTTAGAACTTAATACAAAATTAGCACAAAATTTAAATTTTCTTCCAAAGGAAATACTAAAATTATGAGTAGAACCTTCTATATATTTTCTCTCCCACTAGAATGTAAGTAAGTATCTCTAGTGTAGAGACCATCTTTTTTTTTTTTTTGTCTATTGTATAGCATAATGCTTTATATATTGGGCCATTTGGTTTTTCTTTTTTTTTCATTTTTCATTCATTTGATCACTCATTCATTATAGAGCAATGAATTACTGGGCAAATATACTTTCAAAAACATCAAAAGTTGCTTCTAGGTTTTGGGTCCAGTTTAACAGAGAAAATCTGAGACTGTGTGTGATATTTCTCTGGAAAAGTTTCAGTTCTCTCAGGCCCTTCTTCTCTGTAAATCATCCATGGAAAACTGCTTAGTTTCTTGAATGTTTGCTTCCAGAGTACAAGTATCAGAAAATAATAAGTCTGGAGTAGCTACTGCCAGAATTTCTGATGATGTTCAGTCTTTTGCAGTTAAAAAGATGCCAAACTATCTCAAAGCACATTTCAGCAGCTGAAAGTATTTTCTAGTCAGAGTTTTCCTTGTCAAGCAATTCTGTCTAGATCAAGCTGTCAAAGAGATTTCTAGTCATCAAGCTAACCCTCTCCTATATTTATTCTGATTTTTCAATGTCCATTACAGCCTGATCATGCCAGAAGAACAATTATTTTTCCTGATTTAGACTAACAGTTAAATGTTACAATGGCTACAAAGTTCAAAGCTGATTTTACCAAGTGGCCTGGACAAATCATTTAACCTGTATTTCCTTCATCTTGATTATGGAGGAAGAAATATCATCTTTTCTGATTGAAATATTGGTCTATTGAAACATCTTAAAATTGCATTTGTTTTCTAAAAAATCATCAATGGATGATATTGTAGATTTATGTTGATCTTGTAATGATCTAAAAAGTTTGGATCTTTATCAGGATGAATATTGCTGGAAAACTCTCCTAATATAGGAAAAGCATAGATATAGGTATAATATAGCATATAATATAGTATAATATATATAGTATAATATAGTATATTATATTCTCGTTCTCAGATAACTCACTACAAATGTACAGGTAAAGTTTTCTTAAACAAGAGTAACCATTATAATTTTGTAACTCATTCTCAGAGTCCTTTGCTTTCCATGTGTTAGGACAAAACTATATGTTTAATACTCACAATTCTGACTCCTGAGCCTCCTACTGGTGTGCTCTCCATTTAAATAAATCAGCCAGTATGGTACTATCAATTATTTATCATGAAACATTTGCTAAATAGAATGCAAAGAAAGAATAACTTTAATATAACTTCCCAAGTATAAATCTCTGATCACACTCTGGTCAATATATACAAGGGTGAAGAAGAATGGACACACATTTACAGAAGGGTCAGTTTGCCAATATTATGTGCCAAGGGTAGCACATAAATAAGCTCATACGTGTGTTTAAGAACACCATAAGTAATTCATAGACCTTAATATCCTTGGTCTTATGTCAAATCTACAAGACTCACTTCCTGAGTGGGACCTCTTCTCTATATTCTGATCTACTGGAAAGTACTACTTTGTTGGATTCTAAAGCAGTGTTATTTTCTTTTGGCTAAATCAGTTTAGCTGATCTAGGATCTTCATACCTATTCAATAGCTTGTCCCAACCCTGAGGCATTTTCCCAACTCAAATTGTGGGTGTATTAAGGACAAATTAATCTCTCAGTACCTCTAGACAATGAACTAAGGCTATTAATTGCATGCATGAAATCATCAATTTGGTGAGGAAAAAAAACAAAAACAGCAACAAACAAGTTGGCACAAAAATATCGAGTTGTTTCTTCTTGGTATTATTTTTTCTGGGGTTGGTGTTGCCATCTCTAAGAACACAAGAGAAAGAAGGAAATTGGATTTATATTTAGGTTCTTTGATAAGTGTGTTGACACAAGAAGTTTATATGAAAATTACAGCCGTGGTTGAATATTCTAAGAGAACCTAGGAAAATAAGTTCATGTAAAGCCTAAATTCAATGTGACATTCTGATTATAATTCTCCTACATTTGAAAAGGAAGGAACACACAGTCATTAAATGCTGAAAATGTAATTAGCTTTGAAGAAGCATTACAAGTTTATGATATTTTATATCCAAATCTAAACTTTTAAGTACTTTGAGAGATAAGGTGGTTAATATATAACGTTGGCATATATTATACAAATGCCAATCAAAATTATTGCATAACTAAACCAGTGTGAATTAATGTTTAAATGCTATAAAACAATTTATGACTTATGCTACCTGATCTCTTTTTCCTGTCAGGTGGTTATTTTCTCATTTACATTGCTTGTCATTTGTCATTGTAAATAGAGTAATTTTCTAATACTTCATGCTATTATGACCAAGCTACTACAAATGAATTCTTGCTTTTTTCATATTTCCCATTTGTTCCTTTAGAACAATTATACATTCATGATAAGAGAAATGCAAAGCATAATTAAGCTTGACTATGACATACTCTTCAAAAATTAGAATAAACCCCAGGGTAAGAAATAAATTATTTTTGTCATTAATCCATGGAGGATGAAATAAAACAGATAATTATATACATAATGGTGAATCTTCCTTTCTTTGGTCATTTTGTCCTTGATTGTGTTCTTGGGATTGTATACCCATAAGTAAGTATATGCCCATACCTGTGGATGAATTGGATAATTCTTCATGTACAAAATGCCCATCTTATGAGACAACTATGGGTTTCAATTTCTAGAATTTTATATTATACATTACTAATTAATTCATTTTTTGAGATTGCCTGAGACTCTATAGACAGTAAATCATTTAATCTCTTCATGGATTTCTTGACTTGAACTTGAATTATATTTGTTAATTGTCCCAAAGTCTAGACATGCTGATGATTTCCAGAACATATTTTAAGGTTTATCCAAGGTACTAAAATTTATAGCTACAGCTATACTCACTACATTATCCCATTTGCAATTGTCAAATACTTGAGCTTTTTTCTTTATCTCCACCACTTACTAAGGACTTTATCAAGTCATGCTAATTTATCCAAAATTAGGCCTATGGGATACATTAGAGATTATCTCTGTCTCTGTGTCTTATCAGTCTGTTTCTGCCTTTTATTTGTGTCAATTTCTGTGTTTTTATGTTGTTGTCTTTGTTTCTCAGAAAAAAATATCATAAGGTCTTAAAATTTTACTATGTAGCCTTATAATATAGCAGAAATGCCCTTGTACTAGAAGATGTACTATATGAAAACATTATAACATTCATTTTAAAGGTATTAAATATTATTTGGTAAAGCATTTTTAATCTTTGTTAAATGCAGTGTTAATCTAGGTATCATTATATTTATTCATTATCCTATATACCTTAGCACCATCCCATTGGCTCCTGAGATGCCAAGGACATACACCAAATTTCTGAAATTTGAGTCATATCTTGGTACAGAAGGTTGTGACTTGGCTGTGGAGTTTAAAAGACTTCTTTTCAATTCCTTCCTATTACACATAATGGTAATTGCTCAGTGGACAAATTACTAATCTTCACAGTGCTCCTGGAAACCATTTTTTAAAACTTTGTACATAAGATGCTTTATTCTCTACAAAGTATTATATGGTAAAGTAATGGAATTGGCAGATGTCCCCACATGTATGGAATTGAATATGTTAACTCTCTGAAGAGAAGTCTTAGTTTGCCTGTGGTGTAGAAGGGAATAAGAACAAATAATTTAAGACCAGAGATTTAGCCAATTGTGCACTGAGGAGGTTCTAGGTCTGGAATTGAGAACAAAAAATAATTAGGCTACTATCAATGATAGTCATTGCCATGCATGCAGAGGTTCCTCATAAACCTGGAAAGTCTCCTTACCACATCCACCCACTGGGCATCTGAAATCCTCTGGACCCAAGCAAGGCCTCCTGGTCAAGTAGACATTCTAGCCAGTGTCCATTTCACCAGCTCCATGTATTTTGGGTCTATGGGTATGGAACTTTTACTTAGTTACTTCTTCTTTTTCCTCCTTTTAACTCTCCACAGGTAGTGCAGCCCTAGGGTCTGGATAAATTCCTGAATGTCAGTAACAGCATCTTTAATACCTTCCACTAGTGCTAGCTCTACTTCTTGCTCAGGGTCTTGGCTCAGAGGCTTGTAGAAATAGATTTTTGGACCTTACCCCAAATGGTCAGGCTCTTCCTTAGGTTCTTCACTGCTCCAGTTTACTTGAGTCATTAGTAGGGCCCAAATCCTCCTTCTGGATTGGGAAGATCCGTTAAGTATACCCAGAATCACTGCTTATAGACCTGGGCTGCTCTTAGCCCATGACTGAACCCATATCCTGACTTCTGGGAATGGACTATTTAAGACTATTAGGAGTAATTGTTGATCTGAATTGGTATTCTAAAGGAATTTCAATGCCCAGACTCACCCACCTTTATAAAATCATAGGTTTAAATAAAAGGGAGTTGGGAAGACAGGAGAGGTAGTAGCTTAAGTTTATCATTATATCAGTTCTCTGCCTTTCTAGACTTGCTGATGAAATTAAAATTCTTTTAAACTTTCTATTATTATGGGGAGAATGGGAAAGAGCTAAGAATAGTGTGTTTGGAAGGAAGGATATTCTGCCGAGGGCCATATGGCTTTAAAAAACAAATTGAGCAAAATTGTATAAGCAACTACATAAATCCTTAGGAATGGAAGAAAGTCGGCATTTAATGTTTTATAGAATTATTAACAGAATGACAAGTTGTTCTATTTACAATTTACAGTCAACATACAGATCCCTGCTTTAGAATATGATCAAAAAGAAAATTCATGCATTTATAACCTTACCTTATATCTATGAGATTTATACAATAAGATCTGATATCTTATTAATAGAAGAGCAGTTATATGAGAATGTCTCATGCTTAAGTTCCCAGTTAGAGAGCAAAACATTGGGCTCGGGAATGGAGTTCCCATCCCTATTCTAGGAAAGATCCTGTTCTCTTGTATGACTCTCCATCTGCCCCAAGTAGCAAATTCAGTAACACAAGGACAGGCTTGAATACAGGTATTTATAACAAACTATTTTAATTCCAGTAAATATTTATTTTAGGGAATAAATATAAGAAAAAATGGAATTGAAGCTGGACCAAGATAGCATCAGTCCTTTTCCCCTCTCATCTGGTTTGTTTTTTCTCTGTGCTCCTGCTCTTGGAGAAGTTAAGACACCTGCCAGCTTATCCTTTCCAATGTAGGTCATTCCTCATGGTCTTATAGAAGGGAATTGTAGATGTGACATTCACCAACTGCTGTTTCTATCACATACTACTGCTGGGGAATAATCACAATTTCTTTCTTCCCTTCTCATTCTTTTAGTGAATCACTCCCTAAAATTCCTTCTGAAGTAAAACCTTAAAAAAAGAAAAAGAAAAAAGAAAAAGGAAAAAAAAACTGACCCTACCCACCTGACCTACAATTATTCTCATGGCAGTTTTTTCTCTTTGAAATTCGGAACTACAAAGCTTGTTTGTTTGTTTTTTTTTTTTTTGCTTGTTTGTTTGTTTGTTATTTCTTCTTGTTGTTTGTTTTTTGAGGCCAGTCACTCATTTGCTAAGAATTGTTACAAATACATAATCAATTTTAGCTACCCATTTATATATATATGCGCAGTGGGGAATTTTTAGAACATATTTATATCCCTCCTTCTTAGGAGGACAGTCAACATTTATTAAACACTTCCTATGTGTTAGGCACTATACTAAAAGCAGGGGATACAAAGAAAGACAAAGATGATGGTCGCTGACTTAAAGGAACTCATATTATAGTGAAGGTAGATAACACGTGGTCACTTGGTGGAGCAGTGAATAGTACCAGGTCTAAAGTCAGTGAAAAATGGCAAATGACTGAACAAAGACAACAAATAACATGCGAATAACTATCTACCTACAAGACCTATGAGGCAAACAGGGTTAAGTGATTTGCCCAGGGTCCCAAAGCTCATAATTGTCTGAGGCCAGATTTAAACTTTGGAAGATGAGTATTTCTGACTCCAGGTTTGGCACTCTGTCCACTGTACCACCTAACTACCCAGAGTCTGGAGGTGGAGACTTAAATGAATAGTAAATCTAGTTTTGATGAGTTGTCATATATGTGGAAAGAAATAAAGTTTAAGAAGACTGAGAAGGTAGGAAGGGAACAAGGTGGTTTTACATACCAGACAGAACCTTTTGTAGGCAATCCTGAAGGTAATAGAAAAGGGGCATGATGCTACTTGGCTAATAGTTGTTCTTTAGAAAAATCACTTTGGCACCTGAATAGAAAATGTAGTAGAAGTGGGTAGACTTGAGCCTGGACAACCAAAAATCTAGTATAACAATCCTAATGGGAAACTTTTTTCTGCCAAGGGCCATTTGGATATTCATAACATCATCCACAGGCCATAGAAAATTATCAACTTATAGAACTCAAGTAGTGGGAGATTGTAGTACCTAGCTTTTAACTCATCGCCATCTATAATTGTCTCAACAGGGCCAAACCAAATGATTTTGCTGTTTCTATGGCTCATTTTTACCTTCCCCTGGAGGGGAAAAAGTTAAGGTTCGGTTGCAAAGCCTCTAAAGAAAGAAAGGGATACATGGAAAAGATATTGTGAAGTTAGAAGCAACAGAGTGAATATGGGGAGAGGTGAAAGTAAAAAAAAAAAAAAAAAAAAAGGGACATATATATATATATATATATATATATATATATCCATATTCCCATATATATCCTGGGAATATGAGAAATTGGGAGTATGAAAGCAAGAGAAAAGTTCAGAGAAGAGAAACTTTTTTGGGGAAAAGAATGAATTCTCTTTTGGTCATACATAGCCATGCATATGTATGGCAAGGTCATAGATATAAAACTGGAAGAAACCTTAGAAATCATGCAATACATTCCTCTGATTTTTGTGGAAGAATAAAGATCTAGAGAGATTAATAACTTCTTCAAAGTCAAAAGGCATTAAATACCAGAGCCACTATTTGAATGAGGCACTAGAACTAGATCGAGTGCCCAAGAGATCTTCCTCTAATACTTTGCTGATTATCTAAAATATATCAGTATGCTATTTTATTTTTTAAGCCCAAAAGAAAAACAGAATAAACTAAACTATGTAAACTTTTATGACTGAATTAAGAAGTATAATAGTTTAAAAAATATAAAAAATATTCTGTTCCTTAACATATTTCCAAATAGTGAAGTGACTTTTTCAATAAATAAATTTAAGGTATTTAATGTATTTAATGTTAAACTTTAAGAGGAATTAGTAGATCATATTTATATGCATTTCTATACATATAGGCAGCATGTATTATTCACATATAGGTCTATTTAATTACTATATATATATATATATATATATAACTGAATATACATATATATTCAGTTAATAACCAAACTTTTTTAAAATCTTTTTTGTCCACTAGGGGGCACTAATGTTTTTGATTTACCATTTCCATAAATCTAAATCTAGATAATTTTTTTTTTTCAAAAGTGAAAGGATGAATGTATTTAATAATAGATAAACAAATCATAATCAGGACAGAAATGCTATGGGCCACTAAAATTGAATTCAAACCTATTTCAAAATAAATACAATTATCTCAATTCTTTTCAATGTAAAGAGATACATGAAATAAAATACCTAAACTCTCATTTATGCTCTTTGTCTCACTTTAGAAATAAGTAGAGGAGAAAGATTCAGCCCATAATATGCCAAGTTATTTCTATGGTGATTATCAATTTTTATGACACATACACACACAAAAAAAGAAGCACATCTGGAGTTTAAAAGAAATTTTAAAAATTACTTTTAGTCATCAGTCTTTCTTTCACAGCTAAATATATTTTCAATTATCCTCTTCTAGTTATATTTGTAAGTGACTATGAGCTTATGGATATTTATCCATATTTATTTTTCCATATTTATATATATATAAAATACTAAAATCTCACCTAAAGCTTTTCTCTTTCCATGTAGAATAAAGCAAGAAATTTAACATGACTCTCCCAATATCATAGTAAATCCCCATTCCTCCAACAATAACTACTGGTTCCTGATAATCAGCTGAAACTAAGATACTGCAAATATTCTGTTTAGCAAGCTAAATTAGATCTTTTAGGCCAAAGCTATATTGTAGAAATGATTGATTTACAATAGTTAATGAAACCTAGAAAGAACTTATTTTATTAATGAATAACTGGTATAGGAAAAATGCAAACTGCTTAGTAAACATTATATCTTATTGAGCATCATTGCTGTATAATTTAAAAGTAAAACTGTGAATCTACATCCTACAACCAACAATATGGTGAAAAAAACAATACATGCAATAGGAAATCTTGGGTTTGAATCACAACTCTTAACACTTAATAAAGAGCTTTGCTACCGCCAATAAACTATTTAACCTCTGGGCTTCTCAGCTTATAATGAGGGAAATTGATCTACCAGATCTCAAAGTTCCCTTCCAGTTCCAACATTCTACAATGCTCTGATATATTAGAAATCAATAAATAAAATTTCTCTAACAATCCACATTAGAATTCTAAGGTTTACTTATTATTATCTATTGTTTAATAGGTTTTTCCCTTGGTTAGAGATAATGACAATTAGCTTATAAATTGTTCTCCCTACTTTCACCAGTGTTAGATTTTTACAATTGAATTGAATGTCAAAATTTTTAGCTTAATCAGTTCTTTGAGAACCTCACCCAGCTAATCTAGGTATGAGAGCTTGCTTAAAATAATTACTAATAGGCTACTACTAAAATGTTTTAAAATCCATTTTTAAATTAATTTGCTGCATAGATTTTATATATATATATATATATAATATTATATTCAAAAGATTCTTAAAAGTCAAGTAATGCAACTACCTCATTTTACAGATGAAGACCCATAGGCTCAGATAGAATAACTAATTTGTCCTATTTGGGATATGTAGATAGTATATTGAAAAGACTAATATTTGGACTCATGTCCTCTTATTCTAAAATGCAATGATATTTTCACAGAACTTTTTACTTTGTATTGTTTTTGTCTTTAATTCAATTTATCCAACAAATTGGATCTTTAAATATATACATAGTTACAGGAAGAGCTGTTGTCTTTATAGAGCTTTACAGCCTTGTCAGGTGGATTGTATAAATATTATCTCCACTTTTTTAATAGATGAGGTTATTTATAGGTTCCAGAGAGGTTGTCATATAGAATCATAGAATTTTTAGAGTTGGAAAAAAAAAACTTATAATTCTTCTGGCCAGGTACTTTCGTTTTAAAGGTGAGGAAACAAATACCCAGGAGATTAAATGGTTTGCCCAAGAACACACTTGTAGCATGAACAAATGAAATTTTTTAAATGTTTTGTCAGCCTTCAAGCTTTATGTAAATGTGAGCTATTGTTATTAATATATAGGAAAACTGGTATTCAAAATTAATAAAGGAACTTTAGAGACTCACTAGCAAGTGATAGAGCCAGCATTCACACCAAGGTTTTCTTTTTGACTCCTACTCACTTCATAGGACAGAAGCCCTCTCATAGCACATATAAGTGAGAAATATGAATCCCATTTTTACAAGCTGTCAAACCAGTTATGTTTTTTTAACGGTAAATAGAGCAATCAGTCACATTATTCTTTTTCAATATTAAAATATTTCAGCTTGTGAAAATGACATTTGAAAATCTGTCCCCAAGTCTTCCATGATTCCTTCAACTAATTAATCACTGTTCTGTCCATTAAAATTCTCATGGAGTTGTTATACCACACATTTTTCGGGGTGTTCAAAATTTTTAAAATGAATTTGTATTAATATCTTTTATTTTCACATTGCCTAAGTTTCCCCTGTATCCCTCATTCCCCCACTTCCAGAGTCATCCAATATGACAAAAAAAAAATTTTTATTAAAAAAGGAGAAAAGAACAGTGAGAAAAAAAATCAGTTTTGAAAAAATCTAAAAACATATATTTTCTACATGCAATGTCCTTACAGCTTTGCAAAAGAGGGGAAATAGGCTCATGCTTGTTCTTTATAATTTTGCAACATTCACTTTTGAATTTTTTGTTGTTCATTTTCTTTACATCAGGGATGTCACTCTGCCTACAACACACTAGGTAGGGGAGGAAGCCTGAACCAGATTAAAATGTTAAAAAAATTTTATAAATTTTAAAAACCATATTTAAATAAAACATAGGTAATGTCAAATTACATTAATAGATAATATTACATAAAACTAAGTCAATAATTGGCTAGTAGAGTTTAGTGGTTCCAATTTCTATTTGAATTTGACTCGACTGCTTTACATTGCTGTCATTGTGCCTATTGTTATCTTGGCTATGCTTACTTCCCTCTGTATCAGTTCATGTAGTCCTTCTAGGCTTCTCTGTATTCATCATATTCATTATTATTTTTTCTATAGCATAGTAATATGGCATTACATCTATGTATAACAATCTGTTTAGCTTTTCCCCAGTCTATGGGCATATAACCCCTCCCTCCCAATTCTTGGTTAAGATAAAACATTCAAAAGTTTATATACATGAGATAATGATTTGATTTTGGAGTAGATGTAGTGCAGTGGAAAGAGTCAACTTGGAGTCAGAGAAGTGGAATTCCCTGCTTTGATGATTACTTTCTAGACCTAGACAAATCATTCACCACTCTGGGGATTCATTTTTTCATGTTTAAAATGAAAGTGTTAGGTTAATGAATACAAAGTTTCCTTTTACCTGCAAATCCATTTATTAGCCATGTACTAATCAAAGAATAAAAATCTTTATTAAAGCTTAAAGTTATACAAAGAATAAAGTTGTATTGGTATCCATTTTCCTTACAGGGAGAGCTATTTTATTTTATCAGATGAGAAAGGCATCTCTTTAGGAAAAAATAGTTTTGTAGACATCAGTGATGTACCTATATATACCCTCAATGTCTTATCACAATGTCCATTAGTGGAATCATACCACGTATATAAATTGTAAATTTAGTCCATGTAGGACAGCTAGAAATCATGAGAACAAAGTTAAACTACACCAGCAGATGGAGTTCTCCCTCCAAAAGTAGAAATTTTAACAAAAGCATTGTATGAGAACTTGAATTTAGTCATATTACTTTGAAGATGACAGTCATAAGATCATAGTATTAGAGCTCTACAGGGACCTTAGAGCTAATCAAGTCTGACTCCTACATTGTATAGGTTCATCAGATCATAATGGCTCAACAGCTGGAAAGATCTTAGTGATCATTTAGACCAACCTCGTTTTAGAAATAAAGAAAGTGAGACCAGGAAATACATAGCAATAACAACAACAATAATAGAATAATAACTTAGCATTTAGTAGTTTTTTAATGTTTGAAAAGCATTATATATGTATTAACATGAACATATTATTTTATATATTATATATTTTATATAAATTATAGATCTTATGTATGTATATATTATGCATATATTATATATGTATATGTATGTAACATCTCATTTGATGCTTACAACAAATCTATTAAGTTGTTTTTGTTCTGATTATTTGACACCCCATTTGAAGTTATTTTGGCAAAGATACCGGAGTGTTTTGCCATTTCCTTTTCCAACTCATTTTACAGATAAGGAAACTGAGGCACCAGGATTAAGTAAACTTGATCAAGGTCACACAGTTAGTGAGTGTCTGAGGCCAGATTTGAATTCAGAAAGCTGAATCTTCCTGATTCTAAGCCCAGTATTCTATACACTGTGTCACTTAGCTCCTCATTCTATTAGCCAAGTGTTATAATTATGTCCATTCCATAGATAAGAAAATGGACTGAGCATTTAAATGGTTTGCCCAGAGTTGCACAACTAGTAATTGTCTGAGGCAGAATTTGAATTGTTCAAATATCTTTGATTCCTGGACCAAGGCTTTATTTATCTACTATATTAGCTAGAGCCCTAGCTTGGCAAGTTAAGTTTTATAATCACACAAATCATAAGTAACAGAGCCTAGATATGAACTCATTAATTCTGACTCTACTCTTGTTCTAGTACATGTTATAATTTTTTCCCACATACTATTTTTACTTAGCAATTGAATAACTCTAAAGTCACAATAATAATAATAATAAAATAACTATATTACAATTATATACAAGACTTTTTATGGAACAATTTTGGAGAGTGCAGGTATATGGGGTGTATCTGTGAGGAGGATCTGGACCTATAAGTTCTTTGGTTTTAGACTCTTCCAGTGTGAAAATTCTAGCATGATACAGATTAGCACTTAGTTTCAAATTAGAGCACTTAGTTCAAATTAATTCTCTAAGAGAATTAATTAGCTGGAGAACAGAGAGTCAGAGTCATTGATCTCATACATCTGGGATGCCACTAAGACACAGGAGGAAAATAAGTTTAAATGTAAAAGAGACTTAACAATTGTCTAGCTGATGTGCTTGCTATTTTTTGTTGTCCTTTTTCTTCTCCTGTTCCTCCTTCTCCATTTCTTCTTTTTCTTCCTAATCCTCCTCCTATAAGGAAACTGAGATTTAGAAACATTAAGTGACTAAATTCTCTAATCCTATGAATTCTGAGCCTTCTTAGTAATCTAAGCATAGAAAAGTAAGTGATTTAAAAAAAAATGAGTTGCTTATTTGTTTGAAGTATTCAAAGATCCTTTTAATTTCCAATTCAGTAATGAGTCATTCAATTTCTCCCATTTTAAAGCAAAAACTTGGTCTCTCTTCAATGGTGAATAAACCATGGAGATATCAGACTACAGAGAGACATAGAGGTGCAGATTAATACAAATTTCCTTTATTTTTGTTCTTATTCCTTAAGGGATCTATCTCCAGCTAAAAATCTTAAAATTGTCAATTGACGAATTTTAAAAGAAGCTACTTGAACGGCCAAAATAATTTTATTAAATTTTAGGATCAAATTTTTTAAAAAATCACACTTCTAAACCCATACATATAGCTAAGAAAATCCTTAACAGCATTTTTTAATATACAAAAAATGTTTCTAAAATTTGACAAAAAATTTTCCTTTCTAGGAAATATTTAGAAGTGTGAAACCTTAAAGAAAAGAACTAAGTAATGCTTTCAATTATCCAGGCCTCAGAATTTTCCAGATGCTTTTACTTATTGAGACATTAAAAACAAATAATAAAAATGTCAGTACCAAGGATTTTGTTTTGTTTTGCTTCATTTTGGAAGAAGGGATTAGAGGAGAGCAAAGGGAATTCTTCTAATTTTCAGGATTTGTATGAAAAATAGAGAGCAATGTGCAATAACTCTTTTATATGGTGACTTAAGGTTGGTAAAATAATTTCCTCTCACCCTCCCCTACCATCCTTTAAGAGTGACACTGCAAATATTATTTTAACTATTTTTTAAACTAGAAATATTCAAGAGATAAAAAGACAGATCAGTGGATAGAGTACCAGCTCTGAAGTCAGCAGGGTTTGTATCCAAATACAGCCTCAGACACTTAACACTTACTGTGTGACCCCAGGAAATTCAATTAACCCCAATTGTCACGCCAAAAAAAAAAAAAAAAAAAGGAAAAAAAAAGAAATTTGATATTCAGAGAGGATTTACCTAAGATCATAGAGCTAGAGAGTATCTGAGGTAGAAATTGAATCCAAGTCTTCTGACTACTTCACGACTTTGCCACTACACCTTGTTACCTCAAAATAATGTTGAAAATGACCAAGGGGCTTATTAGAGTCACACAGAGGGTTAAGGATAGAGCCTATTTGAATAAAGAGCTTCTGATTCCCATCAATCAGTTAAACAACATGCCTAATGATTTTCTATCTTCCTAGCACCATTTTGAGATCCAGTGTGTTCCTGCTCTATACTATCTTCTATACTTTCTTTTGATAAAGCCTATAGAGTTTGGGTTTTTTTGTATGTATTTATTATGTGTGAATATTAGTTTTGTAATTTTAACCCTAAATTGGTTCAAAACCAATAGCATTAAATTCCACTTAGGGCTTTCCATACTTGGATTCCTTGTGTAATATTGGAAAGGTTGGATGGTATTTAAAATGAATAACCTGTGAAACAGAGCTCTGAAATCCCTTTATTAATTTATGTAGTATAGAGATGTTTCATTTTGTTACCATACTCTTATTATATAGGGTTTATCTTTTTACATATCTTTAACACATACTCCAGATTCACAAGACTAAATTTTAGTTCGTAATTATAAAGGAGCACTGGACATCTAAAGTTTTCATTTGCCTTTTGTTTTTATATTTATTTCCAGATTTCCCAGATCCCTTGAGCTTTCCTCCTTTTTTGGCTTTTGGTCAATGACCTTGGTTAGTTATAACTTGGTAATAATAAGGACATAATCTGTATGAGCCAGTTCATCAGTGGAATTCTATAACTATGGCCAAACACAGCTCCCTTAACTCTTTCTATGTCACTTCATAATAACCTATTACAGTTAGTCAAGACTTTATTATTTGAATGTATCTTTTGTTAAGTCATAATTTTATGCTGGAAATACATGTAAGTCAAAAGACATTTGAAATTCATTAGCTGATCATTATTTAAAAGAATCTTTGATGAATCCTTTCTTAAAAGAGAATAGTAATATTTGCTACTATTTATAACTCTTACAATGTACCAAGAACATTGCTAAGTACTTTCACAAATATTATCTAAACTGATACAACAAATCTTGGAAGTAGGTATTATTTTTATGCCCATTTTATAGATGAGGGAATTGACAATTCCCTGAAAATGTGGTTAAATGACTTGTCCAGGGTAACACAACTAGTAAGTATATCAGAGCAGATATGAACTCAGGTCTTCCTAATACCAAGCCCAGTATTCTATCCTCTGCAACAGAAAATAATTCTTGTATAAAAGGAACTTGCTGGTTCATTGATTCTGTCAAGTCAATTAGCATTTATTAAACATCTACTATGCCAAATGCTGTGCTAAAAATTTGACTGAGATTTCTAGATAGAATGTTTTCCTAAGGTGAGAAGCCCCGTTCTTAAAAGTGCTTAGAAATAAGTTCTTAAGTCATAAACTGAGAAAGCAGGGGAAAGAAAATACAAGGTAGCTAGGTTTGCTGAGAAATCAGTTTGGGGAGATTCCTCATCAAAATTCCTCTAAATTATCTGAAATTTACAAAATTAATAACCAACCAAATAATTATTAATTGAATAAAAGGATACAGTTAAATAAAAAATATAACTTTGAAGTCAGCAAGATTTATCTGAAGTTCTGTATAAAAATTTTACTTCCTCTGTTAGGATCTTCATTTTCATTGATTTAGGTTACTCCTGCCAACGAGCTCTGTGAGATTAGATCAGAATCTAATCTGCAAAGTATGTTTAGTTTTAGAGTTACCTGGAACACTCAGTTAAAAGAGTCTTCTCAAGTGACAAAACTATTACAAATCAGTCAGAGTGAGGAACCCAGGTTGTCTGAAATCTAAGATTCTCTCCATCTACTATGACAGCACTGTCTCTTTTGGATGTAGCTAGGTGACGCAATTCCAAAAGACTTCAGTTCAAATTATGACCTCAGACACTTAGTAATTGTGTGACCCTGGAGGAGTCTCTCAATTGCAAAATGGGAATCATAATAGTACCTACTTCCCATTGTTGTTATAAGGATCAAATGAGATAGAGTGTTTAGTATTGATATAGAGTAGGAGTTGCATACATATTTATTCCCTTCCCAGCTTGACACCTTAATTCTTAGTTAAAATAGTATTTTTCTTTACAGACACTTTGGTAGTTTGGAAACTTACTGTTTATGAGTCATGTGATAATGGCACACTTTATAATCATTTAAGGGTTCCTAGCTATTTCTCTAAAGCCACATGTACCTCTCAGAGCAAGAGATGTACATTAAAACAATACTAAGAATAATCAGATGAAATAAAGGTACTGTTGTGGTTTTGAAAGGAGTTTCTCTTTACCATGAAAAATTATTTACACTAGAAAAATCAATTTTCATATTCTGTTAAGGATTCACTCACATATTACTTCGCAATTCACAAGACACTTTCCTAACAATAATCCTGTGATATGGATAGTATAAGTATCATGAT
Organism: Sarcophilus harrisii; assembly: GCF_902635505.1. NCBI lineage: Eukaryota > Metazoa > Chordata > Mammalia > Dasyuromorphia > Dasyuridae > Sarcophilus > Sarcophilus harrisii. The sequence continues at coordinate 451,885,259 of NC_045426.1, read as the reverse complement.
TGTTGTTGTTATTATTCCCATTTTACAGACAAGGAAACTGAGTCTCAGAGTGACCTGTCTATAGTTACACAACTAATAAATAACAGGATCAGTATTGAAATCTAGATTTTACTCCTATTCCTGTGCTCTCATCTAGAACATCATACCATTTCTCACATGTTCAGATAGTTAACCTTGAAAGATCAGGTACTTTAGAAAACATTCCAGACTAGGTTTCTCAAGTATTTTTCAAAACATGAGTGAACTTATGAAATGAAGAAGTACACATGAGCCAATTAATTTTCCAGGTACAAATGACAGAGCTTAACCAATAAGGAAAAATGGCCTGGTTGTGGTTGAAGTGTGATTGGGGCACATCATGTATTTTGAAAACTGCCCCTTTTGACTACCATGTGAAGTCTTAGATTGCATAGTGATCTCCTGACTACATATACATGTGTGTGTGTGTGTGTGTGTGTGTGTGTGTGTTTAGAATTCTATTATTTATCCATCTGCATCAAAGAATATATATATTTAAATCTCTCTGATTCTTTGGGAATTTCTTATAATGTAGCTGCTAAACATCTTTATGTTTTGGGATGAGAATACTGTTGAATCATTAGGGCATGGTCTTTATAATGAAAACTCAACTTTTTAAAAAAGTATACATTCTGAGAAATGACAGGAATTTAAGGTAGATTCCTCTGGGAATTGCTTTTAATACATATACCAAGTATTCCCCAATTATACACACAATGAAATTGGCCAACAAAGATTTAACATGGAGACTTTTTTCTTGTTATTTTGCATTCTAAAGAATAATCCCAATGGGATTCTTTTTGGCAGAAAATGGATACTGTAATAGCAATTTCTCTCCTGTTTCATATAATACCCTTAAATCCCCTTTAAGCCACAAAGTAATGTAACTTCTAGTAAAGAAGTAACTGCATTCCTGTTTTTTCTCACTTTCTGACAGTCAGTAGCATGTGTCTCTTTGTTTAAACTTTGCTTATATTAATGATAGATGAAAAAAACAGATACTTATTTTTTTTGGAAAGTGAAGTTTTAATTTTAACTGGATGTGATTGCTTTTATATCATTTTTGTTTATATTTTATTCATTGATGTAATTACCACTTATTAAGTTCTAATGCAATAAATGACTTTATGATTTTTGTTCAACTATCTGAAAATGACTTATGAAAATATACCATTATCATATCATCATTAATATTGTCCTTATCTTTCACATTTTGAAAAGGACAAGGTCACTTGTCCAACCATTATCACAAAAAATACATTAATTAATCCTCTAATATGGACATAGCATTATTTCATAATAAAAAGGATAAATTAGAGTACAAATGAGAATGAAGTGAAATCCAGAGTAAATTTTCATTAAGTACTTTGTAAATACAAGTTTCTAATTATGAAGGTGATGAGTATCAGTTTTGAAAGATGATCAGACTGTCCTTCTCAAGGATATTTCATTTAGAGTTCCTTTAATTAAAGCTCTACTTAGTGAATGTATTCTTTAATTTTATAATATGACTAACATGAGGTAAGTAGTTTTCAATTACACCATACTATTTAGCTCAAAATATTTAATGAACATAGAGTTTAGACTCCCAAAGATAAGGTAGAATGAACACATGTTCTAATTTAACTGATGGAAATGATTTTGTGGCTTTTATACATTAAATCAAATTCCCTTGAAGAAAAATAGTTTGGAAACATGTACTACAACTAAACTGATTACTATGTTTACAAACCATTGCCCATGCATGACTAGTTAAGGAAAACTGGATACCTGGGCTATTCTTATTACTCATAACACAGTAGCTCTGGTTATTCATATCATTCCCTAACTTCCTGAAGCATATCTTGAAATAATTACATTTTCAAGTAATTCTTTAATTTTGCAATTCTATAAAATAACTCTGTCATTAAATCTCATTGCTAATGCTAACCAAACAATGACCTGTGGATAAACAAATGATCAGCCAATCAACATTTTTTTACCTAGTGCAGCTATGTTAACCACAATGACTTTTCACAATATTTATATACAGTAGGAAATAGTATTCAAGTATAACAGAATCATCTTAAACATCATCTCCTCCTGGAAAAGTCATATTTTTTTCCCACCAAGAGGGCTATTGAATATAATGGCAATACAGAAAGCTTGCATAATTTATAATTTTAAGTGTTTGTAAAGTACAAGTTCTTTACCCAGTATTTCTCTTTTCATACCTGGACTTGAGCAAAAGAGGAAAATGAGGGAGTTATAGCAATGGTTTGCAATGGTGATTTTTACCATCACAAGGATTGAATTAGCTCCAGAGTGGTGCTGAGAACTACTAGAGTTCATTTATGAACTCTAGATTGTCCTGTATGAATTTAATTTTTTTTCCTTTTAGTTCAAAGGAGATTATGTTGTTGCTTAACAATAATTGAAGATTCCTAATGTGCATTATGTTGCCTATATACACTATTTACCAACCAGGACCATTTTCTAGATTGTGGGGCATGATTCACTCATTGCTTCTTGAGAAAGTAATGATAAAAAGCAGTAACCAAAATTGATGGACATATTCAAATACATAAATGCAACAACTTGGTACATTGAAAAATAACATTAATAAGGCAAAACTAACACCGAATTTGCTCAAAACAGCAATAAAAACAGAATCGTTTTTATTTTAAACATTTTCCACAAATAAGATCAAATGTGAGTTGATAGATATCAAATTTTGATGATCATAAAATTCACCATCTTTTTTGGTCTTTTTGACATAGATCCATTATACAGATTAGTTATATTGTCAAAAGTTTGTGAACATTGCATTTTAACATGGAATATAAAATTGAAACAATATTTTCTGCATGAAAATTAAAAATGTCATATATTTCTTGATGTCATTATTTCATCAGGTAACATAATCAGCTGGTAATTATAAAAGGTACAACTTATTAAAAATGAAAGAACACAAGAACAGTTTGGTGAATAATGCTCTGAAATAAAAAAAAAGAATTCTTTAAATTTTACTGTAATATATTCTTAACTCTGAATAAAGCTTAAGCTAAGAAAATTTATGTGTAAATTATTTTATAAATGTATTGTGTCTGAATGACAATTTTGCTGCTTAAAAAATAAGTTTGGAATAACTTAACATAATATTGAAACCATGGCATTAGAAGGCTAAATTTTATCATATATAAAAAATATTTTATGTTCTGTTCTTTTTTTTTTCTTTTCTCCCTCTCCCTCTTTCCCTTTTGGTCTCTGAATTTGTTATTAAAAATCAATTCAATTCATTTAGAAGAAATTGTATAACAAGAGCTCTATTTTTGCTTTCTTTTTCTCTTCCTCCTCCTCAATTATTACATGCTTGAGATATGCAAAAATGGGAACTCAGAAATTATTTAATTAAACCACACCAAATTATTATGGATCCCAACTAGAAGACTTTGAATCAACCTTCATTTAAATAATGTGCAATGACCAAACAAACAAACAAAAAAACTCATTACCCTTCAATACAAGTGAGGAATAATAATAAAGTTCCCCTCTCTGCACCCACCCCACTTTGCCAGAGCCAAAATTCTTCTTCCTACTGCTCCTACTTTTATTTTCAAGGATCATTCAGAATTCTTTTTTCATAGGACAACTATTAAAATATTCAAAATTAACTCTTGTACCATCAACATGGTATTCCTCTACTTAAATCTTTATTCTGCTATGTCATTGTGCTGTGAAACTGATCCAAAGGCTATCAGAGAAGCTCTAGCTCTTGATGAGATGAAAAAGTATTTTTTTAGCATAGGTACAATGTTGGATGCTGCCTGCTGTCTGAAGACCAGTCCAATTTGGGAGATGCCAGTCTCCAAAAGGGCACTTGATAATCAATTTCATTTTTTGCCCAGAGCAATTGGTGAAGAATATCAACTGAAATGTGGAAGGGTTGTATTCTTCAAATCATTGATCCTTGAAATAGTGAATTACTATCACAGTATTACATCAAAATGATGTCTCAATTCTGCCTTTTGAATTTCCTCTTATTTATGACCGTGTATGTTTTAGACATGCTTAGATATATTTTCATGATAGTTTTTTCCTAATCTAAATAAGTGCAGTTAACATGCTAAGAGAAATGGCTCAGTAGATTAGAATTTCCAAAGATGATAAAAAATTAGTTTGGAGGATCAGAAGATTGGTTCAAATTTACAGAAGTGAATAACACTTGTTAAAACTCCATCTCAATATAACTCTGAAGCTCAATGAATCTGTGATTTTAGAAAATCACCCCTTTGCCTTAATTTTGAGGAATAAACATAATCCCACCTTTAAAAATAGTTCTGTTTATGAAATAGCAGATAGGAGGTCTTTATATACAGGAAAGAGTTTGATTTCTTTTAACTGATTTGTTGATTTCAGGGATAGTGAATTTAAAAATTGTTTCATTTTTTAAAATTACCATTTTGAGTCAAACTTATAAAGAAATGAAAAACCTTATTGAGTTAAAATATATAGTTGTTTAACTTCATATTCTTGAATAAAAGAACAACAAAATTTAAGTCTCATTTATGCATGGATTATGAATGCTGGAAGGACTACAATGTATAGAAAAAAAAAAAAAAAACAGTCTCTGTCCTTAAGGAAATAAGATATGGCCCTTTAAGAAATTTAGAAAGATGATTTAATTGGAAAAATAATTTATAGCTAAATGACAAGTTAAATAGCAGTATATGAGTCAGCATATGATTAAGGTAGCATAATATGATATAAATTGGAATTAGAGAGCTGAAACCTAAATATCAGCTCTGTTGATCATCACTTTATGAATTGGGACAAACCATTTTAATTCCCTTGGCCTCAGTTTTCTAAAAAACTGAGGGGGTGTAAAATAGATGATCTTTAAACTCCTATCTGGCTCTGAATCTACAACTTAACTAGCACAAACTGTACTAGGAGAATAGCAGTGGGAATAAGTAGGATGAGTTAGGGAAATGGGGAAACAAAATGATCCTGTTGGATGGAAAAGAGATCAAATATAGTCAAAAAAAGTAAATTCACACAATAGTTTGAGGGTGTATTTAGGATTCAATTTGATAGGGGGAAAATCATGGAAGAGAAAGTTTGAGTATTATATGTTAGAAGAATAATCATGATAGGAATAATTAGAAAAGTTCATGAATGGACAAGTTAAAAGAAGTAGAAAATTATGTAATCAAACAATTAGCATATTTAGGTTATATAAAACTATAATTATTATATTGATGTTAATATTAATCATTAATAAATATTTAGCAGAATAGATCTCATGAAATTGTCATGTTGGTGCTGCTATTATTAGTAAATGCTAATATTAATAGTAATTAGTTGCATTATTTTTTAGGTTTAGCAAATACTTTCTTAATACAACTCTGTGACATAAATAATATCAGCATTTTTGTGTTTATTTAATTGATGAATTAAATTAAATAGATTAAATGACTTGTACCAAGGAATGAAACTAGTAGGTTCCAGGGTCAGTCTGAAACTCAGATCTTCTGACTGAATTTAAGACCAGTTCTCTTTATAGTTAATAAAATGTACTTTGCATTCATGCTTAACAGCCCAGCCTAATGCTTGTTTTGTTCAATATTCAGTCAGACTACTTGTCACTAGTTTATGCTGTGTTCTTTAGAAGTGAATTCTTTTCTGATTCCTGTTAGCCAAAAATCTATTTTTCTTTTTTAAAGGCTCATGCCCCATCTAGAAGCAGTTAGGTGAACAGAATGCAGGAAGTCCTGAATTCAATGATGCTGAGCAAGTCACCTAAATGATCTCAGTCTAATTTTCTTTTTCAATTGTAATTTGAGGATAATCATTTTCTTTCTTTCTCTCTCCCCCCCCCTCCCTCTCTCTCTCTCTCTCTCTCTCTCTCTCTCTCTCTCTCTCTCTCTTCCCTCCTCTCCTCTTGGCTTGCTTTGAGGTTCAAATAAAATATTTCATAATGCACTTAAAACAGTGCATACCATTTTTTTTTCAGCTATATCTGACTCTTCCTGACCCTATTTGGGGCTTTCTTGGCAAATATCATTTCCTTCTCCAGGTCAATTTTATAAGTGAGAAAACTGAAGTAAATAGGATTAAGTAACTTGTCTGGAGTCACACAATTAAGTAAGCATCTGAAGCTAGAATAGACATCAGATCTTTCTGACACTAGGCCTGGTGCTCCATCCACTGCACCATCTGCACATAATGGGTGCTTGATAATTGATTTTTTAAAAAGTATTTAATTTGCACTGTGAAGGAAAAAAAAGTAGTGATAACAATTACAGTTTATTTTCAAATAGAATTTAGGCTTAAGGTCACAGGATAAGAATTGAAAGTTGGAAGAGACCTCAGGTGTCACCTTGCTCAGATGGGTCAAACATATGGTTCTCAACCACAATCAGCTCTCTTGAATGATGTCCACACAAAATAAAAATGTAATTGGGAAATGTTTGACAAAATAAATAAAACCAGATAATATTAAGATGTGATTTTTCTAAATAATCCACAAGGATTCCAGTATACGGCATAGTGACCCCCATCTCTATTTCCATTTGACACCACTGATCTAGCCCAATTTTTACTTACAAGAAATTCCCATGACAAATAGTCATATAGACTCTGCTGAAAATATCTGTGGAAGGAGTGAACTCATCCTTTCTTTCTCTCTCCAAAAGTAAAAAAAAGTGTTTGGCACTTCACTACTTGAGATCATTATGATAACATATAACACACTTTTTAGTAAACTAAATCATTCCTTCTCTTTAAGAATGTTGCCAGACATCAAGTTTAAATGAATGACTTTAACTGAGAAAAAAATATATAGCCTTTCTCTTGGAGAATACAATATCATAAAACTTCATTATTACACACTGGTCTCATGCTACAGTACTAACTGGCTAATACTTTGGGTCAGATTGTTACCTTATATAGTAGTGCTTTTAGGGACAGAAATTTGATTTGATCCTTGGGTTAGTCATTAGTGTGATAATAACTTATATGACAAGGTTCTTTTAAGATATATCAAATATTTTGTATCGAAAGAAATTGTTAACAGTCCTGGTTACTTTAATGGATTCCCAAATCAAACACATATTATTATAATTTCAAGAGTTGTTATAGGGGAAACATTTATTATCTTTGACATAGTAATATATACTTAGGTCAAAACATTATGGAGAGTGCATATTTATGCAACTTATAATTAAATATATTTATTACATTTTGCAAGTTTTTTTTTATTCTCTTTAGATCAACTAAGTAACATTGTAGAGTTAAATAAAAATTATCATAAACCCCATATCCCACTTTTTACTTCCAATACTTTTTTTCCATACATAGAGAAACATATCTAATTTTACAATGAAATAGTTTCTTAATTAAGATCATCAGGCTTCAAACAATGTTTTTATTTTCAATTTAATATGTCCTAGGTTTTGGGAATGAGATTAGAAAATCAAGCATAAAAATGTCCTGCAAAAATACTTTAAATGTTTCTTTTTTTTATGAGAAACCATTTCTTCTGCCCTATGACCAACTTAATATAACAATAACAGCCCTTGTTCTGTGTCGCCATGGGTCTTTAAAACCCTGTTATCTGAACCTGCTTGCTTAGTATTCTAATCTTTAAAGGAATAAATCCTCGGTTTATATGAGAGCCTAATCATTCTTAATTCAAGAATGTTTTACAAATGCCCTATGGTTTAAAATAAAATATGTGAAACTCAACATAGTCATAATCTGTGATCATGAGGACCAAAGGAAGTTACCAAATCCAGATGTTTAAAACTAGATTTCACTCTGTAGTTTAGCTAACACCCATTTCTCCACAAATATTTATCAGGGTATATATCACAAATCTTACAATGCTATCTAAATGCTAGTTAGTAGTAGCAACAGCAGTGGTAATAATAAAAATAATACTAACTGGGGTTATTACAACAATGCTAGTTGGGATTTTCCTCTGTGCAAAATCTTCTAATTGACTAGAAAATAAAGCCCAGACTCCTTAGCTTGGAATTCAGTGCCCTTCACAATTTCTTCTCCAACATACCTCTAACAAATTTATCTCTCATCAAATTCTTAGAGAAATCACAATTAATTTGTCTTCACAGAATGAGAAAATCTTAGAGCTGCAATGGACCTCAGACACCAATTTTGCTTAACTAAAAATCTGTTTTACAACACACCTAGCAATTACTGATCTTATCTGTACTTGAAAACTTCTAAGGGAATCCACTACCACCTAAGGTAGTCTATTCTAATTTAGGTAATTCTTGAGAAGTTTATTTCTATACATGAAGTTTGACTTAGTTTCTCAGTAATTCCCACTCAGCACTTTCAGTCACATCCTCTAAATCCAAACTGAACAAATGGCAGTCTTTCTAATATTTGAAGGTTACTATCATGTCCTCCTCAATCTCTCATAACTGTTCCCACTTCTGAGACTTTTCTAAGGCAATTGCCTTATCTGTAATGGCTTTTCACTTCCTTTTAACACAGCTCACTATAAAATTAATTCAGCTGTCCCTCAGATCAAATCAAATCCAGTCCAAATATAACTATTATTGTGATAATGTGATTACATTGTGATAAACTGACTGTTTAAGTTGTGTCTATCTTTTAAAGTCCAACTGATGGCTCATCTCCTCAATGAATAGGCCATAAATGAGCTTCAAAGGAAAACCATTAGAATCAGATAGATTTCCAAGTGAATTCTATCAAACATTATAGGTATGGAACTTAAGTAAGAATAGAGATAAGAAATGATATTTAAATTGAAATTCTCTGAAGTTTCAAAACTGGAGGAGCAAATTTTGGTGGTTATATAAGATTTGGTCAGAAATCTAGATTTGGAAACACAAGAGATCCCCTTTAGAGTTGTCCTGAGAACAAATCATGGAGGAGAATAAAGTGATAAATTATTTCTTTAAGTTGTGTCTATCTTCCAAAGTCCAGCTGATGGCTCATCTCCATGAAGCTTACCGTGACCAGCTTTGCCTGCAGAACTCTCATTCTCTCCTCTGTAATCTTGTAACATTTATTTGATATAATATTCATTTATATCTTTAAGTGATGGGTTTCTTGCCCAGAATTACTATTAAAGGAAGTGCACAAGCCATCAACTGTCTTTTTTGCTTCCCTGACTCTCTGAACTTATCCACCTCCACTCAGAACAGAGACTTCTATATCATTCAGTCCCTTTCTTCAATTTGTTGGATCCTGCCAGCAAACCCCCAGGATATGGAAATTTCCAGACTAATTATGATTATTTCTCTCTTGGATCTGCTCCTGAACCTCTGGACTTTTCCACCTGACTCCTGTGAGGGTACCTCCTCAACTTCTTTTTATGCGTTTTTTTCTCCCATTAGAATGCAATCTTCTCAATGATAGGGACTCATTTGAACTATATTTGCATTCTCCTCAACACAATTCCTAACACCAAATGTATTCTTTCTTTGTCTCTGTTTCTGTCTCATTGTCTGTCTCTCTCCTGCTCTAACAAAGTTGTAAGAACTTTGAGAGCAGGGATACAGTCACAATTTTTTTTTAATACTCAGCATGTAGAAGAGGGCAACACATAGTAGATGCTCTATAAATCCTAGTTTGAACACTTATTACTACCCAAACACAGTAATAAAAAATGAAGGCAATGCTCAAAGTTCAACTGACAAAGGGGAAAGTATGAATAATAAGGTGCATTGAAACAAACTTGATGGAGAATCACTTTTTGGATACTCAAAAGCTGACTATATATTTGAAGTGCCTGGGAGCAATTTTTAAATCCGAATGAAATTTTTTTGAGAAGTCTGCTTAATTTATTTTCTATCCTTAAGATGGAAGTCAGAGAATTTAGGTTCATACCATCCTCTTACACAATAAAATTACATCCAGAAATTCAGTTTTCTGTAGGCCACCATTTGCTGAATTTTGTGAGTCTTTGGAAAATTGTGCAGGAAAAAAGCAATGTTGGCTGAAAAGTTGTTGGATGGTTTTCTTTTTTTTTTTTATCACTGGTGTTATTTGTTTGTTGAAGAAGGGGAGATGGAGCAGGCAGACATATGGGAAAGAGAGATATGTATCAGACATCCAATTTTATTTAACTATAAATCCAGACCACTGGACCACATTCTTTACCAATTCCCTGTTCTATAGATTGTCTTTGGATAAAAGTTTTACTTGTTGCTTGGAGATTTCTGAATGCAAATAAACCAGTGGAACTAATTTAAAATCTCCATGTGTCTACCCTCAAAGCTCTTCTGGCCAAGTGAATGAAACTTTGCACAGTGGCATCTCTCTGGAAACAGTCACCCAACACACACATCTCCAGATGTTTGCCATTTGTCTGAGTTTTAAAAATACATACAACCATCTGCATTCCTTATCCCTAATTGAAATATACTATGCCAACAGTTGAAGGTATTCCCTACCTATTCATAAAGATTTTGTGATTAAATTGTGAAAGATAAAAGTTCATTTTAATTCCAGCGAGGAATAATTATTTTTCTATTTTTTCATTATTTATATTTTACTCCCTCCTACCTGTTCAAAATCCACATAGAAATCTGAAAACTTTCTTAATAAAGGTTTCTGTAAATATTGTAATTCTAAAACCCACACTTGGCTCCACCTGTGAAATTCTATTTCCATTTGAAGATCAGTATATAGGGAGAGCTGGAAAAGGTAGTCCTCCCATTTCTTTCCCTTTCTGAGAGAACAAATCATTAAGAACCATAAATAAATAAATAAATAAATGAATAAAGTAGCACAGAATCACACACTTTTCTTCCACCAAATCATCCAGAAGAAGAAGAAATGAAATATTTATCAACAATGTCATTGTTGATGAGACATAAAGATTGAAGTTTCTCATGACATACATATTTGATATGTCAAAACGTTTTTAGAAATTTATAAAATTTCATGACCTTGAGTCATTTCTGATGATTCATAGCAGCAAATGGCATTTCCAGAATGGACTTAAGAAATATTATTATGAATTATGAAAACTTGGACAAAAGACTGAAGATCTAAAAAGTATAAGTAATGTTCCTATCATTTCTATCCATATCATTTAAAGACAGAATCCAGAAGAGAAAGGATGATATGTATAATTACTAGTCAGTTAAGATGATACCAGATCTCAAAGAAGTCATTGGAAAATAGATTCCCTTCCTCTCTTCTTCACAGAAATATAGGATTATAGTATAGAACATTATATATACTTAAGTCATGCTCAGATGATATATTGTTGAGTTTTTCTGAATTATCTTTATTTCTTCCTTAAATTTTTTTCTTATAAGAAATGTTTTCTGAGTACTTGAAAATGAAAGTAATAATAATTATAATTTATAAGAAATATATAATACATAAATTCATAATGTAATAAGACAGTAATAATTAAAACGATTATAGTAATATTTTTTAAAATATAAAAAAAATTAAAATTGTAAATATTTTTTTTAAAAAGGAAGATTGTTGTTGTGATCTGCTCTGGATAAGTCCTTTGCCTTAGAGGAGAAAGGGGGAGAGAGAAATACATACAAAAAACTAAAATATAATTGATGAGTCCACATGTCTAGCCACAGATTACCAACTGAATTTTTCTAACCCTTACGTACTTATTACCCAGTAAATTCTTGATTGGTATATTCTTGGGGTCTGTTAATCCAAGTTGAGTAGATTTGTAAGAGGGTTCAGCTTCCACTATCTTTTTGAGTATAAAACAGTGTAAACCCCAGTGTTTAAGAGCCACTTAGATTAATCTGCATTCCTGGAACAGGATAAAGGGAACCTGGGTGACTCAGTCACAGACTAGGACTCACTATCTTTGGCTTTATCTAGGTAACTTTTCTATGTTGTTGTAACTCTTTTTCAGGTTCAAATGGATGTTTACAAAAGATTTGGGGCTTCTATATCAATGCTTGGAATATAGGAAATAAAATATAGGTTTAAAAGAATTGAATAAAGATTTGAAAATATTCACATAGTTCTACCACAAGAAAATAGAAACTATAATGTAGGAAGAAGAATGCCTCTGGAAAAATAAACCTTATTCCAAACAACAAAGACAACAATGATTAGCACTTACATAACATTTCAAAGTTTACAAAGGGTCTTATAAATGATATTGCATTGGATTCTTATAATAATCATGAGGAATATACTATTATTACGCTCATTTTTTGGATTGGGAAATTCAGACAGAGAGGGTAAGCAACTTGCAAAAAGATTATCAAGCTAGTAAAAGCTTAACAAAGGATTTGAACTCAGTATTTACTGATTCTAAGTCCAGTGCTCTAATAGATGCTGGGATCAGATAAAGAATTCTGAGTAGTACCTTTTATTAAGATCTATTCATGTGAGAAAATTCAGGACCCTAAGTGGAGAAAGTATGGTGAATAGCATTAAGGTGAAGGTCAATGGAAGAGAAACAGAAGCAATATTCTAATAAGAGCAATTTATAGATTCCTTGACAAAAGAGGAGAATCAGTATGAAGTTTTGGGAAGGGACTACAAGTCTTTAAGAGGGTATTCTATATCAATGACTTCAGGCATCTGGATACTTGCAGAAACTATCTGCCAAAGTAGAGAAGCTAAATTCTTCAATCACTATCAAAAGTTGGAGGAAACAAGAAATATGATTTGTATCTTTAATCTGTTATAGCCAATATGAAGAAATATAAATTTGACAATACATAAATGATTGAAACTTTTGGTGACAGTAAAAGCCTCTTCAGTGTAAAACGTGCAATAAGTCGGGGCAGTAGATGGTGCAGTAGATAGAGCACTGGCTGATAGAGCACTGGCGCTGGAGTCAAGAGTTCCTGAATTTAAATCTGACCTCAGACACTTAACATTTTCTATCTATGTAACCTTGGGCAAATCACTTGATCCCAATTGCCTCACAAGGAAGGGAAAAAAAAAGAAAATGTGCAATAAGTAAAAGTTATAGGCTTAGCCTGACATGCATATGTCCTAATTCTTGAGTCATTTTCAAACAGTTGCGAAAAAAGATAGATATGATTTTGTAGTCTAAAATTTCATAGGGAACATCAGTCCATGAGGAATTAGAGGGACAAAAATAATCCTGAAAATAAAAGCAGAAAAGATCCAATTTGAAAACAAAAATAGGAGCTTCTAAAAAGGCTGGTGTAAATTCATAGGAATTCATTTAATAACTTAGATTTTTAAAACATGGCAATAAAGGCAGTTGATAAAAGATGGACAGAAAAGAGTGAATTAGTATAAGAAGAATTTCACAATCACTAAAATTCATAATGAATCTTTGTTTCAGATATAGATTTTCTTGGGGGAGGATAGCTTACTTGTTTTAATGGCAGGTCATTAAAATGAAAATTACTTATGACACTATGAATTTATACTTTTGATTTAGTGGTGCTGTTCTTTTAAGTCAATACCAACTAGTGTACCTTCTGCCACAAGGCTGCTGTATATCTCTCAGTATTTACTATTTGTACAGTTTTAGTCTATTAGCAATTTAAATTAAAGGGTGAACATGCAATTGCATGTTAGTTTAGTCTCCATATTCAATTGTCCGTGTCCTTACAACAACAAATGGTAAGCAGCAGACTTCAAGAGCAAAACAACCAATGATGAAATCTTGTATTTCACTGAGTCAAAAGAGAAAGGGTTTATTTTTAAGGTAAGCTTCAAATTAAGGTGGCTTAATTGTTCCATACCATATGTCAAATCCAATGTTTGCTGCCTTTGCTTGGAAATTTAAGAAACAGTAAATCACTGATGCCACTGTGTTAAAGGTTACACCTATTAAAAATGAGTGCACATTGCCTCTACCCATTGAAATGGTGGGATATTCTTACCCAGTTATTCTTTGGTGATCAAATAACCATATGATTTCCCTTTGTTACATTCAGCTGACTGACTCATCTCCACCAGTTTTCCTCAAATTATTCCTTACCTTAATAATTTATGACAGATATTTACTGTTTATCACACCATTCTCAAGATTTTTTGGGCTGGCATACAAAGCCCTTTCAATTTATATCTCTCACTATTTTGCTTCTGCTTTAATAATAATCATCTCCAAAATTATTCCCTCTGTATGCCATCACTATTCCTCCTTCAATGACTTTAATTATTCAATCATTCTGAAATTTTTCTATACTGTCCTCCTTTTCTCACCATTTATCCAAAAGCTACTTTTCTTTGAAAGCTCTTGTAGACTTGTAGACTACTCTGCGTAGTCATCCATCCCTTATGATTAGAGTACCTGTTCTTTCTTGAATGCCCATCACAACTCTTTGTGTACCATCCCTTTCTGGTACATGATAATATTCATTTTAGAAAACTACTCTCTGTTGCTTTTTAATTATTCCTTTTTCATGTCTCACTTGTTTGTGTTTATGTGAACTGCAGGGCCAAGGAATAAATATTCATCAAAATTAGTTTGAAATCAAGACGATAATGTGCCTGTTTTAAATCTAGTCTTAGAGACAAAACCTATACATATAAAATTTAAATAATAAAAAAAACAATAAATGTCAAATGAGTGGTATGGGTAATTAGTGCCATGGAAATTCTGTGGAAAAAAAAGTCATTGTGGGATCAACTTGTTACCCAAACTTCCTTCCAAAGTTGTGAGTCCAATAGCCATCACAATTTATTCATCTTATTTATTAACAATAATAATCACTCTGGCAAGGGGGAATCTTCTACCTCCTGAGATAGCCCCTTCAACTTAAGTGAATTCTCATTAGCACATTTTTTGTTATATAGAAACTAAAAGTATTTCTTTGCAAATTATATTATGTAATTTCTGGCATAAAACAAAATAAAGCTCTTCCAGTAGGCAGACCTTCAAATATTTTAATACAGATACTTCCTCCCTTTCCACAAATACATTATCCTCTTCTTCTGACTAAATATACTTAATTCTTCCACCCAATTGTTATGTGGAATTCTATCAGATTGATTCACCATTCCAATTACTCTCCTGCTTTTCAATGCTTTTCCTAAAATATGGATCACAAGAGTGAATATAATAGTGTATATGAGGTCTGACAAGGCCATTATACATTGGGTCTTTCACCTTCTTATTCCTAAAAGAGAGAATTCTCTAGAGGTAGAGCAAGATCATCTTAAGTTTTCCTTTGCTTATCATAAAACACTATATTGATTTTGAAGTTCAAAACTCTGAGATCATTTTTAGATAAATTCATTATATCTAACCATAGTTCCACCAAATTGTACTTATGAAGCTAACTTTTGGAATTCAAATATAGGACCTCACATTTATCCCTATATGTTGATGATGAATTTATGTTCTAGCTTCTCAAGATTATGATGAATATTGGCTTTATTTTCTAGTTAAAGTAGAACAAAATTGGAAAGGGTTTTGCATTATCAGACATAGTGAAGATATTTTTCAGCTTTTACTATGTAAGTAAATGACAAAGGCAGAAGGATTCCAACAAAAGTGAACAATGTGGGGAAGGGACATGATTTTACAAAATTCATGACCCTGTGGTATTGGGTTAGTTTGTAAGTAATGGAACATAACCACAAAGAAAAGAGATGGTAATCTTAATAGCTAAGTGTTTTTGTTTCTTTGGGGGGCTTTTTTGTGAAACAATCAGGGTTTAGTAACTTGCCCAAGGTCATATAGCTAGTAAGTATCAAATACCTGAGGTGCATTTGAATTCGGGTTCACCTGACTCGAGGATCAATGCTCTATACCTCTCCACCTAGCTGCCCCCTATGCTAGAATTTCAAGAAGTTACATTTTTGAAAATTCCAACTGTCCATTTGGATTCCTCCATTCTTTTTCCTAAAGGAATTTATCAAGGGACAGAAATGAGGAAGAATATTTATAATGATGTATTGTCAAATATGATATTGTCCAGTAATGATGGATTAATTGAATTACGTGAATGATTAGATATGAAAATTCATATTCTACCTTCTATAAGAGTTTTGTTCATCCTACTATTAGTACCCTGCCATTTACAATACATGTGCCTTGTATGTATGTTGTTTTTCCTCACTGTCTCCTTCATTGAAAGATCTGATATTTGAGGGAAGGAACCATTTTTTGTCTTCAATTTTCCCAAAATTTAACATACTACCTGACATAGAATAATAAATTCTTCTTGAACTTCTGACTGATAACACAAATCAATTAATAATATTTATCTATAGTTACTTTCCTGAATCACTCTATATGTGTCCTCTGTTATATATAATATGTGTGTGTATGCATGTGTGTATATGTATAGACATAGATGTGTATTATATATATATATATATATATATTTCTGGACATGTGTCTACCTGTATATATGTAGATAGACATGTGTATATATGAGTGTGTCTATGGACTTACAAATATATCTACACATACTATACATATCTATGTATAGTAATGTAGCTACCATGAGGGGTTCTTGACCAGTTTCTGGTACCATTCAGTAGAACATAAAATACTCATTCCTGCATTCTAGGTATCCCAGCCAACACAAGAGGCCAAAGAGTCAATGGCAAATTCTCTCTGATTCTGAGAACTAGCTGCTCTCTCTCCTCTTAATGTTACCTTTTTGTGGGTGTTGATATTTTTCTCAGCCTAGTGTTTTTTAGATATTTAAGACTCAGCTCTATCTTCTTTCTCCTCCATTTGTTAAATAACTGAATTTGTACTCCATTGATTTTCTTTAAAAATAATACATTAATCTGTAATCAGCATTACAGAAAAGAATTAAGCAAAAGGGCAATCCCTTTAGCATATATGGATCTTTTCTTTTCAGACATAGTCCCCTATATATTCTTTAAGAGATATGCCAAAAGGCAAAAGTTCAGTTCACATCTCTGTAGCTCCTACAGGGCAAACAGAAAGGTGTGCACTTTGCACTTTTTCTGTTCTTAACAAACCACTTGGTGGATCAGCATTCATCTCTTAGTGTGGCTCAGAAAATCTTACTGGTTTCTCCCAAAGCCAGCAAAGTTTTTATGTAGGTAGACTTGCTTTCTTGTTCTCCAGTTTTAGGGATAAGACATACTCATTGAATTCCCATTTCTACCCTGATTCATACCAGCAAGTGAGGGACAGTTGTAGGGAATTTTGTTTTGTTTTGTTTTGTTTTTCCCTCTGTGGCATAAACACCTTGGCTCCTAGTATTCCTCCCCACCCCCAAATCAGTAAGAGAGAAAGAATACACACGATTCTTTGGAAGTGTGCCATTTTCCCAATTTCTCTGTTCATATTCAGCTCAGGTCCTCTTGTAATTTATTCTTATCCTCAACTTTTCCTGTCAGTTTTCACTCAATTCTGAAGCTTTGTGGAAGCACAGTCTATTTATATTTATTTAATTTATATCCATTTAAAACATATCTATTTAAACACAAAAAGTGTTATCCTTAGTCCCTTTCATTATTGTTGAACTAATAAATCTTAGGAGAAAACAATAATGAAAGGGACTAAGGATAACACTTATAGATTCAGCTTGCCTATGTGATGAAATGAGATTCCTGACTGTCACTCAGCAATTGAAAGATATCCTTACCCAAAGAAACTGTTTAAAATAAGGGGCAGACTAAAAACCTAAGAATGAGAAGATGAACAATTATGGATGGCATTTGGGTGAGAATATAGGGAAACAAAAGTTTTGTCATTGAGTGAATCTGCATTTAGAATTCTATAATTTTAGAATAGAAAGGACTCTTAGAAGTATAATGCATTAATTCTCTCTTCAATTTTGCTGATAAATGGTAATTCAGTCTATGCTTTAAAAAGTTCCAATGAAAAAGAATTTCAGGAAGTGGATATGAATAATGTTCATCTAAAACAAATCACAAAATTAGCAGATCAATATTTGGTAACAATGGTAGCTTTAAATATTCTGACATCTGTTAGAAGTGTCATTATATTCAATCATAGTATCTATTAAATTAATGGAATGCCTTGGTGATGATTGCCTTATATGTAAGGTTTAGATAAAATTAAGCAAGAATACTGCTTTTCTCAACTTAACTCTGACCAAGAATTGGTGTGTGAAATGAAAATGGCAAGAACTTTGAGACTGTGTAATGCAGATTTTGGGAGATTCTGAGAAATGAAAGATATGAATCCCATTGCAGGCAACTATGAAAAGGAAAACAACTCCAGAAAGATGAGAAACTATGGAATTAAAACAATAAATTATTCAAATTTGAGATTAGGAAATTCAGAATTTGTCTAATGGACTCAAATTTCAAAGGGATATTTAGAAGAGCTAGAAACAATAACAGTGTCCAAAAATAGCACTTTAAAGGTAGAAGGGGTTTGAACTAATATAAAATGTCAAGAGAATAAAAAGATAAAATAAATTAAAGCTTTGTGAAAAATCTTTTGTTTTTCCTCTTTTATTCCAAATCTGTGATATCATAAATGTAAAGAGCTTCTGGTGTCAAAACTATCTCCATTGAAGATTAATAATTTCTATGAAACATATATTAAGATAATTGCCTAGGGCTCTGGGTAGTTAAATGATTTGACTAGAGTTGCAGAACACTGGGTCTTGACTCAAGAAGATCTGAATTCAAATCCTACCTCAGACATTTATTAGCTATGTGACACATAAGAAATCATCTGTATCCTTTTTATAGTTAATGACTGGTCTCTTCAAGTTCTTATCCTATCCTTTTTCATAATATAATACTTACCAGACTATTTGTTCATGTTAATTACTTTTTTAGGCAATGTTTCCAACTTTCTGTAAACTTTTGTGTGGCTTGATGACTAGAATTTCAAACACTTTTAAATTTAGAGAAATGAGAGGTATGCTGATGAGTTTCTTGTGGAAAAATGCTATTTCATCTTTGTCTTTTAATCTCTAAATCTAAACCACCCTTTCATGGGATGGAAATTCAAAGTTATGATACATAGTTAACATGTATCACATGTATATGATAAATTGAATAATTGCATTAAAATTATATGTGTACAGTTATGCATATGTATATTTGAACCTATGATTTAATTGTGATTTCTGATATAGAATTCTACAACTTCTAAGTTTAGAGAGTGGAGAATTGCTTTGATAAAAGTATGATAACTTGAGTCCAAATATGGAGAGATATCAAGATTGCTTTTATTTCTTAGTATTCCAGAGTCTAGTCTCAAGCCACCACAGTAGAGAATGACAGAATCTCAAAATTAAAAAGTATTTCAGAAATCATCTACTCTATGTCACTCTTTATCAAATGATTTCCAGGTGAGAATAGCTCTGGAGACAATTCATAGATTTTAATGTTAGGAAATCCCCTGTACCTTACATAAAGAATAACTCTGCCCTTCAACAAATTCCACATCTTTACTATTTCCTGATCCAAAATGAATGAATCTAATCCTTCTTCATGATGTTCTTTAAAATATTTGAAAATAGTTATCATGTCTCCCCTGCTACAAATCATTAATTGCTTCAACCAAATATGACATTGTCTTGAGCCCCTTCACCCCTCTGTCCTTAACCACCTCTATATGCTATTTATCTTGTCAATGTCCTTCATTAAATGTGGTATTTATATGAGAGACATAGGAGAGAATGATATTACAAAGTCTATCAAAAATTAGATATATATAACTGAAAGAGAAGAGTTGAGGATGACATTAAGTTTAAAAATATGGATGACTGGAAGAATTCTGGTGCCCTTTATCTACAGAAAAATTTTGCACAGTAAGTCTGCCAGGAACTAGTACTTAAGTGAAGATGAGTTCTATTTCAAAAATATTAAAATGTCCATGGGGTATCCATTTCAGAATATCAGTTGGTGGTTTTGGGGACTAAAACTCAGGAGAGAGACTGGGAATGGATATAGATGAGGGAATCATTTACAGAGAGAAGATAGTTGAACTTTGGAAGGTGATGACATCACTAGATATGGAGAGAAAAGAGGATAAGGTTTAGAATAAAATCTTTTTTTTTTTTTTTTTTAAGAATAAAATCTTGGGGATTTTCCTAGTTAGAAGGGATGACAGAAATGAAGCTATGGGAAAGAAAATTATAAAGAAATAGCCAGACAAGTGGGAGGGAGAATCAAGAAAGGGCAGAGTCATAAAAACCCAGATAATAGAGAATATCCCTGAAAAGAAGATAATCAACAATTATTCAATTGTTTCAATTATAGGATTGATTAAATTACAGGAAGAAGGAAGAGCAGTGATTTTTTTTTTAAAAAGACCCTTAGATTTGGCTATTGAAAATGCATTTGTAACTTTGAAGACATTGATGAATAATTTTATAAATTGTCCATCCTAATATATGCTGTAAACTGAACAACAGACCTTCTTAAATAATTTGTTTTTCTTATTTGGTCTTATTTATCTTATTTGGTCTTTTCAACAAATATGAGAGTTATAACAAATCCCTTTAATTCCCATGTTACTGAGAAGCAAATCAAAGTTTGAAATGATATAATTTATCAATAATGCCATAGCCAGTGAATGGCAGAGGAAGTGCAGGGCCTTTATTTTATGTCAAGCATATTGGACAATAGGGGCACTAGGTGACATAGTAAATAGAATGACAGGCCTAGAGTCACAAAGTCATCTTTCTGCGTATAAATCTTACTAGCCATGTAATCTTGGGCTTAACTCTGTTTTCCTCAGTTTCCTTATTTGTAAAATGAACTAAAGTAAGTAGAGCTACTTATAAAAATGACAAACCACTTCAGGATCTTTGCCAAGAAAACCCCAAATGAGATCACAGAATCATACATGACTGAAAACAATCGAGCAACAACAACAAATGCTGGAGGAATTTTGTGTTTTTTTAAATAGGTTTTTTTCTCTTTTTAAAAATCTTTTTTGTAGGGTTTTTTGGGTTATTTTAAAGATGAACAGAGGTTTTCAGAGTCATTTTAGGGTTTGACCAGAATGGAGAACATCATTTCCTTGGATCATAGGGTTTCATGATGAGAAAAATCTTAAAAATCATTCAATCCATTTGTGTTTGCAATGCAATTATATTTGTCATCATCTTTTTTTTCTTCTGACAATTGGTCATCAAACCATTGATTGAACAGGTCAAGAGACAAGTTTATAATCTAATAATATAGCTCTCTCTTTTTATTTTTCAGTTCAATTAAATTGTTAGAAATTAAAAAATCTTAGTTGGGGCCACAAATCTCTCTTCCTATAATATATATCCATGTGTTACTGTAGTTCATAGGCTCTTAGGATCATAAATGATGTGGGTAAACTCTGTAAAAAACTGTGTCCCCTTTTGATCTGTAAAATTGTGTACCCTTTGATCTGTAAAGAAAGGAGATTTGAGTCTCAGGCCCTCCTGGGAAGCATATCTCCCCAGACAAGTTAAGTGGTGTCATTCCACTGGGCAAATTAATCCCCTTTCCCCTCCCCCAATTGTTAGCTAGATCCTCATTCAGGAAGCCTTCAAAGTGATTTCCATTCAATTGGAGACCTGGTCCTGATATTGATAGGCATCCAGGTCTGGGGACTTTGGCTTTCTTTTCCATTTGAAACCTGAGCGTCAGATTTCCTATTAAAGGGAAATTTAAACTCATTTCTTTGCAGAATGTCCAAAACAGAACTATGCCTCATCCCTTGGCATAGCTGCCTGTCAGGACTCCTGCCTGCTATGAAGACATTCTCATCTCTGTGCTAAAGCCCATTTCCCTAATAGGACTTTGCCACTCAGAAGTCAACCTTCCTAGCAAAGCTGACATGGCATCCAACAATAAACTTCTCTTTTTGCCGCTTAAAACTTTTCAGTTTCGTGAATTCTTTCATGAAGGACCTGCGCTTCCTATCCAAAGGGGATTCCCACAACTCTCTGACTGGCACTAGAACACCATCATCATAAATTTATAATTGGAAGGACCTTAGGTATTTATCTAGTCCATGAATCATTTTTACTATGTTTCCACTTGTGGTTCTATTTCAGTTCTCTAACTCCACACAGAAACAGTGTAATTCTTTTCTGACAACCCTTTCAATGTTTGAAAACAGCTGTCAAGTTTCTCTCCTTTGAATCTTCTCTTTTAATGAAATTTTCTACTATATCTAGAAATAATTTTAACAGATATTAAAAAAATTAGGGTAATGTTCTTGCAAAAAGGGAAAAAAAAACTTACAAAATTACATTTTACAGAATGTCCTCTGATACAGTTGATTGATATATACTAAGAAAATGAACTTTTTTTTTTCCTTTGTCCTTAATGGCTACAGGGTAAAAAAAAAAAAAAAAAAAGTCCTATTGTTACACTTTTTTTCCCCCTATTGTAACTTGGAATCTGTAATCACTTATATTGTTACAGAGGACCTAGATGATTTGAGAATGGAAGGAGTAACTACTCTGATGCCTTCTGGGAGCAAATTTAACCCAACTCGAACAGCTCATCTTCCTGAACCCCAGGCAAAGGTCACATTGAACATCTGCTCCAGATGTGCCAGGTAAAAGAATAACATGTGTTACTAACAGATACTTATTGGTGTTCACAGGAGACTTCTGTGGAGAGGCAGCACAACATAGTGAACAGACAGCAAATTGGTCTCTGACTCCTGAAAACTTAGGTTCAAGTCAAGAAATATGTTGACTATATGACCATGGTCAATAGCAGGTTGACATTTATAAATGAGGTCTCCTCATTGGGACTTCACCCTATCCGTACCAATAAAATCAAAAGTCTGGTTTAAAAAAAATGTTTTTTGGAAGGTAAGGGCCAGAAATGAAATCTATTTTCATTTTCACTTAGAATAGGATTTCTTAATTTGGAATCTATGGACTTTTAAAATAATTTTGATAACTGATATAATTATATATTAATATAATTGTGGTGTTTTTTTTTTTTTTTTGGCATCCCTACATGTTTTATTTTATACATTTAAAATACTTTTCTGAGAAAGAGTCCTAAATTTGCACTAGACTACCAAAGAGGTCCATTACACATATACAAAAAGGTTAAGAAACTTAAGTTTAAAAGAAAACAAGTTTGTTTCTGCCTCTTACTTGTACTTGCTTTGACAATAGTCTTTCCCGGACTTTACCCTTCTATGGGATGCCACTTACATCCACAGTGAACCTCAAAGGCTAGATTAGCCGACTTCCCAGCTGTTTTAAGTCTTTCTGTCTCTGAATTTCATTAGTGAACTGAGTTTTTCTAGATTTTCAAGGCCTATTTCTGAATTTTAAAAGTTCAAAACCAATGTTAAGATAATGGCTTAAGTGTAGAGTCAGGACTTTTCAAGATCCTATAATTCGGATGCTATTAGCTGCTCTGGAACACCTATCTTAACTTCCTTACATCTAGGAAAGAATTTAATCATTTCACTCTCCCATAGGTCTGGGCTGGTGGGAGCAATTTTTGCATACACTGTAGGGAGTCCAAAGAAGTAGCCAGGTCTTACTTTAGCCAAGTCAACTCTACTCTGCAAAGCCAGCAGAAGCTCCTAGCAGTTCCTAGAATTCAAGCTTTTGTAGAGCCTAAATCTCATTTGCAAAGGGGCTTTTAAGCCTGTTTAAATGATAAATCTGGCCCTTTAACCCTTATGTAAATGGTGCAGATTAGCAAGCACAATACCAAGTCCTGCTGGTTTTTTCTCCTTGCTTTTACCTCTGGCTGGTCAATTGTGTGGTTTGAGAGGGGATTAAATCCAAAGAAAGTAAAAGTGTGTGTGTGTGTGTGTGTGTGTGTGTGTGTAAGGGGGAGATTCAAGTCAAAATTTTCTAGCCTGTGCCCCTTTAGATTTGATTAATAGTTACTTAAAGAAATATAAAGGGCATCTGTCAAAATATGAGAGCCAAGTACTGACCTCATGAAATTTTTCACTGGGATGCCAATTCAAATCATCTCATCAGGGATGATTCATGAATGCAACCCTCTAGTTATTTCCTTTTTTTTTTTTTCTTTTTCTTTTTTTTTTTTTTTTAAGGTTCATAGAGATATAGTATAGTGTGTGTGTGTTTGTGTGCGCACGCCTGCATTAAGGAGAAGCACTCTATATTGGAAGATTGGAGTAGGAGGAGCCCTTTGCTAAGTGTAGGGTGCTTTGTCCCAGGGGCTTGACTCCTACTACCCTTTACCTAACTACAAAGAGCAGTTGGGTGGGGGGGGATCCCCTCATTCTAAAGTGAGCTCTGAATTTATCTTCCCATTGAGAAAAACAATATGGATTGCTTAGAATTAAGTTGGCAGCTTTGAGTAATATAAAAGGTCCCTAAGAGACAGTCCTATTTTAGGGGCTTATCTGCTAATGATAACTTTGTAGCACATGGATGCTTGTTAACATGTTGGTTAGAAAATCCAGATCCTATAAAAAGGATGAAAATTCTAAGTCTTTAAAGTCTGACTTTTGGTGGTTCAACAAATGTTCCTTAAGCATTTACAACATTCATTCATAGCACTAAACCCTGAGGGAGATTAAATAATGTATTAGGCTTGTTCTCTCACTTCAAGTAGCTAACAATCCTAATTAACAAATCCTAGAAAGTTCACAAATGTTGGAGTCTCAAAAATTGACAGAGAAGATTCAGGTCCTTTCCCAGGATACTGTGTTGTTTTTTGTTCTTTTTGTTGTTGTTGTTGTTGCTGTTTTGTTTTGTTTTCTTCTAAATGAGAATTGAATTGGTATCAAGAACCTTGTTTCCTACTTGTGTGACCTGGCCTAAGATACTCTTAGATCTCTTATCAGCTTCCTCATTTATAAAATGAGTATTCTTGATAATTTTAATCTTCTCTAAGGTTTAATTTTAATTATACAGAGGAAGAAATTGAAGCTCTAAAAGTCAGGAGTTATGAAATGACTTGTCCAATATATCCATCAGATAGGTAATAAGTAACCACTGTGATCTTTTTCTTTACTATAGGTGAAAATGAGATTTATAGAGGAATAGAAGTGATAAATGGCCAGTTAACTTGTACAGTAACTTCCTTTGCCCTCTAGTGGGAACCATTCCTTATTTACAAACAAACAAACAAAAAAATAAATAAAGGTGGAGGTTGGTGACCCATAGAGGGAAAAGAGGGTTTCAGTTAAACTAACCATCATATCCATAATGACAGAGCAGCAATAGAATGTTTTTCACTTATTGTTCCTCAACTTCTGAATAGAAGGAAGACATGTATAATTTCTCCTCTTTTCTACATCTTAAATAATCATTATAATTGCATAGAATTGATTTTTTTCCCCTCAGATTCCTTCCATTTACCTTGTGAAAAAGTATTTACTTTGTCATTACGGTGTAGAGACTAAGAAAAACTCCATTCTTTATTCTCTTAGAGTATATTCTCTTAAAAAATTGCTTGCATAAGTGGATTCAAAGCATTTAGGATTGTTTTTCTCTTAAAAGATTTTGTAGTCATGGGATTTGGCCTGTGTGCTGAACAGAATTAAACTGCATATAAATCCTTAAAAGTATCAAATAGTCTAAAGTCCTTCTACCAAATTCCAGCAATTTCCTCATTAATTAACGTTTCTAATATTTCCTTGTATCTAACATTTGTATTTGAATTTTATTCAAGTATTTATTTTAATATGGAAACTATCAAAATGCTACCACTGAGTTATAGCTGTCATTTATGAAGGCCTTTGAAACCACTAAAAACATAATATAGGGGCAGCTAGGTGGTACAGTAGATTGAGCACCAGCCCTGAAGTCAGGAGGACCTGAATTCAAATTTGGCCTCAAACACTTCCTAGCTGTGTGATCCTGGGCAAGTCACTTAACCCCAATTGCCTCAGCAAAAACCAAAACAAGATCCATAAGATAGGGTAATTTCATTTCTTTATTTTACATCTTTATTTTGCTTCATTATTTAATCAGTATAGGTGATCTCTCCATTGGAGAAATCACAATCCCTTTATAGACCTCAAAGTCTACTTAGCTAGAAAGATGACTAGAAAATATCAGTCATGGATCATAAATGTTAATTATTTGAAGAACTCTTGCTTTTAGATGAGTAGGCATCTGGTATCAGTCATGCATTCCATTCTTGGCTATTTTTATGACTTTCTAAACTGATAAAAGACACCAGAGTTTGAAACTCCTGTGGTCGACCCTTTCAGAACACAAGGTGACCATGAAACTATGAGCAAGCATCAAAACAGGACCTCAGAGGATGAGTCTCTATTGGCTCAAAAGGAGAAAAGCATCTAGAATAGAAAGAACATTGAACTTGGAGTTCATTTGCAAGATTAAAGGTTAAATTGGATCGTGAGCTCTAATCTTAAGGATCTAGGATCTGTGAGGAGATTTCAAGAAAGTCCATGAATTTGGATGGGAAAATACTTCAAGTCAACGAGTATTTATTAAATACTAACTATGGGTCAGACACTGTGCTGAAAACTGGGAATACAAAAAAATAAATAAATAAATAAAAGTGAATGACAGACTTATTCTCAAAGAGCTCATCATAATAAAAATGAATATGTGCATTAACTTCTAACAGAAATTTATCATTTATTTCAATATTTTAAACATTGTCACAAGAAGGGATCCAGTAGGATCCATCAGATTACCAAAAGTATTTTTGACTCACATAATTAGAATTTCTTAGATAATATAATCTCTAAAATCTCTTCCAGCTCTAACATTTTAGGAAAGAATTATTCTGATCATAACAGTAGAGCCTATCTCAAGGACTGGGTTGGGAAATGGATTTTCTTTAAAAAACAAAAACAAACAAACAAAAACATTTTTTCTGCTATCTCACAAAGCTGGAAGTTCAGGAGCAACATCTTTGGGGTCACTGCATTGCTAATCAGCAGAGGACTTTGATCATTTCTGACCTATGCAAATTAGCATATGTTTAGGCAATCTGGTAGTCCACCATATTGATGCCAAACTTAGTGTGACCATTTGGCAATCTTAGCCAGCACGAGTTCAGAACTCCTGAGTTGGAGATCCACCAGTTTCAGCTTCTCAGATAGTAGGGATTTCAAGTATGCACTAATGTCACTCAGTTCATTTTCTTTTTCTTTCATCCCAATCACATACCAACAAATCATCTCTCCCTCCCCCAAAAAAGATGATCATCTACTCAAATTACTATTTGCACCATTATATTTAAATAATTTTATTAACTTGGAGGAAGATCTGATTCTTTACATTATTTAGAGGAAAATATTTTTTCTAAGATGAAGAAGGGAAGATTACTCTCACCTTGTTTCTGTGGTAATGTAACTGACTACACAGTGAAGTTTAGCAACCAGAATGAAAGCGAAATCTAATTCAATGTGATATACATTATCAACACCTATTATGTACCAGGCACTGTGTAAGGGATATCAGCTGGGAATACAGGGACAAAATAAGACTTGGCCACACCCTTGAAGGAATTTTATTATCTTGGGGGTAAGTGGGGAGAAGAGAGGCAGTAAGAATATAGATAAATAAACACAAGGTTTTCCATTATGTTATAGAGATGAAAGAGAGAATGACTAAGAATAAATGCTATTCTATAGAAGCATTAATAACACAGTTCCAAGATGCTTAGCATTAATTTTGTTATTTAGTGATAATAAAATTGAATGATATTTAGAGTTTCTATATGGAGTCTTAAAAATGTTCAACTTAGAAATGGGAATATAAGCTATTGACTTTAATTTCCCTCAATCTTTTCCCCAAATATCTAAAACTAGGCTTTACAAAAGGTATGAATACTTAATAAGACAAGCAGGAAAGGTTAGATGTTTTAGACTCTGGAATTTTTGCTAAACTCTTAAGTTTTTATTAAGCAGATGACCATCAAGAATCTTGTCATATAGAAGGTCCCCAAAGTCTTAGTGCAGTTTCAAGCTTTCAAGCTAATAAACCTAAAATTGCACTAGAACTTTGGGGATACTTTATATACAGAATCTGGTAGGAAATGGACATCTGAAATAGTATTGATGCTTTCTACTGTGACCTTTATGTGACTTGAAATCCCTGTTATTTCAATTGACAAAATCACCCTTCAAAAGATCTGGCAAATGGACGTTTATATCACATCCAATTCCTCTATAAAGTTTTATGCATAAGGTATTGGGTTAAATCTCAGGGATATAAAGAGATTTGTTGACTAAAATACAGCTGGGAGTATGAACCATTTTCCCCATAAATGTTTCACACACAGCTAAGGGAATAGATGCAGATGGAGTATAACTTAAGTGTTTTCAAACTGGAAAACAGTTACAGCAGGGTTAGCTTCTGAAAGAGTCAACCCAGTGTAGGCTTGGCTGTATAGTCTGTCTTTTAAACAAAAGGATGACATCATTTAGCAGGTGGGACAAAGCAGGATTCTTCAATAAAAGTGAATAAGAATGGAAAAATGGTTCTATTTAAATTGTTTAAAAAATAATTCTACTTAGGATCCCTCTCTCTGATCATCAGTGAAAGACAAGTTTGGAAGGCAGAGCAAGTTTGTTTGTTTGTTTGTTTTTTAATTTTTGTTTTGTTTTTTTAGGTTTGTTTAGTAGAAGATATTGGTACATCCTTGTAATCTCTAAATATGTTTCTCAAGTCTGAATTTAAACTTAATCATGAAATCCATTGAGTTGGTTTTTGACAGCTTTCAGTAATTTAAATCCAAATGCTTCACTAGGAGGAAAAGGGTGGCAGTCCTTGGCGGGAAAGGGATCTAGCAGGGTCAGAATGCATTTCAGCTGTTGCCTAGGAGTCACACTAAGATATTTAACAGAGAGCAAAGTACTTGTAGGTCAATGATACGCACAATTATCCAGGAAGTTTTTGTGATTGTTAAATTCAATGATTTGTAAGTTTTAAATGCAGAGTATCTGTATTACCTTCCTTCCACATTTCCAAATTTGTTGGCCAATACTTGAGTAAGCAAGTAACAAACAATGATGCCAAGCCCTGAACAACCAAGACAGTTTATAAGCTTTTTCAAGAGAGACCACCCATTAGTTGCACATACCCGCTGCCATATTCAGAAGTTAAATCTTGTTCCTGTGGACTCCTGCCAATGCATTCCTGCAAGTAAGAAGCTTTTTTTGTTTTTAATGGTGCAAGGGCCGCATTCATTCATGCTTAACATCAGTAGCTCACAAAGAGGGGTTGAATGTGATTTAAAGAGAAATGGGATTATAGAAAACATACAGTGCTACAAGCTTGGAAGTTCTGCATGAAAATGCCCTGAGAAAGCACTCGTTGCTTCCAAATTGCTTTCCCCTTCATGTTATATATAATCAGCTAGTTCTACTTTGTTCTCCTACAGAGTGGCCACATATCTCCAGTATAATGTTTCAGTTATAGTAGCAGAATACTTTGATAAGTAATAAAAACAACACATATGTTCTCTGGGGATAGTAAGTTGAAAGGACAGATAGCTTTTTCATCTTATTTTTATTATCTAGCTTTTAAATGAGCACTAAGTGCAGTGGAAGGAAGGCTAGAATTTGAAACAAGCCTTGGAATTGAATCTTTGCCAATTAGTACCTATGAGATTTTGAGGCAATTAGATGGCATATTGGATCCAATACTTGGAGTTGAGAAGGCCTGAGTTCAAATCTTTCATATATGTATTTCTGTTGGATTGAAGTCTTCTTTATTATATATCTACATATTTTTCAAAAAGCATTGCTTTTTAAAAATTGGAAATAAAATTAAGTTTGACTCAAACCCAATAGTCTTCCTTCTACTCTTTATGGCATTCTTCCCATCTCTATAATCTTCTTTAAATTTTCCACACACACTTATGGTAGTTAATTCAACTCATTTTCAACTCACACATGGATCTCCATCTTCTGTATTTGTGCCTTTGCTCTGCCTGTCTCCTGTGCTTGGAATACTTTCCTTCATTCCTTTCTTTCATTTTTTCCCCCCTGAGGTAATTGGGGTTAAGTGACTTGCCCAGGGTCACACAGTTAGGAAGTGTTAAGTGTCTGAGACCAGATTTGAACTCAGGTCCTCCTGACTTCAGGGCTAGTGCTCTACCTACTGTGCTACCTAGCTGCCCCACTTCCTTTCATTTCTTGGAATCTGTGGTTTTCTTTTCTTTTTTAAATATCATATCTACCATAGGTATATGTGTTTATATACAGACATACATTTCTGCACACATGCATGCACACACACACACACACACACACACACACTTACATCTCCCTGTACTTTCTCTTCCCAATAAATTATAAGTTCTTAGAGAGCAGGGACTATTTCACTTTTGCCTTTGTGTCCCTGTTCTCTACTGTGTACTTGCCATATACTAGTTGATTAATAAATCCTAACTTTTTCGATCATGTAGGAAACAGTGCTTAAGTATAGGAAAACTAGGTAGTAAATTTTATGAGGGCCTCCTTTGTCCTCATAAAATGTATATCCTTTTGAAGAAAAGATATTGATATCTTTTTTTGTTGTTTGTTTCATTACCAAAGATATCCTTCCCTCTTTTGTTCTCCAGAGGACCATCCTTTATTGTTAACTGCATTACTATAATGACAGCACTCTTTCAGTTCAGCTTTGATGTTGGAAAGAAATGAGAAACTCACATGTCATCGAACATTTATCACGAGAAGGATGATTTGGACCTAACAGTAAACATATGCAACAAAAATACAGAATACTCTTTAAATGGTGGATCCCTTGTCTCCATATGGAAACATGTCTGGGGCATCAAGCATGGAAATATCATTATTGTAGGCTGCAGAAATTGACCAAGTCCAAGAGATTTAGATCCCAGACTGGTTCTTTTAATGCCCTTAGATGACAAAAAAGTTGGGATCAAACAACAAAAAAAATCAAGTCCTGAAGCAACTAAGTCATATTTTTTAGGTAAAGCCATACTAGCTTATGAAAAAAAGAAAAGAACCTAATCTAGGTCAAGGAAATATTGGTCCTATTACATAATCTTTATAATAATGATAAAAGAAAAAGATTTTAGGATAGGGAGAGAAGGAAGTTTGGTTAAATTCACCAGCATGTCAACTTAGCCCAACATTACATGTAACATTATACCCTTGTATAATGTGTAATCAAAGAATAAAAAGAGGTACGTTTTCTTAGCCATTCTTCAAGGCTTAGTTTAGTCATTATAATTATACTGCAATCAGTATAATTATTTTCTTTTATTTCTTTTTCTTTCTTTCTTTCTGTTTTCCTTTAAATGGCTATGGACATTGTTTTGTCTTCTTGGTTCTGCTCAAGTTACTTTGCATTGGTTTATTCATCTAGGTCTTCCCAGGCAACTTTTATTCTTCGTATCTTTAATTTCTTACATAATTATTATAGTAGTTTATAGGAATATTTCCACAACTTCATGTAGTACATTTTATGTAGCCACCACCCCTACTTCAATCAATGACCATCTGCTTAATTTCCAGTTATTTCCATTTATAAAAGTGCTGCTATAATATATATGTGTGTGTGTGTGTGTGTGTGTGTGTGCATACATACATATACATACTATCTATCTGTATCTAGTTGTCTATATCTTTGGCCTTTCTTTGATGTTTACATTTTAATAGATCAAGCTTCCTTTGGACATCAATTTAATAGCTATATTTACTCAACTGACATTTAATGTAATGAAGAATTTTTTAAAAAAAGTATTAAAATCTCTTTTAAATTTACTCAAGACTTTATTTGATATGTATGATAGGATGAAATTAATTGAAAATAGGACATTATATAGTTGTATATCTTCACTTATTGTTTGATTGATCTGATATCATATATTTCAAAATGCATATAAATATATATATAAATATTAAGTTGATGAGATTATTTAGGAACAATCCTTAAGAGGCATTGTGGTCATTTGGAAAGTCTGCACCCAGTAGAACATGAGTCAGGAAATCTGAGTTGTATTTTCAGCTTTGCCATTTATTTGCTACAAGTCATTGTACAACTTATTTAACCTCTATAAATCTATTTCTTTCTCTTTGAAATAGACCACTTGGTAGCACAGTGGTGCTGACCCTGATGTCTGGATGATCTAAGTTCATCAGATGCATTCTTAGGCATCTGATTAGTTGTGTGACCCTGGGCAAATCCTTTAATTCTTGTCTGCCTCCATTTCTTATTCTGTAAAATGAGGATTATAATAGAATTTATAGGGTAGTTTGAGAATGATATAATATTTGTAAAGGACTTTGCAAACCTTAAAATACTATGTAAATGTTATTGTTATTATTATTATGATTAGAATTAGATTAGCTTAAGTTACCAACTGATGAAGAGGAGCCATTTACTGAGTGGTAGATAAAGCATGATTTAGAATCATAAAAGTTTAAAGTCATATACTGATTCTGATAACATATAAGTTATTTCATTTTTTTTGGTCTCTGTTTCCCAACTGTAAAATAAAATCTTTGGACAAATTGGGGTGGGAAATATCTGGCCTGCAGGCTTATAAGGTTGTCAAATCATTTGGTCTGCCCCTTCCAAGGCAACCACAGACAATGATAAGCTGATAGCTAGGTACAACTACTTCCCACTGCTTGAATTTTTAAGTTGATAATTTTGTACGACTTGGAAATGATATTATAAACATCCTAATGGCCCTTGACAGAAAAAAAGTTTCCTTATCCCTGAACTAAATGATCTGTAAGATATTTGTCAGCTCTAAATCTTTTGTCCCTGTGAAGAAAAAGACTAAAAGAGATAATCGAAGTCATATTAAATAAGGAATGTTTTCTGATCCCGAGTCCATCTATTTTCTAAATAAATTATTTTTCCTTTTGTGTTATATCTATTATATCTGCAATATCTGTTATATTTGTTATATCTGCTATTTTTGCAGAGCATACAAGGAGTAAAATGTGAAATGGTATATGCAAAGGAGTGAAAATATACCCTGAAATAATATGAAGCTACTACTAAAGGCCCTAAAGGTCCTTTAAATTTTGGTACCCAGAGGCAAATTCTCTATCCTAGATATAGCTCTGAGTTATATATAGGAAATATAATATTAACAAAAAAAATAAGAATATAGAAA
Source organism: Sarcophilus harrisii (assembly GCF_902635505.1). Classification (NCBI taxonomy): domain Eukaryota; kingdom Metazoa; phylum Chordata; class Mammalia; order Dasyuromorphia; family Dasyuridae; genus Sarcophilus; species Sarcophilus harrisii. The sequence goes on along the minus strand of NC_045426.1, from coordinate 451,852,331 downwards.
ATATATTTATGCTCAGATCTGCAATCTCATTAATTTCAAAGTTGCTTCTAAAGATGGAGATTACAACCAATTCATGCCTGCCATCTTGTGCAACCGTTGCCCATATTTTCTCATAAGTTCACTGAATTGGTGCCATCAATGTCCTGGAGGTTTCTTTTGGGTTGTCTGACATACCTCAATTTTTCCATATAACAAACACATTTATTTTCCTAGTATAAATTTCTTTAATGATATTTTAACTCCTATTTTTCTTCAAACTTCTTTCATTCAAAATGATTATATGTATAGTATATATGTATATTTATAGATATCTATATGTATGTATGTATACTGATTATCAATATTCTTAAATCTTTTGGTCTTTTCTGTGTGAATGATAAGGCAAAATTCTGATTAGTTAAAAACTTCTTTTACAAAAAATAGTGAGGTTCTGGGGCATTATTCTTTCAGTATGATATGCAAAAGCAAGAACATTTGAATGGCCTAAACGTTATTCAAGAATCTTCTTGAACACTGATAAGTGCGCAGATCTATTTCACTTATCATCTCATGGTTTATAATGAGAATGTCACTATCCATGGTTATTTCTTTTATTGTATCTTTCAATGAGTTGAACCCAGATCTGAACAGTGGAAAGGAAAGGGAGCAGGCTAAAAAAAAATACTGTATGTCCTTAACCTTCTTAAGGAAAGAAAGGCCTGTCATCTTCTTAATATCATCATTTTACTTATATTAATGTATAAATGTGAGATAAGGACTCTAATAGTTCCCAAAGAATTAAAATAAGTATGGTAGGTATGAGCAGACTGAAACATATTATCAATGAGCAACTCTTAAAGTACAGCATTAGAGGATATCATCAGGAAATGTATGATGTGTAGAATTATGGGTTGGTGTAGAATTATGGTTAAGAGACATGGATAGCAGGATTACAACCCTCATGTTTCATTAATAACCTTACAATGTAAGAAGAAAATAAAAAAATCCTTCTAGACATTCAGTCAATCCCTTATATCAAAATTAGGGAAGGACAGGCTTCATAGTTGCACAGAATATTAGATGTATTATAATCTGAATCAATCAAGGAGTTCCCAAATAATTGACATCACTGATTGATTTGACCATTTGAGAATATCTTTCAAGGAATCTCTGTGGATTTTGATTTATGGAGGGGAGATACCTCCACACTCATGGAAAAAAAAATAATCCTTCTAACAACTATCATTATCCTTTTTCCTCATGAAACTATTGCCAAGGACCATAGAGTTGTGGGTAGAAAAATAGGCCTGAAGTCAGGAAGACCTGGATTCAAATTCTACTTCTGTCACATACTGTTACCCTTTACAAGTCATCAAACATCTCAGTGTTTCTCAGGCTTTTTGGTTTCAGGACCCTTTTATATATTAAAAAACACTGAAAACTCCTACCAAAGAGATCTAATTTATATGAATTATATATCAACAATAATTATATTACAAATTCAAATGTTTTCATATTATTTTGATAATAGTTTTGATACCATCATCAAAAAATATTGAGAAATCCTACCAAGGAAATTTCATTTATGTGGATAATATATCAATAATTACTATATTTGAAATTCAAATGTTTTTATATTATTGTGACAACAGTTTTGATATCATTTTTTTTTTTTTGATGAGTCAGTGGGGGTTAAGTGACCTGCCTCTGGTCACTCACCTAATAAATAAGTGTCTGAGGTCAAATTTAAATCCAGAACTGAACCAGCTACGCCCAGAGAAAGAACTCTGGGAGATGACTAAAAACCATTACATTGAATTCCCAATCCCTATATTTATGCCCACCTGCATTTTTGATTTCCTTCACAAGCTAATTGTACAATATTTCAGAGTCTGATTCTTTTTGTACAACAAAATAATGGTTTGGTCATGTATAGTTATTATGTATCTAATTTATATTTTAATATATTTAACATCTACTGGTCATCCTGCCATCTGGGGGAGGGGGTGGGAGGTAAGAGGTGAAAAATTGGAACAAGAGATTTGGCAATTGTTAATGCTGTAAAGTTACCCATACATATAACCTGTAAATAAAAGGCTATTAAATAAAAACAAAAAACAAAAAACAAAAAAACAAATTTAAATCCAGATCCTCCTGACTTTAGGGCCGGTGCTCTCTCTATCCACTGCTCCATCCAGCCGCCCCTATCATCATCCTTTAATACAATCTCAGGAATTCCCAGGAGTCCCTGTACAATACTTTGAGAATCATTGCCCTACACAACTTTCTAAGTCTATAATTTGCCAAAAAAAACAAAAACAAAAACAAAAAAACAAGTGCATTGGCAGGGGAATTCTCCATACTTTTGAAATAAGAAGGTCAGTCCTTATCCCTGTTTAAAAAATACCACTAGGTAGATGACACAATAAATATTAAATCACAATACAGTTAGTTATTAATAAATAATTACAAAAGAAGTCCTACTTCAAAAGTCTTCATATTAAAATCATTGCATACATACATACCTGAGGCTCTGGCATAGTTTATGGTTAACAGATACATGAATAATGTGTTAATGAGCATTCACACATATAGAATTGCTCTGAGTACTATGCATGCTAAAGTGTATCATATCTTAACCAAATTTACAATCTCAAATAGACAACAGTAAATAAAACTCTTGTTTTGTAAAACAAATTTGTAAAATTTGTAAAAGATGGTAAACGTTGCTTAGCATTTACCTCACAATGACCTTGTGAGGTAGGTAAGAATCTTAACAGTACATCTACCACTCTGAAGGTAAAAAAATGATTATATCCCTGATATAAAGCTAGAACAAAATAAGGAAAAGAAAAGTAATTCTTAATCCTTTGAAGTTCTTGCATGAACTAAATAAATTATGTTTTTCTAGTTTACATTTTAGGATCTTAAGAATTATGTTTAACCATTCAAAGTCAGAATTAAACATCTTTGAATTTTTTTTATTTTTTTTCCTACTGAATAATTTCCTCTCTAACAAAAATATCCAGAATTTACAAGGATCTAAAAAAAATGCAATAGGTAAAATGACCTTCATATAATAGACTGTGATTTGGAGGATTAATTCCTGCAGACATGAATTCAAAGAATCTAAAATCAGCTTAGTGATCTCATTGTCTGAAGAAAAACTGTGACCAAGGAGAAATTAATTTTACATAATTATTTGTTCACTCATTTGAGTGACTTTATCTAGACACTGTTATGTGATACCTCAGTAACTCATTTTAAAAATTAACTAGAGATAGATATAAAACCAAAGCCATCTATACAAGCAGTGCAAAATGGTTCATTGAAGGTAAATTATCTGTGTACTTTCATCAAGATTCTGTAACTTCATTATTGTGATTATTCTTTCCAAAATGAAGGTTGTGATGCTTTATAACTTAGAAGATGAACCTATGAAAATCATCATGACTGAAAAATTCATTGCTCTGTGGTTACTCTAAGTATATGAGCCTCTCTGAATTGAAGTAGAGTAGTCCTGGAATAAGAATTACATATTTCTGAATAGAAAGGTAGACCAAAAGAAACAAATATGTAGTAACCCATTCTTTGCATATTTAATTATTCAATATTGATGCTTGCATGTCATTGAGAGGTAACCCCAAATCTCCTTAATTGGGTGGGAGACCAGAACTCATTTCTGTTTTTGTTTTTTCACTAACTAGCTATATGACCATGGACAAACCCAGTAAAACTCTATGGAGCTAATATAAGGAAAGTAGGCTGTAGGGCTTCTAAGATCTCTTTTTGTCTAGCATTCTATAACATCAATCTCTATACTGACATTGCAAACATAGAAGTTGAATGGGAGGTTTAAAAATTTGAATAGGAACAAAATCATTTATCAATAGATTTCTACTTTTTCAAGTTGTTTGTTTCTATCTCCAGTGCTTGACACACAAAAAATGCTTATTTTTTTTTCCTTTAAAAGGCATTCATTCAGCAAGTTGAACACAATTTTCAACTTTCCTGATCTAAATTTTCTGTCAGAGAGGTGATAGAGTTAATAATAAATGAAGATAGACCAGGGTTCAAGTCTTTCCTCACACTCTACTGACTTCTTGAAAGGAAGGGAAAGTCGTTTAAAGTCATAATATTCTGGGAAACTGTCTAAGGCTATCACTGACAGACAAGATACAACTTCTCTTCAATAGAGAGCATTTTCAGGAAGTTCCATGAAACAGTGAATTCACAGAAAGGGTACAATGAAATCTTGCTACCCTTCCCTGCTGCTAGAGTTGTCCTGGTTTGTCAAATTACATTGCTTAGATATTATTCCCCAGAGGTCCTTTCATCATTGCTCTGAGGACACTTTTTCTTTTGCAATGTTGATGGATTGAAAAGTGGCAAATCTATGGTTGATTTTATTGTAATCCCTTGGGAATTATCTGCAAAGTATATCTACCACTGAATGTCAGCAAGAATTCTATAAGTAACCTACCAAACAAAAGATGACAATATGGCTATTGTCTTGTTATTTTCATTATCAGCAACAATAAATAAAGATCTAGATGTTTGTATAATTAGTTCTATCTATAGCATATCAGGCAATTATATTCTTGACTCAATGACAGATGGCACTGATATGACTGGCGGTAGGACGCTGGGAAAGTAACAATTAGCCAAAATAGCTTTAGCTGCTGCCAATGAGGTAGGTGCATCACAGCGGTTTTCTGTGGATAACTGGCATAGAAATGGGATTGATGGGGTGTGTAGGAATGAGTTAGTTATATAAGCTACGAGGACAAAAAAAAACACATGAATTTTTTTTACTGATATACTTTTATTATTGCATTACACAAACAATCATTACCATTGAAAATGAACAATATGTTCACTGATACTTGTGGGAGATAGTAAAGCAAAATATAATTCATTTTGCCCTTAAAAATCCTTAAAATTTAACAAAAACAATCAACTAAATATATAATTCAAGTAACATTTTATTATTAAGCCCAAATTAAATGCTAAGCATTGTGTTAGATGCTGGAGATAAAACTAAACAAAACAAACAATTTACTTTTAAAAAGAGGAATACATAGTGCTATGAGATGAGATAAAGAGAAATTATTTCCAAATAGAGTGCCCAAAAAACTCCTTAAAAGAAAGATAGCATTGAAATGGGACCTTGAAGGAAATAATAATAATAAATAGCTGGCATATGGCTTTGTGTTCTGCAAAGTAACAGGTCTGTCAATCTATCTACCTATTTATGTTTGTCTGTCGGTCTATCTATCTATCTATGTCTGTCTGTCTATCTACCTAATCTCATTTAGTTCTCACAAAAACCTTGCAAAATAGTTACCATCATTATTTTAATTTTGGGGATAGAAAGATATTACGAGACTTGTCCATGGTCACATTGCTATCATGTCTAAAGCACAGTTTGGACTTAGGTTTTCCTGATTCAAAGATGAACATTTTTCTTCCCTAAGCTATCATAGGCCAAGTTAGAGAAGGGAGGAAATTCTAGGCACAGGTGGCAGTGCAAAGTGAAAAAATAGAAGAACTTTGGCCATTTACATGACAGGGGCGTTGTTCACCTTTTGTTTTCAGAAGATCGATGTCTTGACATATATAAGTTGGATTTAAGTGAGGTAGAGTTGTGAAAAAATTGCTGGCCTCATTCTCTCTTCCCAAGTCATCCAAGTCCAGTATCAAGATGACTGGCAATGGCCCAGGATGCAGTAGAAAACCTTGTCATATTCATTGTCTGACCAATCAATCCCTAAGGACTTCATGGCCACTGGAATAAATTGTTCTCATCCACTCATTCCACTGGGAAAAGTCTTCACATGCTTGAGGTAAAAATCCCTGTAACTCATAGATGGATTTGAAGCCCACTAGTTAACCTCAATCTTATTTAGCCCATCTGCCAAGACAGTTTATTGGGATGTGACCATTGAACATGCTGTAGTTTCTTGGAGCCACAGACGAGAGTTGTAGATACCAAAGATGGATGAGCAGCCCTATTCAGAGAGGACTAGGAACACTGTTGTGAGAATTTAATTAGAGGGTAGAGTACACAATATGGATGAAGAGGAGTATGAAATAAAACTGATAAAGTAGATTGATGGCAGATTGTGGAAAAATCATAAAAAATACTTTTTAGAATCTAGTTTCTATAAATTAAAGAAAATATTTAAAAAATTTTAATTAATGGAGGGATATGGTGAGACCTGAACCATATGAAAACTAATCTAGCTTACTCTTCAATGGACTGTATAATGGGGGAAGGATGTTCAGCAGTGTCAAATGATGTAGAAAGTTCAGAGATTGAGGATTTGAGAAAAAATTATTGATCTGGCAATTAATTAGGAAGTTACTAATAATGGTCAAGAGAACCCTTACCACTGGTAGAAATACAACATAATATAACTATATTTGCGTCATGAATGTTTAATGTTCCAAATTGTATTATAGCATATTTAAGAAGTATAAAGACATGTTATGAATTAAAAAGACATTTCTGGCCAGGATGGGAACTATTAGCTTTTTTAAAAAATAAAATAAAATCACCTCTTAAAAATGTTCATTTTGTCTTGAGATTTGGACTACTTCTTTTCTTTTCTTTCCAATTTGTTCTTCAGATCTTATTGTGACTAAATAATAGTCATATATTGGCTGGGATATTAGAGAACTTGGTATTTAGGTATTTGTTGCTGGTTGGTATAAAGTTTTACTTTTGTCTTAAAAAAAATAAAATATGATTGTAAAAACATGAGTGCTTAAAAAAAGCTGTAATAGTCATTTAGAAAGTGAAAAGCATAGTCAAGTATAAGCAATTGATTGATTTTCCTTCTAGTGTCTTATTATTGAAAATGAGTAAAGGAAAAGATCCTCTATATTCATTGCTTAAAATTTCAATTCTCTTCAGTCCAGAGGGAAAACAGTAATAAAATCTGAATATTCAGATCATTTTGGAAGCATCCAAATGCAATATTCCATTTTACATCTTGCACATACACAATCAGTATCAGAAGGACATTTCCTTCAACTTGTCCTCTAAAAACAAAGTCCTCAAAAAACCCCAACACCTTTAAGATGAAGACCTCCCTGTTTTTAAACTTTAGCTTTCTTTCTGGAAAAGAAATGAAAGAACAGGAGATATATATCAACAATTCAATAATTATCTCCTGGGAAATAGATTTTTCTTTGTCTATTCAGATTTTCCCATTGGGTAAGTCCAGCAGCAGGAGCTGTCTACAGCTCAGAAATTCCATGGAATGATAGGGTCATTAATAAGACCATCAGGATATGGTCTTATTATACAGGATACTATAAAATTGTGCACAAAAGGGTTGATGATGTTTTATGTTGTCTATTATGAGTCCATTGTATTTAGCTTCAAGAGTGCCTTATTTCATTAGAAAAATATAATTTAAAAGATAATTGACCTTACTTTTAATCAAAACAGAAAATTTAAAATACTCTTCTTTTTAAGGGTGTGTGTGTGTGTGTGTGTATGTGTGTGTGTGTGTATCTTATGTAGCATTTACTATATGTCAGGTGCTGTATAATTTGATCCTTTCAACAACCCTGGAAGCTAAGTGCTATTATTCTTCCCATTTTCCACTTAAGGAAATGGTAGCAAAAAAAGGTTAAGTTATTTGTCTAAGGTCACACAGCTGTTAAGTGTCTGATCCAGATTTGAAGTCTTCCTGATTCCATACCAGAATTCTCTCCATTGCACCACCTTGCTACCCTTACATTTAACATATAAGAAGATATACTTTAGTATGGATATTAATCTGCAGAAAGTCAATAGGACACATAATAGCCATTTCCAAACATGTCATATTATCATACAATTTTGTTAGAATTCAATAGGACTTTAGCAATTATCTAGTTCATTTTCTTTATTTTACAGATGAATAAAATACATCTGTAGAGTGAAAAATGACTTATATTGGATATACATTGTGAGTTTTTGAAAAATGGAGAAAATTATCTCTGTGGTTGTTAAAAGCCAGACAGGTCTAATTCAGTGGGTAGAAATTACAAAAAGATAGACCAGGTCAATATAAACAGATAAAATAAATCAGGATTATCTTGTAATGGATTAGGGTCCCTGTTGCTAAAGGAATACTGTAGAAAAGATTCCTGGATTAGATGGGACTTGAGCTTGCCACTAACATGCCTTGTATTACTCTTTGATTCTAAGTAGAATAAAACTGGCTGCAACTCAGTATGCATTTATTTATTGCCTACCATGCATGTATTACCGAAGCAGTGTATGCAGTGAAAGGAGAAAGGACCCTGAAGCCAGGAAAATGTTGGGCATAAATCTCCTCTGCCACATTCTGACAATTCTCTAAGACTATTAGCGGCACTGAAATCATAGGTTCAGTTCCTATTCTGTAAATGTTACAGGGCTCTGTTTAATTACATGTTAAACCTTAAAGGTTTAAAGATTGCAGAAAGGATGACTAAAATGTTACAGTAATTATATCTTTAAAAAATCTTTATACTGATTTTATTGATTATTACAAAACCTTTGATTCAGATCTTTACTCATGGCTTATTCATATACTGCAAATACATAGACAGACTTGGCTTAAAACTCTTCAGTGTTTGATAACCCCATGAAAAATTATTCTCTGTTAAAATTTTGTCATCACACGATAAAATAACGAACAATTTATTTCAGGAAGGACTTTAAGCACTCTGAGATTCTACCTATTTTAAATCTATTGTTAACATAGAAATAAGTCTTGGCTTCCCAGTTGAAAAAGGAGTCATATAAAAATATGTTATTAATCCTTCAAAGTACATAAATGAAATCAAGTCATATGGTACAACCCCCAAACTAATAAGCAGCTAGTTTACCTCATGGAATCTTCCTCCCATAATATCAACATGTCATCAAAACTCCAAAAGTATAAAATTCTTAAAGTTTGCCAAGAACGTTATCAAAAGCGATCAGATTAAATGGGTGAAGGCAATGCTTACAAATGCCACCTCAAGGCAAGGTATAGTGAGCATATTTCACCAAATGAATGTTTTGTTTTTCTTTAATGGTATTTTCTTTTTCCAAATACATGTAAAGATAATTTTCAACATTCATTTTTGTAAAATTTTGTATTCTAAATTTTTCTATCTCCCTCTCTTACCCACCCTCTCCCCAAAATAGTAAGCAATCTGATGTAGGTTATACATGTTCAATACTTCTAAACATATTTGCATACTTGTCATGTTTTGCAAGAAAAGTCAGACCCAAAGGGGGAAAAAATGAGAATGGAAAAGCAAGCAAACAGAGGCAAAAATACTATGCTTCAATCCATATTCAGCCTGCATAGTTATCTCTCTGGATGTGGCATTTTTCACCCAAGTCTATTGCATTTGTTATAGATTCCCACATTGCTGAGAACCATACCAATTATAGCTTTCATCTGTCTTCTGTGGCAGAGCTCCCACTGGCTTTAGGAGAAATGATGAAACAGGTGAATTTTTTCTTTCCTTCGTTCCAAACCCTCAATCATTTCTTAGTTTTTGTGGTCTTTCTTTGTTGTCCATTTCAAATCTGCTCCTGCTCTTATCTCTCCTGCTCCTGCTCCATGTCAGACATAGGATCTCATTCTTCCTTCTACCTCATAGCTAACAATGTAATTCTGAGCTAGAATTCTATAAGTCACTTGTCTTCATCTTTTAAATGCATCAAACTCTTATAATAAAGAAAAAATGAAGACTTCTATGAGGAGAAAGTTTCAGAAAACTGAAAACCCCAGGGGAGATAACATATAGACTTAGATTCACACTAAGCATTGAATTGATAATACAAATCTTTCCAGATTTCACAGATAAATTGTATTTAGCAAAAATTTATTAAGTGCTGACAATGTTTTGGGCATATAAAAAAAGAGAAAAACAAAACACACTTTTCTACATTCACAAATAAGTATAAACAAGTGAGAAAATGATTAAGTTTGTTGAAGAGGTCTGTGTATGTGTGTGTGTGTTGCTGTTCAATTGTTTCAATAAAATCAGATTTTTTGTGATTTCATGACAGTTTTCTTGGCAAAAGAGAAAGATTATGGGACTAAGAAATTTGTGGAGATATTTGATGTTGGTCAAAACAGACTTCTAGACTCAGGCAGAGAAAGGGAAGACAAAACACTAAAAGCAGTGTAAGTTTTCAGTTAAGTAAATCAATATGGTCTGGAAAACAGAAAGCTTAATGAAAATTTCATTAGTTAAATCTTCATAAAAATTCAGTTCTACTTTGACACTAGAGAATTGAAACAAGCATGGGTATCATTTGGAGCCAGAGGATTCAAATAAATACAATTATTTTCTTTCTTCAAAACAGCCAGCTTAACTTTTGTCACTAACACATTGAATTACTTAAGTAGAAAATTAGTGACAAACTTCAATTTCTCTCCCATATGACATGATGCTTTCTACCTCAAGACTTGCCTCCCAGGCTCTGTGAGGCTTTAAATTATAAACAGCCCCAGTTTACAGTATGAACAATAAACACACACATATACACAATACACCAGTCTTACAAACAAATCTAGTCACCTTGTCCTCGTATAAGTGGGGTCATAGAGAAATGTGTATATCTCCAAGTATTATTTTAGGAATGTGCCAAGAATAAAGCACTTAGTAATGAAAGCCTGTTTTTGAAATCATCTCTTTATAGATTGAGAAACATTTGGGATGAATAGGGAGAAATTCCAGTGCTTGGAAGGACTTTCTTGTTAGTGTTTAAAATTGTAGGTATCAATTTTAATAGTTTTATAAAATATAATGAGTTAGAGTGGAAGAGGGGAGAAGTGGAGGAATGTAGGCTCTAAAAAAGTGATAGGACCTCTCTGCATGGCTCTGCTTGTCATGCCCCAATGAAGGACTACACTTTGGAGTGGATGGGGGCAGAGGGCCCAGATGTGTAAAGTAATTTGTCAAAGGTCACCCCCTACTCTAGTTGCAGATCAGAACCATATCTTTGTCCTACTGATTCATGAACAACAGTGTTTGAAGAAAGATTGAGAATTTTTTTTTAAACCAGCTTAGTATGGATCGGTAAGAAAGTTGGTTGGACAGAGGGAGGGAAGAGGTTGAAGGACTCACAGTGAAGAAACAAAATTGATTTAAAAGAAAAAATGTTAAAAGTAAAAATATAAAAAGAAAGCATATAAATGAGCTTCAGAAAAAGACCAAGAGTTATTGTTAAAAAAAAAAAAAACTGAATAGGCCTTATATTTAAATGTGTGTAAATTAAAAATTTATATTGATTTCAGAGACAGCATCATTATATTCTTGGGTAGACAGATAACTTAGAAAGCTAAATCTTAGTAAGTGCTTTAGTATGTTATAGCTTGAATAACTCCTAGAGATCATTTAATTCTATTTTCCATATATATTAATGACTGAACTTTAGAAAGGGGAAGTGACTTTGCACATTCACTTATTATGACATACATCCAATTGATGCCTCAAATCCATATTAATATTCATATCTAAAAGGGAACACTATGATTAATATAATTTTTAAATGGTTTATTAAAAAAAAGTTTCTAAAGAATTAAGAACATGATCCTCAAAGCTCTATTTTTATTGATTACAACTTAACCTCTGTAAATGCTTAACTCTAGATATTCACTTCATTTGTGAACACCTTTGTATCATTCTGTATTTACTATGGCCAGTCTCTTCTAATTCCTGGCCCTCAGAGAAATCTCTGGTAATTGTCTTTTGCAGTGCTTAAACCAATTTTACCAAGCTTACCTCTATCTGAGGTCTTCAGAGATCTCTGGCCATTGTTTCATAGGAATAATAGTTTAAATACCTGGTAGCACACTAGAGAACAGCCATGTGCAAGCTCAAGGTCTTTTATTCACATGTTCACATGCAGTCCTTGACCTCCTGCTAACTCCCAGGTGAACACCAGGTCAAAGAGAGCAACTTCCTCCTCCCCACTGCTTAAATAGGGTCTATGAAGTCACGTGCACAGCCAATAAGAGAAGAAGATGCCTCCCGTTAATGAAGCAATTTCAGTGTGGCCAGAGTTCCTGCCCATGAGGTGGTCTCTGCTTTGCTCACAGCAAATCGAATCTGAGGATCTTAAGTATTAATTGCTTATTTACTTCCTAGTGCACTGAACCAGACTGACCCTTACAAACCTCAACTGGCAAGAAGGGGAATTATCTCCATGAAAAAGATGTCCATAAAATCAAAGTCTAAATACTGACTCATTGGGAAAAAAATCATTGAATTCAATTGATTTATGAAGTGCCAGTTAACAAATTAGGCTAAGAACCAGAACTGCCAAAATGTTTAAAAATTGACATTTATTAAATATCCCTTAATATTCCATGAACTGTGTTAAGTTCTAGAAATACAAACACAAAGATAAAATAGTCTTATTACTGAAAGAAATTAGACTGTCTAGATTGGGGAAAAGGGGTACAACATGATATATAAATAAAACTGGTATATAAGCTTCTCCATAGATACAAGTATGGGAGAGGTGTTAACAACTGGGTGAATAAAGAAAAGTCTCTTGAAGGAGTTGGCATTTGTTCTGATCCTTTAAGGAACATAAGGGTTTCAAGAGGTAGAAGAGAAGAAGAATGGCATTCTAGGCAAAGAGATGGAAGATGGAATTCTATGCATAAAGAACAACAAATAAATCAGTTTGAGTACATTGTAGCATACACTAAAAAGTAATTTGTAAGCAGCCTGAAAATAGTCTGAAGGCATATTGTGAAAAGATTTAAATAGGAGTGAAGTTTATATTTTATCCCAAGGACAATGAGGAGGTATTGCAGCTTCTTGAGCAGAGGAATGACCAGAATTCAGAAAAAGATTAATTGTGTGTATAATGTCTAGAGAGAAGAAAGACTGGAGGTAAAGAATGAATAGACTTTTAAAATAGTCCAGACCTTAAGTGAAAGGGACTGAAGTAGGGAAGTTAAAATACAGGTAGAGAAAAGGGAGGAATGCATGAAATGTTGAGGAGGTAGAAGGAGGGGAAAAAAAGAATTAGAATTAGGTGAGAGTAGAGAGTAATGATAACTGAGACTAGATAATTGAAAAAAAAAATGTAGAGTCTTTGGAAGAGGGAAGTTGGGTAGAGGGATGGGTTTAGGAAGTTCTCTTTTAGACATTTTGAATTTGTGATGCCAATGGGAGATTCAAGAGAAATTTCCAGTGGCCATCTGGATATGTGGAAGTGGAGGTGATGACATAAATGACAACTGATTTTAAAGATCTGGGAACCATATGCCTAAAGATGATGCTTTATAGGATCTATATTTAAGCAAAAGGGTGAGAGTTGTAGGATCATAATTAGAGAGAATTCTGGGTCCTTTCTAAGGGGAAGAGAAATTTTTTTGACATGTGCAAAAGTAAATACAAATGCAAATCAGGAAGTGAGTGATAAAAAGCCAAAGGACATATCCAGAGACATGTACTCTTATTAGTCTAGGAAAAGTTGATGGACAGTTTATTTTCAACAGTAAGCGGTGAGTCAGAGAAGATTCCATAAGTAGAAATTGCCTGAGTTGACACTTGAAAGAAGAGAATTTTCCCAGGCAGAAATGAAGAGAAGACAGGGGATTTCCAAGCATGGAGTCTTAGAGAACTTGTAGAAGGTCTCAATTTGTTGCTCTATTAACTGAGTACAAAGAAGTAGTTTCTTCAATGTAAATAAGCAAGGACTGAAACTGATCTTGTATAAGTATTTATTTCCAAGGTTTCTATAGTTTTTTTTTTGATTATTTGAACCTGAAATTGAGTACAATAAATCATTTTGAAACCTGAATCACAGTCATAGTTTATACATGATTCACAAATTAGAAAATGATGTAGTTAAGGAGATTTGCCTCCTAGACTTTCTGATTGATTCAGTTTATCATAATCTTTTAGATAGCTTATAATCTTCTAATATTAGTATCTTCCTTGCTAACTTCTCTAGTTTTTTTAATGAATTTTCTTCCTCCTTTCTTCCTCCTTCCTTGCTATTTTTATTCCCCCCTGTGGAGAGCCAGTATTGAATTAGTCCATTGGGTGTGAATGAAAGAGTAGAGATTCATAATTCAACCCTATGAAACCATATTGCCTCTATTTAGCCAAGTCATAGAGACAAATCACTATCACAAGCTCCTAGAAATTGCCTTTAGGGACGACAAGAATATCTTTTAAAAGACATCTCTTAATATGGGAAATAATCATTGGACATGAAATGATTAGATATTACTGGTAGAATTTGAGACTCAGCCAGAAGGAAGGTTGAAGACTGTTAAATGTCTTCTTCTAATAAGGAGTTTCCATAGTGGTAAAAATGGAGTCAGAATTAAGTTCTGCCTGTCACTTTGGTAATTAAGCCTGTGATGAACTGATGTGTTTCTAACTGCTGATCAAAATTTAATGTTACTGCTCTATCATGTGAATATTATCATCATGTTATGAGGGTTGGGAGTGGAACTTTTCAGAGTTCATCTGCTTGTGAATAGTGAAGTGAGTGGAATAGCATCTAATTTGGAATAGATATGAAGCATGTACTTAGAATGGCAATTTAAAATTTTTGCCAAATACAGAGGTGTTAGGTGCTAGACGTGGGGGTGACACAAAGGCTAGGTAACCCATTTGGCTTTTCCCTTTAAGGAATATATAACCTTGTAAATTGATGAGATAAACGAGAGAGTTTTAAAGCCGGGATCTAAGGGAATATTCCAGAAGGATCTCAAGGTCTTTGAAGCAGGAGGAGGGTGCCTTTAAATTCATATATAGTCTTCCAGGAAAAAAATACACAGTGGTCAGTCACATGAAATGGCCACTGACTTAAATATTCATTAGTTAGATTCAAAGACTAAGTACCCTGGAAAATATGCTATCCAGATCTGATTAAATAAGGGCTATGTAAATATAAGCTGCTTATGTTGTATAACTCATCAATTCTATAATCTCTAAGCTTTAGTTTTACCTTTTTGTGAGGCATTATATGGTACAGTAGATAGAGTGCTAAGCTTGGAGACAGGAAGATTTGATTTTAAATCAGACTTCAGATACTTGCTAGCTTTCTAACACTGGCCAAGTCACTTAACTGCTCCTTGCCCCAGTTTCCTCAACTGTAAAAATAGGGCTGAAATAATAGCACTTACTTCCCAAAACTGTCAGGAAGATGAAATGAGATAATAACTGTAAAATATTTAGCACACACTTCACTCATAATAAGCACTATATAAATGGTAGTTTAATTATTTTTGTCATGTTTCTGTTTGTCTTTTTTTTTTTTTTAAGGAAAGTGTATTCTCTCATGAATTGAGGGGAAAATGGGACTTTACTATATCAGAGTCAATAGATAAGGGAGAATGATAGTATTGGAGAGCAGAGGATTATTGATAACAGTAATAAAAACATAGGAAAGAGACACTGTCAATAGATAGAGTTGGTATCATTTTTATATATTGCTCCCTCTGAGTATTGTACCCATTTATTTTTGTTTTATAAAATGAGTAGAGAGATTTAATTAATATCATCCACCTGGTTTGGCTGTTCAGAAACCTTGAACTTCTGGCTTTGTCTGCGGCAAATCAAATGGGAGCTGTACTGTGGAGACTATGTACTAATGCTTTCACTAGCACCTGAAACTCTGGGCTCAGTACATAATAAGTTACTCGATAAAAATTCATTCAATTAAATTTCTTTGAAATGCAGTGTCCTCGTTTTTAGTAATTTCAAAAATTACAAAGGCAAAGAAAAATATTTCAGTTTCATGAAGCCATAGGAGTTACTTCAATAGACTCATTTTTTTCTAAAACGTTTTAAATGTGACTTTTAGTTATTGTTTTTAAATTAAGCAGAAAGCCATTGAAATTTCCATATAGATTTTTGCTTTCCTTGTTATGAAAAAGGGTTTGTGTAGCTGTACTGGGAAGGAAGTGTATATCACTTAAATATCTTCCAGTTTCATTGTAGTGTGGTGCCAAGGTCTTTGTATTGCCAACATCAACTATTGAGATTTAACACTGATTTCAGTTGCTTGGAAGCTTTTTTGAAGGGCCCAGCTATAAAAAAATAAAATAAAATTAGATGAATTCATAGATAAATCTGAGAGAAGTGAGACCATATTTTTATTCCTAGATCTTATTGAAAGACAATCTGTGCTCACTGACAAATCATTAAATAATACAATGCTCAGCACCAATATGCTATCGACTCATTTCATTGATTTTTTTTTCTTTTCTTTCTTTCTTTCTTTCTTTCTTTCTTTCTTTCTTTTCTTTTCTTTTTCTTTTTTTTCTTTTTTTTTCTTTTTTTTTTTTTTTTTTTTTTTTTTTTTTTTTTTTTTTTGCAAATGATTGCAGTTACTATCTCTCTGGAATATTGCTTTGTCAACCTGGGTTTCATTGTTTCATTTAAGAT
The DNA here is from genome assembly GCF_902635505.1 of Sarcophilus harrisii. NCBI lineage: Eukaryota > Metazoa > Chordata > Mammalia > Dasyuromorphia > Dasyuridae > Sarcophilus > Sarcophilus harrisii. The sequence goes on along the minus strand of NC_045426.1, from coordinate 451,835,939 downwards.
GATCTTTCAAAGATTGAAGTGTCATGTCAGTTTAGCAGCTCCTCTATTGAAATTGTTTTGAAAGAATCGCTCATGCAGGCTGTTATTTTAAGAATGGAGCTCTGTTAGGCAGATGGTCTTAGGTAGTAAGGAACTTGGAATATATTAGAGGAAAGAGAAACAAAGAACCAATCATGACTTAGCAGGGAGAATTGATCTATTTCTCTAGCAACAGTCTAGTTGTAAGGTGCCTAGAGAAAGAGGATTGAAGGAGGGAAGCCTTAACTCTCTTGTTTTGCTTTGTTAATTCTATAGGGATGATGCCAGCAAAAAAGTGACACAGAGAAAGGGATGAAAAAGGCAGCATGAGGCTTCTAAGAAAAAAAAAATGGGGAGAAGTGAAAATTCCATATTTGGAAACAATCTGTCTGGAACAAAATCTAAGCATTAGGGGTTTTGGGGAACAAAACTATGTTCCAACAGTTTCAAAGAGTTATTGCTATGAAAAGTCACAATCTAATGACTCCAAATCTTTTTAGCACTTTCAAATGGAAAAGAGAGAGTATGTGTGGGATGGATAACTGGGGTGGGGGAGGAGGGGGCGAGGAGAAAGAAGCAACACATGTTCAATTAAAAAAAATCATGGGTATTTGTGAAGGATTCTCCAATTCAAATCCCAGACATAATTACAAGAATTGCAAATTGCTCAGATCGCCTTTGTCTTAAGCCAACATGTCTGGCTAAGAAGGCCTGTGAGCTTGCATTAAATATGAGTGCTAGATAAAAAAGAAGCAAACATAACCAACAGTGTTCTGCTAACCTTTCATGGCTATTTTGTGGTTCATAGAATGTTTTTAAAAGTGACTCTTTAAAAGGAAGATCTTACATGAATGCTAAGTATCCTCCCCAATATCCATAGGAGGTTGAGTATGCTTTTCTCTTGCTGAGTGACCCTTTCATTCTTCCTTCTTCATTTCATTTGCTCCACTTCCCCTTTCTTCCACCATCTGGACAGAGTCCCAAGTGACCAATGACAATCTGTTTATTTTTAAATGTAGAATGAATTCATGAAAAAGTTGAATGGAGTGGTGCAGTTTTGTAAGACCCAATATGTGCCACTGTGTGACTCTTTCCTCCACCCCCACTCAAGCCACATCTTGAAAATAAATACCAATTCAAAACATGAATATATAGTTTAAAATTATCCAAATCAATATTCAAAGGAGATAGTCATATTTAGAAGGTTTGAGGAAAGAGATGGTAGAAGAAATTTTCTTCATATAAAATTTTAAGAAAATGGGAAATTTTAGAGAAGTAGGTTTACTTTACTTTTACTTTATATTTTGTTAGTTATGTAACCTTTGGTTACTTATCCTGTCTGCCTCAGTTTGTTTAACTGTAAAAATAGGCATTTACAGTAGGTGACAACTTGGATTGGCTAACAATTAATGAGAGAATGAATATTATAATGAGGAGTGACATTATTCTGATGAAAAAAATAAGGAACCTGACTGTGATCACTCAGTCTTGGACAAAAAAAAAATCTTATTTCTGTCCAGACTATCCTCCTCTAACACAATCTAGACAAAAGAGGGAATCTACTTCCATTCAGACCTATATGACTACAGCCAAATGGGCCAGAATTCATCTGGACCAAAATCTCTTTACTTCTTAATCAGATCTAAATGTTACCCGATGGGTAAGTCTCACCCCAAGATTTCATCTCATTATCAACCCTGCACTTCAAAGACTGATGAATAACCCAGAGGTGATGATTTCTGAATGAGTAAATAGAAAGAGGAAAACCTTAGTCCTAATTCAATAATTGGTTATTAATATTTGAAAGAAGTCATCATTTCTTTCAATATTTATCTTTGAACAGTATAACAAAAGAATTCCCAAGCATTACCTCAGCAATCCTGGTTACCTTCATCAGTCTGGCAACATCATCTCAACAATATGGTACCCAAAACTGGACACAATACTTCTTGCTTCAGTACAGATTAGACTAGTATCTAAGGTGTTTAATTACTCTGAAATTCTGTTATTTGAAATAGTTGTGTTATCATGTCCCTTGTTCTGGACATTACCATAATTTCTACCAGTAAACCCCATGTGAGGGGGTCTGTGATGTGATAGAGAAAGTTATTCTTTAAGTTAGGAAGATGAGGGTTCAGTCCTACTGCTGAAATATGATGGCTGGGTAATCCTGGGCAAATCTCTTAAGAATATAAACGCTATAATTCCATTAGGAAAAGTTTCTTCACTAGGAGTCTTTCTACAATATACAAAAATTCAGCAGACTTTTTTTTTTTGTAAAGAGGGAACTCAAAAATGTATTTGGGGACTATATCTTGTTTATAGAGAGTTCTTGGTGAAGAAATTCCTTTACTAATGCAGATTGGAATTTTCTCTGCAATTTATAGTTTTTGAGATTTGCCTGAGGCATTGAGAAATTCTGTGACTTGTCAAGGGTCACCCTGCAAGTACATATTAGCTGTAAGTCTTGAGTTTTGGTCTTCTTGCCTTTGACTGGCTCGTTATATCCTATCCAAGAAAGATATAGAAATCATTAAGATTTGCGATAAGTATTCAATTTATTTTTGAGTAGCTTTTTATAAATTAGAATACTATATTCATTTTTGTTGCAAGGATTTAAAGAAGTGTCTTACACAGGGTAGGTGCTTGGTAAGTATCAAATTTTGCAATTATTCTTGCCTTTAGCTAGTTCTTTACACACACACACACACACACACACACACACACACACACAGAGCCTCTGTAAGCTATTGCTAAAATTCCAAATTCTCAGTGGAACTGTTGTAAAGTTAGAATAAAACTGCTTCTCAATGATGTATTTATTAAATGTATATTCATACAGATGTACTATCTAATATGAAATGAGAAGAAACATTTTTGCATAATTATACCTTTTATGTATATTCCATTTAAATCATTGCAGTCCACAAAAATGTCAACAATCATTGTCACCATATTTTCATGAATGAAACAGCTTCTTCAAGAAAGATATAGAAATCATTAAGATCCCCCATAAGTATTCAATTTATCTTTGGTTAGCTTCTTATAGGTTGGAATACCATTTTCATCTTTGTTGCAAGTATTTAAGAAAGTATCTTACACAGAATAGTACTCGATATACATAGAAAGTTCAGAATATAGCAGAACAATTGGGTTTAATAGATACTGTTGCTACTAGAAATTTATTGTAAAATTTTTATGATTGAACTCAGTCTAAGTTCCTTTCCTTATTTTTTCCTATATAAGATAAGGTAGCTTATCTGAGGAATAAAAAACAAAATATGAAAGGAATATGCTTATCTAAAATACTGTATGTATAAAGTGCTTGCTTAATTAATATGCTGAGAATTCTGAATTTCAGAGATGTGCTGTAGAATTTCAAAGCAATTTCAGTTAATTCCAATGAACTATTATAGTAATTAAACTCCCATTTGGACCCAGATCAACAAATGATATGCATTCATCATTTATTAGTGAAAATTTAGAAACTGGAGGGAATTTATCTTATCCTTATGCATATATAACATATGCAATCTGGATCATTATAGTGCAATTTGTTAGCTGCATCAATATGACATACTTATTTTAAGGAAATACCATATTTTAAGTCATCCTTTTTTCTGTAAAAATGGAGCACAAACATCATAATTCTTTTTATCCTCTCTGAAATTTCCTATCAGTTTAGAGTCATGCATGACAGATAGCTCTCAGTGGCCAAACCTTTGGAACAAGTGCTATTAATTTGTTTTGTAGTTTAGCCCCTTTGGCAGTCTGGTAATGCCTATGGACCTCTTCCTAGAATAATGATCTTAACTGTACAAAATAGAATGCAAAGCACTATAAAATAAACCAGTTATATAAAAATACAGTTATCAGAATGTTAAAAAAAAAAAAAAAAGGCAGTTGCAAATCCAGGTAATGAACCTCTGCACCTTGTTTTGGTATAAATCAGCTTCAGTTTCAGAGGCAATGAGTGTGTGTGTGTGTGTGTGTGTGTGTGTGTGTGTGTGTGTATTTTATTCCTGTAAGCCTATTTTTTTCTTATTATATATGAAAACCTTTTACCATTTTAAAAACTCTGTAAATTTAGTTAAAGAAGGAAAAAAAATAACTCATACAGTACCATGTGTAATCAATCCAAAATTCAAAATCTGCCACTAAAAGAAAATATTTTAAAACAATAGAATATGCAATAGTAGCTTGCTCTTACCCAAAGTGTCATAAACAAACACAAACTAAAACAATTACACAGCCAAGACCTTCTGCAGGATATTGGAGTTCAGATTCTGCCTAAATACATTGGGGGGCAAGGAATTTTTAGAATCAAAGATAGGATTATGGAAATGAAATCTTACCTCATAAGAAGTAGCAAAAGCATTTTTAGAAGTCATTAAACAAATATAAGATTAACTTTCACAGGAGGGAGAATACCAAAATTTAAATATAAATAATTAATATTTAACAAAATTCTATTCATTTGCCCCAAAAGTATTTAAAATCAGTTCTTCATTTTAGACTTCTTTTCTATCAATTATTCATTTTAGGTTTCTTTTCTGTTTTCTAAAATAATCATCCTAAAGGCTTCATGCTTAATTGGTCTCACTAATGATAATGGAACAAATTTATTTTCACAATTGTCATTCCTCAGAATCTTTATGACCCATCATGAAAAGAATGTGCTCTCTTGCTCATCATAACCTTTCAAGGAACCTCATATAGTTGACCTTTCTTAAACAAAGCTCATTTTCCAGGTGATCAGATTTCTTATCAGTGAATTCCAATATATCTACTGAGAGATAATTGGTAGAACTCTTTACAATTGGTTACTCCTACTATCATATATTAAGCATCTTTGTGTCTTTTATATAAAACTCTATTAGGGATAATGTAAACTTAGAGAAGACATGGTACTTGTAGACTATTTCTAAAATTCTGAAGTCTCTATAGAACTACTGTAAAATTAGAATGACATTGCTTCTCAGTGATGTATTTACTCAATATATATTCTTAGAGATGTGCTATCAAAAATGAAATGAGAAGAAACATTTTTTGCATAATTACACTTTTTATGTACAGACCTTCTAATTCCTTGCAACCCACATAAATGTCAGCTATCATTGTCATCATTTATGATCATTATTTTTACTCTTTTGTAACCTAAAGACCATGTTAAAATTAGAAGGAAAAAGAAGGGATGGTTGAGAGAAGAGAGGGTTAATCTTTACTATAGGTAGATGATGAGTCTAGTTCTCTTGATAATATTATTGTGAAACTCTGAAAGTTTCATTATTTGAGAAAAATCAGCATAATGTGTAATTTAAACACACCATATTTGGTGTGCTTATTTGGTGACTTGGGTTGACATATGGGCTTTGACCCTTCAGAAAAAGTTATTTGACCCCTTTTCCTCTTCTGTATAATGTAATAAACTCCACCTCTACTTTGTAATAAATTCTACCTCTACTTTCTACAGAATAGTAAAGTGGAGACACAAACTGTGATTCAAGAAATATTGGTCAATTACTATGTTAAATACTATATGACTCTATACAAGTCATTACCTCTCTCAGGTCTAGGTTTTTTCATTTGTAAAATTGAGATAATAATAACATTTGTTTCAAAATGTTTTTGTAAGGGTCAAATAAGACAAGTTTTATGAAGTACTTTGCTTGTTTTATAATTTTTTTTTGTTAGATACTATTTGTATCCATTGAATTCAACAGCCATTTATTAAATATTTGTTATAGGACAGCTACTGTTATGTGTGGGGATACAAAACAAAAATGAAATATGCTTACATTTTATGGTATGAAAGGGAGATATGATATATACTCAAGAAAATAAATATTAAATAATTTTATGAGGAAGAAAATACTAGCTACATATAAGAAAAGCTTGCACGTAATGTATGGCAAATAAGATATTTACTTTAAAGGAAATACTAGAATTCTAGAATTAAATAGATGAAAGTAAGTAGAAAATCAATTCTAAATATGGGTCCAAACCTGTACAATGGCATGGAGAGATGAAATGGAATGTTATGTCCAGGTTATAGCCACTAAACCAGTCTGACTGTATATACAGAGTTTATGAAGTATATCAATGTGAAATGAGTAGAAAGGAAGATAGGAGCCAAATTGAAGGATTTGAATGGAGGGCTAAGGATTTTGTATTTCATCCTATAGCAGTGATTCTTAACCTTTTTTTTTTTCTGTGTGTCATAGATTTCTTTAACAAGTTGTTGAAGTCTATGGACCCCTTTTCAACATTGTAATTACAAATGCATACAATAAAATGCATAGTATTATGCATTTACAAAGTAAATGAATTATTTTGGAACATGCCCATATATGTCATACACATATAAATACAAAGCATGAACTCAGATGGGTGAAAAACTATACAAATATAAACTTTTCCCCACCCATCCGAGTTTATGATTCCATTGAAATCTGTTCACAGTGTCATAATTCATGGACTATGAATCTTTGTCCTAACAACAATAAGTAACTATTAAGGATTTTTGAATCAAGTGCATGATGTGGTTAGATATATATTTTAGAAATATCATTTTGGTAGTTCTATGAAAGATCAATTGAAGGATGAAGAGATTGGAAGCTTGGAGAATAATTAGGAGTCTCTTACAATAGTCCAGATAGAAAGTGATGGAAGTCTAAAATAAGTAGGGGCTAAGTGAATGAGAAAAGGATAATGTATGCATGATATATTTTTGAGGTTGGCTCAAAAACATTTGGCAACTGACTATATGAAGTGAGGGAGAGGAAAGAAAATGATGGATCACTTACATTGCAAATATAGCTGACTATGAGGATGATAATGTCTTTAACTGAAATGGGGGAATTTGGAAGAATGATGGATTTGGAGAAAAATTAGTTCCATGCTTGAGAGGCCTAAAGAAGAGGTAGATAGAGTTGACCAGTGTATATTTGGGAATGTGACTGGAATTAATGAAAAAATTTATAGCTGGATATATAGATTTGAGAGCCATTTACAATGAAATGCTAATTTAACATAGTATAGAGAGAGAAGAGAAGATAAATCAGGACAGAACCATGGGAAATGTATGTATTGGGTTCCAAAAAATGAAACTAGCAAAGGAAACTAATAAGAAATAGGTTAGAAGAGAACCAACATTGTGATTTCTGTTTTCTCCAGAAAGCCAAACTAGAAGCAAGAGACAAAAGTTGCAAAGACACAAATTCAGCTAAAAGTAGGTGGGAAATTAAGGAAACAAACAAATTCACTAACACCTAAAAATGTCCAAAAGTACAATAAGCTGCCTTGGAAGTCATGGTTCTCTTCCTATTAGAGGAAGATTTTTAAGTAAAAGCTGAATGACTAGTTGTAAGATTTCTTTTTTACTATCCTCAGAGTATTTGTGAATCCTCTTCAGATTTGTGAATTTGAACCCAGATCTTCTGACTTGTAATCTGGTACTCCTCCCTGTCAACATCCTGTTTTTCAAAAGCATAGAGCCTATTTACTCACTACTTAACTCTGTTATGTATGTCCAGATATCTATAATTAAGTGAAAGAATAGAGTGGAATTGAGGAAATGGACAATTTCAGGTTATAGTTAATGTCTTGCATCTCTATAACAAAGTTTCTTTTTTTTTTTTTAATTTAATAGCCTTTTATTTACAGGATATAAACATGGGTAACTTTACAGCATTAACAATTGCCAAACCTCTTGTTCCAATTTTTCACCTCTTACCCCCCCCACCCCCTCCCCTAGATGGAAGGATGACCAGTAGATGTTAAATATATTAAAATATAAATTAGATACACAATAAGTATACCCGACCAAAACGTATAACAAAGTTTCTTAAACTGTGGGTTGCAACCCTATATGGGGTTGCCTAACTGAATATAGAAGTCATGAAAAATTTGAAAATAGTAAAAGATTTCTGATCCCAGGGACCAAAAATTAATACAAAATCAAATGCATAATGAATCCTAGATATTTCTAGCAGAGTTTATCCATATTGTATCTTGGGACTTCACTGAAAAAATTGGTTCTGAACACACAATATGTGCATTTTGCTCTGCACATACATAAATGCTGTGAAAAACATCTCCATTCAGATTACAGAAAGAGCTGTGTAAAAATTTCTCTGGCAAAAAAGGAGTCATGAATGGAAAAAGTTTAAGAAGACCTGTTCCATAACACATGACCTTCTTAATTCAGAAGCCTTTTTTTTTTTTTCTTTTGCATGTTAAAAACTGGCTCATAAAGTCACTTGCCCTTTCACTCCCTCTTTTCTCTCCCCACCCCTTTTTTTTTTTTTTTTACCTTAGTTATTCTTTCCAATTAAGGAATGTGATGGCCACACTTATAAATTTTTAAACCTTTTCAGGCTTAAAGCTAGAGGTATGGCTCTGAGACTACTAACTTTAGCGAGCTGGCATATAACATGTGTGCCTAATTGAGAACTGTCTTTGTTTTTATTGTCAAATAAAACACTACATTAAAGAAACAATCCTTCAGGACCCCCCAAGAGACTTATAGTCAGATTGGCACTGAAAGGACTCTTAATTACCACAATAAAAGTAGCAATGTTTAAAAGAAAACTTTGGCGGGGTAATAGCTCAGTCATTGCATGGATTTGGTGTCAAATGACTAATTCTGCCTAAAGTGTTAATAAGAAGGTTTCTGACTTCTGTCTACATGGTATAAATCAGAATCAGGATCCAACATAGGTCCTCCAGGCCCCAAGCCATAGTTCTTAAAGATAATAAGTACAGAGCTGGAAGGAGGAGTGTGCTAGAGCTGAATGATCCCTTACCTCTCAGGGGGAAAAAAATCTAATTAATTGCTAATTCTTATTCTTTCCTCTATAACATTTTTCTCACTTTCTCCCTTTTCTTTAATCATGTAATTATCAGAATTTTTCAGACCATGAACTTTATATGCCAGAACTAGTGCAATAGTCTTGGTCTCCCTGACTCAATGTGCTCCCTTTCTACAATACATCACCCTTAGCAAATTAGTAGAGCAAGGGATAGTCTGCCTCTCAGATCTGTGGATAAGGGAGGAATTTATGGTCAAAGAAGAACTAGAGAATATTATGAAATGCAAAATGGATAATTTTGATTACATTAAATTTAAAAGGTTTTGCCCAAACAAAACCAATGCAGCCAAGATTTTTGACTTTGAGTCTAGTACCATAGCAATAGTTGCTCAATGCATGTATCCAGGTGACTCTGACATAAAGTGAATATTTAGGCAAGTCTTGGAAGATGGAGTTGATAACTTAGAAGGGACATCCCAAAAATCTGTAAAATTGATGTCATAAAGAGTTGAGAGTTGTTCAGTTTTTTTTTTTTCCTTTTTTTCTTGAGGCTGGGGAAGAAGTAGTAGGTATTGGCCAAGTTCAGAACTATGAGCTACATGTCCTTTACAGATATTGTCCTTGCTTAGTCAAAGACTTTTACTTAGACATTTACTGTCCTGAGGGATGATTCTGACAGAAATCTTTTTGGTTTAGCAGATTTTCCTACATTTTTCTTAAGAGCCATAATATGCAAGCACTTTGCATTTTCTCTTTCTCTCATGGCTGCAACAGATTGCAGAGAGATTGGACTATTCTCAGGGTGACTGTTTATTAACTTCATAATCTGCTCAAGCTGTTTGAATGAATGGCTACATCTACCTGTATTTAGAGACCTCAAAGTGTGGTAATGGTAATTCCCTATTGACAGCTAATACCACCTCCTCTATCTTATTTTGTGATGAAATTTTTGTTATGATCGAGGGAAAACAGAAGAGACTTAAACAAAGCCAATAGGTTTTCCATATGTGTTTTACTGAGATTACATTTGTGAAAAATTTCAAGCCCTTGCCAGAAAGGTAATTAACCGTTGATAAGAGACCACCTACAAGCAGCTACATTTCTGCAATCATGTATACACAAGTCAGCTATGAATTTGATGTGTCTCTAATACTTTGGGAGACCAAAGCTCTCTTTCAGGAGATAGGAAGTTAAGAAAAATTTTAACAGGAAAGAACTTGTTTTTATATTTCTCCCCTAGAATTAATCATTATATTTTAGAAGTTAATGTTAAGAAGTTTTTTTTTTTTTGAGAGTATGAGAGATTTCCAAGTTGTAGATAAGAATGTTCTTCTGTGTGATGGAGGATGTTACTCCACATACTCTAAGTTTCAGGGAAAATAATTGTAACTTATACTTTGATGGGGGTTTTTTTAATCCCTGTTTGACATACAATCAGGCACCCAGTTTATAGAAATGTCCGCCAAAAACAAACAAAACTTTAAATGAATATATTGAATTTAGGTCAAGTATATGTTTGGTCAATTAAGTCAAGTATGTTTTTCAGACTACACATTTGTAAAACTTTACACTTGTCACAGAAATATATGATAAAGTGAAAAGGGGTTTGACTAGTAGAAAGGCCTGTAGTAGAAAACCTTGGAGTAAAAAAACACTAGTTTCAAGTACAAGATCTGGCATATACTGACTGGATGATCCTGGGACCCTTTCTTTTAAAAAATATATATTTTATTTATTGATAAATTTTCAAAAAAAATTAAACTTAAATACAAAATTACACATATATTCACTATATCTGCATATAAATATACATATGCACACATATAAATATGGATAAGCATACACATATAAACAGGCACACATACACATATATGTAAGACCATATTATTCTTTGTCATCTATTTCCCTGAAGATAGATAGTATCTACCTTCATAAGTCCAAGTCTTTCCATGTTTTTCTAAATCAAACATCTCATCATTTCCTATTCCTGTACTATTTCAACTCAATCACACTCTATCTGAGAGGTTGTCAATAAATGTTTTTCCCCAATTTTCTGCATTCCTTATATTCTTGACTTATATGGGTTTTATTTATTCAAGAAATTCTAATTTAAAATAATTGAAAATTATCCATTTTACAATTCAACAATGCTCTTACCTTATTTTAGGCCTAATACTGCTGAATTTACTCCCTTTACATCCCCCCCTCCCCAGTTTCTTTGAAGTTCCTGACATTTTGTTCTTCCCAATAAACTTTGCTACTATTTTTTCTAACTCAGTAAGGTAATTTTTAGTAATTTAATTGATTAATCATCAATTTTTAATTTTTAATAGCAACAATTCATACAGTTGTTGCTGGGCTCAATTATCATATTATAAGTGTGAAAGGAATGTGAGAAATAAGTGCACTTTATACATCAGAGGGACAAACATTCCTTTCATAGGCCTAAGAGTTTGATATTTTCTTACTTGGGACCTTTGAGCTATGCTGACTTGTTATTCATTTTTCATTTGATCTAAATTCCACAAAGCTCAAATGAAAGAATAATGCATAATGAGGAAATCATTAGGGTAGCTTGATGATACAGTACATAGAATTCAGGGCATTAGAGTAAGAAAACATCAGCTTTCTGAGTTCGAATCTGACTTCAGAAACTTACTAGTGTAAAATGAGCTTAAAATTATCTGTAAAATAAGTTGGGAAAGGAAATGGCAAACTCCTCCAGTAACCTTGCCAAGAAAACTTCAGATAGAGTTACAAAGAGTCAGACATAACTGAAAACTGACTGGATAAAAAGAAACTATTACATTGGCTAAAATAAAGTTAATTGTCATGACAATAGGCAGCTAATTAAATCTTTTGAAAAGGAAAATAGCATGGAGTATTAAATACAGAACTAAATATAATTATAATACTAAATTTAATTATAACATAAAATATAATATATTTATAATATAAATATAATTATAATATAATAGTACTAAATATAATTATTTGTGTTAAATAGACAAAGGATTTTGCAATCTTAAAAATATTTCAGTTAGTGTTATTATTTTTAATATTATTGTGAGTCATCCCCAATTTCAAGTAGCTCTGATCACTCGTTGAGATCTCTAGTCTAACAATTCCAGACAGTAAAAGATTCTTTCTAGATAGGAAATATGAACCAAAATGATAAGGAGTTCAGAGAAAGGATAAATTATTTCCATTTGGTATAGTCAGATAACATTTAACAGAAAGGGGGATTTCATCAGGACTTTTAAAGTTTTAAATAGGCTGAAAGAAGCAAGGAGGGAATTCAAGTAAGAGAAATTTCCTATGTGGGCAGGAAAGCACAAAGCAACCTTGGCAGATGTCTTTGTTGGTACTATTAGAGGATTCCTGTAGCAAAAGAACAATAAATGGTATTTCTATAGAGCTTTTTAAAGTTTCACAGTGCTCAATTTAAAATTTCTCATTTGTTTTTCACATCAACCTTGATACATAGACTAAGTAGTATAAATGTTATTCCCATTTTAAACATGAAGGAATTTTAGTGAGGTGGAGAAACTTAGCTAAAGTCACACTGCTACTCATTATCTGGTTCCAGGCTTGAACCAAGGCTTTCTAATGTCCAAAGCAGGGGATTTTCCCTGATGTTGTAGTTGAGAGAGATTGTATGGAAAAGAATGATAGAAGTTAAGGCTGGGAAAAAAACCATGTCCAGATTATGGAGAACTTTGAATGTCAACAAAAAGAGCTTTAAATTCCAGCTGGGAGACAATGGTCTTCTAATGAAGATTATTAGTAATTTGAAGAATTTTAAAGTTAGAAATAAAATATTTATAGTATAAAAACATCATTCTAGAGATAAAGTGACTTGCCTAGAGTCACACAGCTAGTAAATGTCTAAGATCAGATTTGAACGTAGTTCTTTCTGACTCTAAGTTCAGTGCTTTATTCACTGTGCTTTCACTTAGCTGCCCATCTGTCTTAGAATTATTCGCAAAACCTCTGCATCAACAAAATTATACTTAAAAATGCTTATAAAATCTAATTAAATTACATATACATATGTATAATTGAATTTGTTGGATATATATATATATATATATATATATATATATATATATACTTCATAACTAAAAAAGTACCCGCTACATGTGAAGTCAAAAACTCATTGTATCTGGCGAGGTAGGAAAATGAATTAAAGAAGAAGATGAGACATTAGAAAAAGATTTGGGGGGGGGGTTGGGTAAACTTAAAAGAAAGCAACTTGATGTTTGGATGTTGTCCAACACTTGTAATAACTTACAATTCTCATCCATTAAAAACCAGCATAAGTGTACTCTGCAAATGAATGTCTGATTTGTACAAGGCCTTTGACTTGTCAGTATTTTTCTGTGATCTAATATTTGAGACTTAGATTAAGTTGACACATCTAAGTAATAAATTTTCATTTTGGGTAACATCTCCATTTGGAAGTCAATTTTGAAGGTAGCCTTGATAGGAATACTTAAAAATTTTGATTACTCTGTTAAATTCCTTTCATATCACTGGCTAAACACTCATGTGAATGTATGTGATAAATATGTGTGAGGAATTAATCTCTATTTTAGTGGGAAAGAACAATGTTTATAACCTGAAAAACTAATGTGTAGAAAACTCCAATACATTTGAATGATTACCATAATGTGGGGTTATTATTGTAAAGCATATTTTCATTATTATCTTGTTTGCTGCTGAAGTTTGATTCATTGTTCAAAATAAGAATTACCAAGTTGAGGTACACTTGTTATAGGAGTACATATCCTTGAAGAATGTTTTAGGGAACAACTTGGATTTATCTAGTTTTTGATTTTCAGAAAGCTGTTGCTCTCTTAAATGCAAGTCAAAACAAAAGTAAAAAAAAAAAAAAGAATTATAAACAGTCTTTTTTTAACCCTCATCCTTTTTCATCCTGGTGGTTTATTGAGGATTTTTTTGGACACCTTTTGGATGTGTATTGAGCCTGTTAGCAAAAGCAAACTCGGTTTAAAAGGGAGATTGTGGGAGAAATCCACTTACTTGCTTGCTTACTATTGATAGACATTGGCCCATCAATTGAGAAATGCTCTATTCAAAATTGGATATGATATCTTAATTTTGTTTTGCTGGAAGGATTCTCCTTCTGCCCTTAATTGGTAATATCCAACATCTTTGCATGGAATCACAAAGTCAAATCTAGAGTAAAAAAAAAAAAGTGTATAAAGGCCCAAGTCTTAACAAATTCTATATGGTTAGAAGTGCATTCATAGGATTTATTTCCATAGAAAAGAGTTTATTCATACATGTTTTAACAAATAGAGAATACTTGAAAGTGCAGAAGATTTAGTCAGATCTGAGTTCCCCTTTTAATTCCATCACTTACTAACTCTGTGACATGGAAAAATCAATCAACATTTTTGAACCTTAGTTTTCTTGCCTATCAAATGGGAATAATACTAGGACCACCTAAGTTAGACAATTGATACAAAAATCATATGAGATGTATATAAAAGTCCTTTTAGAGCATGAGTAATGATGATATGAAGATGACTAATTTGAAGCATCTAAGTATTTAAAGTTATATCTTTATCTTTTTTTTTTTTTTTGCCATGTTTTCATAATGGTTTTTCATTGTTTAGGTTGCAAGGTGACAATCTGGCAGAAGGGACAGAAGAAGTTTTACAGTTACTTCATTCACCTGAGGAAGCAGTCCCAGACTCTGTAGGTGAGTTTCAAAGTGAGAATGCATATTAAAATTATTAGCTTTATTCAAGGTAAGGGAGAAAGTGTTCTCCCTTGAAATGTCCTTCTTTACCTTTGTTCAGTTTAACAACTCGGATCACCAATCTCTCCTCCTCATTAAGCATGAACCTACCAATGGTTTGAGCTTTGAGGGGGGATAGAGAAAAATAACAGAAGAGTGAGAAAAACTACCTCAAACTGGATTCTGGGAGAGCATTCTGGAGGGAATAAAAGTATAATATATCTAAAGTAAACAAAAGGGTAGCATACTTCCTGGATAGAGTACCAGTACTGAAATCACAAAGAACAGGGTTTAAATTTCATCTCTGACACTTTGGAGATGTGGAACCATAAGCAAATTGTAACCTTTCTGAGCCTCAGTTTCTTGATCTCTAAAAGGGGATGATAATACTTGTAGCACTTATATTAAAGGATTCCCAGGAGGCTTAAATGAACTTATGTATGTATAGAGCTTTGAAAACTTTGAGGCACTATTGTTTCAAGGAGATTGTTATTGTTTCTTGCTATTCATGTGTTAGGTATCAAATAAATAGGAACACATCAGCTTCAAGCCAGGTCCATCTGACATGAATATAGTGGTATGGAGAATACACCACTTAGTGTTATATTGAACATAGTTTTTAAAAAGCTATTGCCAATTTAAGGAATCAAGTGGGTTTTCCTGCTTCTGACACCTTTCTCTTTGTTGCTTACCTGCCTCTTATTTGTGTACTTCTGTAAGATCTTTGTAATATGGAAAAGATAACATTAAATCCATTAAAAGTAAACATTTTTAAATTGGCAACTAAGATTCATAATCACTTTGGGGAAGTTATTGTTGCAATCTCCATCTTGGATACTTTTACAGTTATACTAAGTTTATCAACTATGTTTTCATAGCCTAGTGCAAACTTCCTTCCTCATAAGTTCTACTTTTATGCTTTGTTAAGGGTTAGAGGTGCCTTGTGCTCTCCAAGATTGGACCAACAGGATACAATTCTACCAAGACCTGCCCAATTAGACAGGCTTGATGATGGATTGTGTATTTGTTATGTAAGGAAGACTCTGCAACAGATATTTTTTGGCAACAGCAATTCTTGGAAGACTATTTGCCATAAAGTGGTAGACCTATGATGTGGGTTAATGGAAAGAGTACTTGTGCCCATGAAAAGATTGAATTTCAGAGTTTGCTTTCACTAGTATGTTTAGCAAGAGAAATACAGTTTGGTCCCTTTATACCTGTGTTGAGAAGTGGTGTAGAATTCTCCACACACAGTCATCACTCATTATTTCTTTCTTTTTTTTTTTCTTGATTAGAATGTTCTCTCTCCTCTCTGACTTCTATCCAACGCCTATCAAAGCCCACGTCAACTTTTTCTCCTCTTTTTTATTCATAATATTTTAAATAGTTTTGATAGTTTAAAAATAGTAGTGATAGTCCTTTCTTAAGAGAAAAGGGTAAGAGATGTTCAGTATGAAGGTAGGGAAAATGGGAGAGATTATCAAAGAGTGAAATCTATTAGAAGGTTCTGGGCCAAGATAAGTGAAAACATAATGGCTTTTGTTTTCTTTTCTGATTTAATATTTCAGTTTAATATTTAGTTGTTCCTTACTACATAAATTGTTTTTCTATTACCAAACTGTATAATAAACTTTTTGAGGTCATAAATAAGTTACTGAGTCATAGTTTACTTGGCAAAGAAGTCAAATGTTTGTGAAAGTGCTTTTGAATAGGCACTATGGATAATATGGATAGAATTTTTTGAAGTTGTGTCTATATTAATAAGATTTAAACTCCTGGTGGCCCAAAGCAATACTAACTAATTTGTAAAAACTTATAAAAATGATAAATTTTAAGAAGAAGTATTACTTCACAAAATAGAGAAAAACAATAGAGGGTATAATCCTTAAAAAAAAAAAAAAAAAGCTTAGTGAGTGACTCAACTAGGCAATGTTACTGAAAGGACATCTAAGAATGAAGATGTCAGGGAACAAGAAACAGAATAAAAATGGAAGAAATTTGCAAAGGTTTTATTCTTTTTTTCACCATTTAAGATAGTACAACTACAACACACAGACTTTAGATTCAAAGCACTAAATATGCCAATGGAGAAGGAAAACCACAGATAGATTAGATCAAATATATGTAGCAAATTTATACTTGGGATGACACATTGTTTATAAATTATTAAAGGATTAATTCACACTGGAGGTGTCTAAAGGAGAAGAAGAGGTCAAAGGTGTGGAAAAATTTTAATATTCATCAATAATTAGAGAGCATCCCAAACTCTTAATCTCTGTATCTACTTTTCTATTTATATAAAATTGTCATGAGAATCATCTACATGATTATCTATTTCATCTCTGTCTCTTTATATATTATATACATATATGTATCATATATTTATCTATATTATCATCTATATCAAGTACTTCCTTGATGATATAATCAGTGGGGAACAGGAAGCCTTTCATAATCAATATTCCACAGTGGGACTACAAATATATGCTGTATGTGTGTATTTGTCTAGTGCATATATGTCTATGTGTATGCCTCTGATCATTAATAGCAGGCAGAGACTATGAAAGATGTGTGTTTAACCAAGATTTTACCAATATGGTAATGAAGATACAGAACAGAATGCAAGTTAAGAAAGGAATCCCTAAGGTCCTCCTGATTTCTTTCTTGTGGATAGTAATATGTTGGTTGTATCAAAACTCTGAATATTTTAGTGATTCTTGAAAGAAATATGTAAGAATTCAGAAGAGTCTGGTCAAAATATCCACAGAGAAGGGGAAAAAAAAGAAATTAAGAAATAATTCCCATTTTCCAGATTATCACATACTTTTAAAAGAACAACCTATAGAGTTCATCCATTTGTTTCATATATCTTACAAAAACCCATGGACAATTTGAGCCCATTTGCTTAATACCTATATTTTCCCCCTCCCAAATCCCTAATGTTGTGAATTATGAAATATTATTCTCTGAAGAATTTAAAGTTAATATTGCTTAAAGGATGATGGAAAGGTACCTGATAGATTTTAGTAGGCTGTAACATAAAAGTTTAGAACCTACAAAGAAAAATCAGAGAAAAACATATCATCAAAAGTATATGCCATGCAAAGTAATGGACGTGGTCATGGAGCAATCTTAAGGGATAACTAAGAAACAAACTATTTGAACCTTCTGGTATATTTGTGATTTCAGAAGAAAACGAGGAATGTATCAAGTGGTTGGGGTGGAGATTTGCTTGGCTAGGAAAAAAACATCTACATAAACAAGATTATCACAAATTTATTTGCATGCCATCATTCATTCCTTGTAGCACTGCTCACTCATTATAGGATCATAAATTTTCATTTGATTTACATTTTTAGATGATAAAAGTAAGATAAAATGACTTGTTCCAGATCACACAACTACTGAAGTTTCAAAGTCATATTTTGGACCCAAAAGCTCTGCCTTCAGATTCATTTGCCTTTTTCTTTATACTCCCTTTGATAAGTTTGGAAATCACATCACTGACAACTGAAGTTTATGCAATAAAATTCGTATTGCTCTTAGTGACTTTCATTTTTGAAATATCTTCTTTAGTGTCATTCTTCCAAATCTTGGTTACCAAAGGCAAGAAAATCCAAAATATAATGTTCATATTCAACATTTGTTGTTGTTGTTGTTGTTGTTGTTGTTTTCTGAGATGGTTGAGTCATTATGGCTGATAACATTTGAAAATTTTTGGATCTTCTTTGCTTATCTCAAATAAAAACAAAGAATTGAGTTGCCCAGAAATATGAACTTGCATTTGAATCCTGCAATGTAAGAGCAATGTTGATGATTCAAATGACATAAATGTTTCATTTTATAGATCTAATTTAATAAGCAAAAGATTGGATGGTGGCAAAAATTGGTAGTAAGTCAAGGAATATTTATTAAGGATTTGATATGTGCCTGGCACATATCCCCAAAATGCAAAAACACTGTCTTTAGCCTTCAAAGAACTCATTATCTACTATGGATAATAACATGTAAATGACTTTTCATGTAAAAAATACATAAAGAATACATGGGAGGTAATATCCAAGGGAAAGCACTATAAGTAAAGGAGATTAGTTTGCATTTATAATAGAAAAAAGGTCCTTCTACTTATGCAAGTCAGCACCTTCTCTATAACTTTAAATCTTAGAGAAATACCTAAAGGACTTGCCCAGGGATGCACAATAAATATTTTGAGGTAAAATTGAATCCAAATTTTCCTGGTTTAAAGGTAGTCTCTCTATCTACTTGTTACATTATGAGATAGCCCCATAATGCTAAAAATAATAGGCATTAAATTATCCT
Source organism: Sarcophilus harrisii (assembly GCF_902635505.1). Classification (NCBI taxonomy): domain Eukaryota; kingdom Metazoa; phylum Chordata; class Mammalia; order Dasyuromorphia; family Dasyuridae; genus Sarcophilus; species Sarcophilus harrisii. The sequence continues at coordinate 451,817,018 of NC_045426.1, read as the reverse complement.
TTTAACTAATAAATCATCTAGGATAGCTAGGGTGGTTTAGTAGAAGGAGTGCTGGACCTGGGGTCCAGAAGATCTGAATTCAGACACTTCCTAGCTATGTAACTCTGGACAAGTCACTCAACCTTGGTTTGCCTTAATCCAAAGGAAAATGAAATGACAAACCACTCCAGTATCTTTGCCAAGTTAAATTCCATGAGGAGTATATGCTATGGTCCAAGGGATCACGAAGTATCAGCCATGTCAGAACAACTGAATGATAATCAACCACATCAAATATTGGATTTAAATGGAAAAGAAACTGGATGAAAATAAATACTTCAATAGTATATGTGATGCAGCATTTTCAAGTATATCTTTCTCCAGTTCTCTTACATAGTGAGCAAACATCTGTATTATGGAAAAAGCAAAAAATTAAGAAAAACAATTAACCATCTATAACAGCTTATGTAATATTCCATAACCCTAATCTTTCACCTCTTAAATGAAATAAGGAAGGTGAATCTTCTAATCTCTTTGAAATAATCCTTGGTATTATAATTGCATGATATTTAGGTGGGTTTTTTAAAAAGTTCTCATTTATATAGTTAACTACATATTGAATTTATATCTACATCTATCTATTTATCTATATTGGGGGGGGAGAGAAGAAAAGAGAGGGAGAAAAGGAGAGAGAGTCAGAGAGAGAGTTACAGTTACATATGTTTATGTTATTTTCCTGGTTCAGTTTACTTTACTCTGTATTAGTGCATGTCTCCCCATAATTCTCTGCATTTCTTATATTCTTCTCATCTTAGAACATAGATACTTTCCTTTATTTTCATGTACCTCAGATTATTTAACCATTCTTCATCTGATAGGCACCCACTTAGTTTCCATTACTTAGTATTTGCTTTATCACCTTCCTATTCATCTTTGACAATTTTTCAGTTCTGTATAAAAGCAATAATATCTCAGGTACAAAACCTGTGAATTTTAGTCACATTTTGATAATTCCATATTGTTTTCCAGATTGCTTGGACCATTTCACAGCTCTACCCACAATATATTAGTGTACTTATCCTTCCATAACTTATAGGGTACAAATTATTAAGAGATAACAAACGGATGGTACCATGTAGTTGTAACTTCCTGTTGCTAGCATTTGAAATTACATATGAATTACTGCATAAAGAAGTCCAGGTTTCTAGGACAAGTGGAAAGATAAATGGAATTAAGCCATCGGAATGTGAAAGTGGATAGGTAGCCTAGAAAGTATCTGGTTACTTCACAGATGAGGACCCTAAAGTCCGGAAAGTTGAAAGAACTTCCCCATTGTGACATAGAGGGAAATCTAGGACGTAAACCCAAGTTTCTTTGACTCATGGACTAGTAATGTGACTCTTTGGTACCCTTCTTTAACTAGAAGAATTATCTGATAGAAATAAAAATTGGGCTAAATTCTCTCTTCCCAAAGGGTTTGATAAATTCATTCAAAGATCTTATTTTACCTATGTGGAAAATGAGGTCAAGTAATTTGTTCACAGTTAAATATGAAATAGGACAGAGAAGTGGCACAATGGATAGACCCCTGGATTAAGAATCAGAAAAACATCTCCATAATTTCAATACAGTCTCAGATACTTACTAGCTGTGTGACCTTAGACAAGCCACTACCCCTGTTTGCCTCAGTTTCCTCATTATAAAATAAGCTGAACAAGGAAATAGCAAACTGCTCCAGTGTCTTTGAAAAAAAAAAAAAAGCCCAAAATGGAGTCACAAAGAGTTGGACATGTAAAAACAATAACAACACAGGTAATTAGCATCAGAGTAAAAAATTAGGTCTGATCTTTTGACATCAAACCCAGAGCTCTTCTTTTGTGTTTATTCATAGTTTGTTTGACTTAGTAGTTACCATAGAAGTAACCTAGCTCAGACCTCTCATTTCATATAGGAGAAAATTGAGGTTCAAAAAAAAAGTGATTTATCCAAGTTGCAAGATTGATATGATGTAACTAAGCTCCCAGAAATCCTTTAACATGATTGCCTGGATTGCTTAGACCAGAAAAGTATTGTTCTTGATAATTCGAAGAGAAACATGGGGGAAAGGGAGGGGATCCTTTTCATTATAGCTACAGGAATTTTCTGCTTCATTGGCTGTATTCCCTGCCTTAAGGGGAAATAAACATATTTGCTTAGTATTGATCCTAACTAGTGCTTTTTTTCTTGGCAGGGCATGGAGGGGAGGAGGTACCACATCTCTCAAATACTTCCCCCCTCACCTAGTAGCCCTTTGGGCCAAAGCAGAAGAGAGCTCAATAAAAGAGCAAAAGGAGAGGCATCACTGGCATAAGGACATTTGCTTCATGAATATTCCCAGTATTCAACCTAATTTTCAAAGCTGTAGATCATGATTTAACTCTACTCTAGTTGTAAATTTAGCACCTTGAAAAGCTGTATTAGTCTATCCTAAGTTCCCTAATCTTGGTTCTCAGGAAGGCTATCAATTCTATTGAACATAACCCTGTTAACTCACCATCAGTAGTATGTGCACTTAGAGAACTTTCTCCTTTATGAATGATCTAGTCATACATTTCTGTCCTTTATAACTAATGACAACCACTTATGCATGGTAAATGGGGAGAATATACATGGAGGTATTATTAAGAAATTCAGTGGAAAAAAACAGAGCATAGGAATGCCTGCAGAGAATTTTAAAGAAAAAACAAAAGAGTTTTTTTTCCTGTTAATATTTTTAATGGTCACTAAAGAGTTCCATCGTGCCAAATTAATTTTGAATATTTTTTCTCTGATTTCTCTCTCCAAGATTGTTTTGTTGACCAATTCCATATTTCTTCAAAGTTTTTCCTTTGATTTAAGAAATTCCCAGGTCTTCTCTCTCTCTCTCTGTCTTTTTCTGTGTGTGTGTGTGTGACTGTCTGTATGCCTGCTGTCTGTCTCTGCCTCTGACTTCTTCCTCTCAATCACTGGATCTTCTTCCTATTACTATCTGTCCAATGTAGGCACCCTCCAAATTTCTGTCCTTGCCCCTTTCCACTCTTTATATTTTCTAATATCACAATTCTTGAGAGAGAAGGAACTTCAGAGGCTATTTAGTAAACCCCTTCATTTAACAGATGGAGAATTTGTGTCATCCTTTCACTTCAGCTGTCCTTTCTATGTAGAAAATTCTCAAAATTATATCAATAGTTACTACTTAAAGCATTTCTAAGACTTTTATTTAGATCTGGACTTTTGGACAAAATCTCAAATTCAGTAAGTCCCTAACCAAACTCATCATAGTCACATCCTGTCAGTTCCTATATTTCATTTCCATTCAACTTTCTTGTTTCAGCTAAATAAGTACTGAAACTGTCCATTCTATTTCCCTAGTGCCTCTTAAGCCTGTTTTCTCCTTCCCATTACCATTGCCACTACGTTACTTCATTACTTCAGACCTAGACTGTTTTTTTTTCATTTTTATTTTCAGTTCCAAGTTCTCTCTCCCTGTTTCTCCATCCATTTAAAATACAAAAAAAGTGAGACCCATTATTCATATTAAATCAGAGCTAGACTATTACAACAATATCCTCATTTTGAGTCTCTGCCCTTGCTCTTCCCTTCCATATGGTCCTGTCAAAATAATCTTCTTGAATCACAATTCTATCATGTGATTCCTCTATTCCAAAATTATCCATCTCTTGCCAACTTCAGTCAAAATTTCCCTTTTTGAGAATAATAATTTTTTAAATATCAAAAGATTTCATGGACCCTCACATTTATGATAGCTATTTTTTTTATTTAATAGCCTTTTATTTACAGGTTATATGCATGGGTAACTACAGCACTAACAATTGCCAAACCTCTTGTTCCAATTTTTCACCTCTTACCCCCCCACCCCCTCCCCTAGATGGCAGGATGACCAGTAGATGTTAAATATATTAAAATATAAATTAGATACACAATAAGTATACATGACCAAAACGTTATTTTGCTGTACAAAAAGAATCAGACTCTGAAATATTGTACAATTAGCTTGTGAAGGAAATCAAAAATGCAGGTGTGCATAAATATAGGGATTGGGAATTCAATGTAATGGTTTTTAGTCATCTCCCAGAGTTCTTTTTCTGGGCATAGCTGGTTCAGTTCATTACTGCTCCATTGGAAATGATTTGGTTGATCTCGTTGCTGAGGATGGCCTGGTCCATCAGAACTGGTCATCATATAGTATTGTTGTTGAAGTATATAATGATCTCCTGGTCCTGCTCATTTCACTCAGCATCAGTTCGTGTAAGTCTTTCCAGGCCTTTCTGAAATCATCCTGTTGGTCATTTCTTACAGAACAGTAATATTCCATAATATTCATATACCACAATTTATTCAGCCATTCTAAAAGAAATTATTGATTGAACAAGTAAATAATGACAAGAAGTCACTGTGAATATTGTAAAACTTGTAATTGAATTAATCAAATCATCAATTGGAAGTATAGCATATTATATTAGAGAGCTGGTCTGCTTTATAGGAAGCTCTGGCTTTAAGTCCTGTCTCTAATACATACTTAATATATAGTTTTAGGCAAATTTCTTAATCTCTCATCACCTCAGACTACAGTGTAAGATTGTAAATTGAAAATCAGATATCCTTACCAGAAGTTCCCTATACTGAAGCATTAAATATTCCTTCTCTCCCCCCAACCCCAACAACAACCACAAAGAGCATCTGCATAGTTTTAAAATAGCAATATCTATCTGTGTGAAATATTTTTCAGGCTACAAAATTACTATACACTTATTTATGAATTTGCATGAGATACACATTCATGTACCCTTTATAATGACTCTACCTCCCCCCAGGTCCATGTCCCACAAGTTGCAAACTACTGGCTTAATTTAAATTGTTTAAATTCATTCATTCTCTTTAATTTTTTTCTTATAATGAACTTAATAACTATCAATGAACATTTCAATATGCAATGAAGACAAGAAAGAGAGAGAGTAAGGGCACCATGTACTTCTGCTAGGTTCATTTTAAAAATGCTCATCTTGTTACCTTTCATTGCAGCAAGCTAAGTATTTAAGACCCTACTTAGTCTGATCACAGCTCATCTTTCCAGTCTTATAACCTTTATAATCATTTCAGATTCCAATCAAATTAGACTAATATCTGGTACTTTAATTCTCCCTCTCTGCACTCACATTTTTTCTTTTTTTCTTTTTTTTTTTTTTTTTTTTTTTTTTTTTTTTTTTTTTTTTTTTTTTTTTTTTTTTTTTTTGGTTATGCCCACAGCTTTGTTTAAAACATCCTCTCTGTCTGGAGACCCTTTCACCTCCCATCTGTCTCCACCTAAAATAATCCTATCCATTCTACAAGACCCAGAGCAAATACTATCTTTTGCAGAAAAATTTCCAAATCTCCACAAATACATATGGTTTTCTACTTCCTGAAAATTTCATTTATCATTTCTGTTTGTACCTTTCTTGTGGTGCTTATCATAATATGCCTGATGATATAGTTGTTTGTATGTTTGTCTTATCTTTCCTGGAAGATTGTAAGCTCCTTGAGGGCAGTATTTTATTTACCTTTGTATACCCCATGGTGCCTTGCACAAAGTTTAATAAATATCTATTGCATGAATGGATTAAGGGGAAATAAATCCACTTTTTTTTTTCAATTCCAAAACAACTTCAGAATCAGTGGTTTTTATTGCCTCAGTGGTCTGAAATTTTTGTGTACTTAAGACATTTTTCCACTATAATTTCATTGGGGACTAGATACTACATGGGTTTTCTGTAATCAATTTAAAGTTTTCTTATGTGATGTGGAAACAAACTGTGCTTTCTATATTGGAAGTTAAGAAATAAGAAGGTGATTTAAGTCCAGCCTCAGGAGAAAAAAAAATGATGATCTATAGTATCTTTTTACCTATGTATATATTGGAGTGAATATTATAGCTATATATCTATATCTATTTAATTATATATATAGATATAGATATAGATAGTCTCTATTTTAATAAAACCCAAGCTATAGATGATTCACAAAGTAGGTAGGACCATAGTGCTATCAATATCACTCATTATAATCAAAATTTACTAAATAGAAATCCATTTTTAATTGTATAGAGAAAGCATATTTTATTTATTTTCATTAATTTGCACAATATGAACATTAAACTTTTCTTCTGATGTTACATCATATAATGTTTTTACAGATTTCTTGGAGGCTATATATGAGAAGGCATATGGTTAAGAGGTACTTAAGTACTACAAAATCTTTAGATGTTGATCAAAAAAGTCAAACTCTAATCATATCATCAGAGAATCAGCTTGGTTAAATTAAGAAAGAATCATGCAAAAATAGTGATTGGGTATCACATTTGGAGTATTAGAAACTCCAGAATACCATCTATTAACTCACAGGAGAATGGTTGAGGGGACTGATCATCAGTGTCACAACAACATCAAAGATCCTTAAAATATAGCATTGTATGTGAACTTAAAATCACAGCAAACATTTATATAACAATGTATATTTTACAAAACACCTTTTAAGTTTATCCCATTTTTTCTTACAATAATCCTAAGAGATAGGTGCTATCATTATCCTCATTTTAGAGATCAGGAACTAAAGTAGAGAGAGGTAAAATGACTTATCCAAAATCACAGTGCTAGTAAGTATCAGAGGCCACATATGAACTGAGGTGTTTTTTTTTACTTCAGGTATTCATTAAATACCACACCCAAAGAATATGGTTAGAATATGTGATACATAGAAAAAAGAAAAGTGGAAAAATTCTAGAATACTTAGAGCTAAACTGAGGTTCTTGCTCAGGAAGTGGGACCAGGAACCTCTGCTAATTATCAACTCCTTGTCCTCCAATGAATTATGGTCTAAATTCAATTTATAAATTAATCAAATAAGAGATAATTCAGCAAAGAATAAAGAAAGAAGGAGCAAGTAGAATTAGATAAAGGATATCAAGTCAGCAATTGTTGAAAAGATAGAGGTCTTCTGTCTTCCCTAGACATGTATTTGGACTTAATGCTTCCAAAATTTGTTGAACTGAATGAATACTACATACTTTTGGTGCTTTAAGTGAGTACAAATGATACTGTCAGAAAGAATCAAGAAAGCATTAGGAAGGATTATACATTCTTGGGCAGGAAACAGAAAGGCTTGGGGGGGTTAGGTGATGTTTTCATCAGGCCTACTGAGAGAAAGACAAGAAAGGAGGACATGGAAAATAAATAATAGCTGGTTAAAAATGCATCAGCATATGAATTTTTGAGTGTAAGCTTTAAATATGGGAATTATGAGTTGTACAAAGATATCTTTTATAAAGGGTGGTAAAAATGATTTTTCCTTAGAATAACAGATTTAGGTGAAATAGAGTGAGCAATGCTGTTGTCATATTATTGGCATATAAATGACATATCTTTTATTTTGAGAATTGGTATTACATATGAATATTATTACATATTATTACATATGGTATTACATATTACATATATTGGTATTACATATGGTAAGTCATTTGACCATGGAAAAAATCCAGTAAGAAAGATTCTATTATTATTTGCCTATTTCATAAATGAAGAAACCAATGAATGGAGAAATTATTTTTTTTTTTACCAGTAGATGTTAAATATATTAAAATATAACTTAGATACACAATAAGTATACATGACCAAAACATTATTTTGCTGTACAAAAAGAATCAGACTCTGAATTATTGTACAATTAGCTTGTGAAGGAAATCAAAAATGCAGGTGTGCATAAATATAGGGATTGGGAATTCAATGTAATGGTTTTAGTCATCTCCCAGAGTTCCTTTTCTGGGTATAGCTAGTTCAGTTCATTACTGCTCCATTAGAAATGATTTGGTTGATCTTGTTGCTGAGGATGGCCTGATCCATCAGAACTGGTCATCATCTAGTATTGTTGTTGAAGTATATAATGATCTCCTGGTCCTTCTCATTTCACTCAGCATCAGTTCGTGTAAGTCTCTCCAGGCCTTTCTGAAATCATTCTGTTGGTCATTTCTTATAGAACAGTAATATTCCATAATTTTCATATACCACAATTTATTCAGCCATTCTCCAACTGATGGACATCCATTCAGTTTCCAGTTTCTAGCCACTACAAAAAGGGCTGCCACAAACATTCGTGCACATACAGGTCCCTTTCCCTTCCTTATAATCTCTTTGGGATATAATCCCAGTAGTAACACTGCTGGATCAAAGGGTATGCACAGTTTGATAACTTTTTGAGCATAGTTCCAAACTACTCTCCAAAATGGTTGGATTCGTTCACAACTCCACCAACAATGAATCAATGTCCCAGTTTTCCCACATCCCCTCCAACAATCATCATTATTTTTTCCTGTCATCTTAGCCAATCTGACAGGTGTGTAGTGGTATCTTAGAGTTGTCTTAATTTGCATTTCTCTGATTAATAATGACTTGGAGCATCTTTTCATATGACTAGAAATAGTTTCAATTTCTTCATCTGAGAATTGTCTGTTCATATCCTTTGACCATTTTTCAATTGGAGAAATTAAGTATCTGAGAACAGATTTGAACTCGTATCTTTCTGACTAGAAATTTTATGCTCAATGCTTATTAGTTGTATTATTTAACTTCTCTGGGTTCAGTTTCTTTATTTTTAGAATGAAGGGATTAGGCTAGATAACCTCCATAATGATTTACAATTCTAAAAACATTGGTCCTACATAGGCTTCTCAGTGGACAAGCACTTATTTGCAAATCCATCCACAATACACATTTATTAATTTTTAAAAACATAAAGAAGAGATTTTGCTTATATAGGAAAGTTCTTAAGTCAACTTTCCAGAACAAAGTCACTTACATCTTCCGTCAATATTCTGGGTTAAACTAATGGCTTAAGACAAAATTCTGATGTGCTATTATTAAATGCCAGGGATTACCTTCCCATTTTCATTTACTGTGAAGGTATAAGAAAAAACAAAAGTATTTATACTCATTCCCCTTACCATGTCAGTCTTTGAAGAGAATGGGCTCAGATTTGACAGTCAACATAGTATTCATCTCATCAAGTTAAATGTAATACAAATAAAACTTAGCATGATATGGATACAGTTTTCCTCCCTGAAGAGTCAAGTGTTCAACATTCACCACGATATCCATTTATAAAAGCATTAACACATTGCTTTTTGATTACCAGTGGCTCTCATGAGGAGATGAAGGACTAAAATCTATTAAAATCTCCCAACTGAGGGTTTAATTTTTGCCTCATCCCTTGAACACAGTTGTTTAGAAAAGAGAACAAGACTACTTTTTTGTGAATTAGTACCTTTTTCTGCACTGTTTCCATGGCCAATCAAGAAGACTCCTCTTTACCACCTGGCTAATGGATTGAAACCAATAACAGAATTTTTGTGCATGCTACAAACTCTAAGAAGGGATTGTCTCAGCTTAGAATATTGCATTTGCTTATAAAATTAATTCCTCTCTTACATTCATACAATATGTATGCTCTGGGGCTCACTGTGTTAAAGCTATATGGGTTATGTCTTTCCTTCAGTTCCCCTGGTACCCTGATTAGTTTTGGGGTGGGTGTTTCTCTATCACTGGCTCAAGCCCCACTGTCTATGTTTCTTCATTTTAGGAGATAATTTTTATTGAGGCTCACATCCCCTTTCCATTTAGCTACTTAACACTGATGTTTTTTCTTTGGTCTGTGTTTTCCCTGAGAAGCAATTTTTGTTTTGCTTGTGGGGAAAATCTAGAGAGCTTGGAATTTTCTGACCTATTCCCCCCAGAATCCTTCCATAACTATTTTAAAAGGAGAAATTTGCTTCAAAGATATAGAAAGAACAAACATCCAAACATTTTCCTAAATGACTCAAGGCCATAATCCTCCCTATATCACTTCACTTGGAGATGGGGAAATGATTAAAAAAGGATTTAGCTTTGTTCCTATGCAACATTGATCAGACCATATTCATATCCAAGGGCAGGCTTGTTGCTGGATGAATCCTTTCATTGAGCTGTAATCTGGACACTGGACAATGTAATCATTGCCAAAGATTGCTTGTTGCTTTTGGGGGCATCAGTGCTGGGCCAGCTATGATACTTGGGTGGTCATTAAAGCAGAGATGCTCTTTTGAATGCCTCCAAAGTCAATCAAAGAGCCTCTGTTTCACAATATAGGTTAGCTGAACAGAACCATTTACATGATGTCTGTGTATCCATACATAATTATAAAATCTCTCCAACCCACTTCTCTTATGTGATGTTAATCTCTTACAATGATTTTCCTGGAAGGAATTCACCAGTGTCCTTCACATGGAAAGATGCCACCTGATCCTTAGTGTCTCAATGTGGAAATGCTATAATTGAATTTGTGCAAGTGTCAAAATTCCATTCCCTTTATTACTTTAGGTTTTAGAAGATTTTCCTATGAATATTTAATTCTCATAACCACCCTGTGAAGTGGGTGTTATTGCTCTCTTTTTCAGATCAGGAAAACAGGCTAGGAGGCATGTAATGTAAAAAGGCTTAGTGTCTAAGACCAAGCAGCTAACAAATGGCAATGTTCTTTCCATTAAACTTTACTGTTTCTTAAAAGAAAAGTTAATGGGATATGATAATAATAATAATAAATAATTTAAATTATCAAAGCCATTAGAGCAAAAATCATAGTAATATAGTTTACCTTCCAAGTTTGCCAAGTTTTGTGTCGTTTTAATTTAGGAATGGGGAAGGACATTTATACATTTTTTAAGCCTGTTTTTCAGCACTCAAGTGAAAAGAGGATGGGAAAGAAAATTAAAGGAAAAAAAACTTTAAAAATCTTTTTGTAGTTACAAGCTGAAGGAAACAAAAAATATTTTTAATTTTTACAGCTAATAATAGAAAGGGAATTATAAAAAGGACAGAAAACCAAACTAAATTCCGAATTTAACAACAAATATATTACTAGACTAAAAACAACTTTAGGATTACATCTGCTGATAAGAATTATACAGATAAGATTGTGAGTTCCTTGAGTAGGAACCGTCTCCTCCCTTTCTTCCCCCTCCCCCCCCCACTTTCTATTCCATTGCCTACTTTTGTATTTGGCATATAGTAGATGCTTAACAAATATTTGTTAATTGATTAACAGGAAAGAACAAGAAGGATGTTTATAACAAGGTCAAAGAAAAAGATATATTAAATAAAAAGAATGACAGTTGAAATTTATACAAAATGCATAATTTATAAAGTGCTCACAATCAATGTTTCTCTATAACCCAGAGAAACTTTGAAATAGGCAAAAGGCTTTATTATCCCTGTTTTAAACATGACTAAAAAGTTAGAAGAGATGAGATATTAGATATGATGATGAAAATATTTATTTATATAGTACTTTAAGTTTTGCTAAGTGCTTTACAGATATATAAATACAGGCTATCCCCAAAATCTTAGTGCGACTTTAACTTATTAAATTTAAATCTGTTAATATTTAATAATAATAATAGCTTTTATATTTTCAAAATATATGCAAACAGAGTTTTCAGCATTCAGCAAAATCCTGATTCTGTTTTTTTCTCCCTCCCTTCCCCTCACCCCTTCTCCTAGATGGCAAATAATCCAATATATGTTAAACATGAGCAGTTCTTCTATACATATTTCCACAATTATCATACTGCACAAGAAAAATCAAATTGAATAGGGAGACAATGATTGAAAAAAAAGCAAACAGCAACAAAGAAGCAAAAAATACTATGTTGTGTTCCACATTCAGTTCCTACAGTTCTCTTTCTGGATGCAGATGGCTCTCTCCACCACAAATCTATTAGAACTGGCTTGAATCACCTTGTTGTTGAAAAGAGTAATGTCCATCAGAATTGATCATCACATAATCTTTGCTGCTGTGTACAATGATCTCCTGGTTCTACTCCCTTCACTCAGCATCAGTTCATGGTCTCTCTAGCTCTCTCTGAAAGTATCTTGCTGATCATTTCTTACAGCACAATAATATTCCATAACAATAACATTCATAACTCATTCAGCCATTCTCTAGATGATGGGCCATCCGATCAGTTTCCAGTTTCTTGCCACTATAAAAAGGGCTGCTACATTTTTGTGCACATAGATTATTTTCCCATTTTTGGGATCTCTTTGAGATACAGACCCAGTAAAGACACTGCTGGATCACAGTTTGATAGCGCTTTGGGTGTAGTTCCAAATTGCTTTCTAGAATGGTTGAATCAGTTCATAACACTACCAAGAATGTATTAGTGTCCCATTTTCCCCATATTCTCTTCAACATATATCATTATCTTTTCTTTACATTTTAGCCAAATTCAGAGGTATGAGGTGGTATCTCAGAGTTGTCTTAATTTGCATTTCTCTAATCAGTAGTGATTTAAAATGTTTTTTCATATATCTAGAAATAGTTTTAATTCTTTTGTCTGAAAATTGTCTGTTCATATTCTTTTACCATTTATCAGTTAGAGAATATCTTGTATTCTTATAAATTTGTATCAATTTTTCTATATATTTTAGAAATAAGGCCTTTATCAGAACCCATTGAATGTAAAAAAAATAAATAAATAAAACCCCCCAGTTTTCTGCTTCCCTTCTAATCTTGGCTGCATTAGTTTTGTTTGTATAAAAACTTTTTAATTTAATAAAATCAAAATTATCCATTTTGAATTTTATAATGTTCTGTAGTTCTTCTTTGGACATAAATTCCTTCCTTCTCCACACATCTGAGAGGTAGAATATCTCTTGCTCTCCTAATTTACTTATATTATCACCTTTATGTCTAAGTCGTGAACCCATTTTGATCTTATCTTGGTATAGGGTATTAGATATTGATCAATGCCTAGATTCTGCCATACTATTTTCTAATTTTTCCAGCAATTTTTGTCAAATAGCGAATTTTTATCCCAGAAGCTGGAGTCTTTGGATTTACCAAGCACTAAATTACTGTGGTCATTGACTCTTGTTTCTTGTGAGACTAAGTTATTCCCCTAATCAACGATTGTATTTCTTAGACAATTCCAAATGGTTTTGATGACCACTGCTTTATAATACAGTTTTAGATCTGCTACAGCTAGTAAATCTGTTAATCTTAAATAACTTAAAGCAGAACTGTCAAATTCAAATAGAAATGGAGAACAGCAATCCTTACATAAAGATTTCTGCAGGCCACATGCTGACTTAGTTTTAAAATGTATTGATTTATTGTAGTTTTATTTATTTTGTTATATATTTCCTGATTACACGTGATTCTGGTTAGGGCCCCACTTAGAAGTATTGTGGGCTTTGTGTTTAACACTTCTGCTTAAAACTCCAAGACTTTGGAGACTTTTGGAGAGTCCAAGACTCTTTGCAGTCCAAAGAGAGCTGGACCTAAAGTCAGGAAAAAATACTTCAAATCAGCTTCAGACACTATTTGTGTGACTTTAGGAAAGTTACTTTACTCTATTTGCCTTGGTTTCCTTATCTGTAAAATGAGCTGAAGAAGGAAATCACAAGCTACTCCAGTATCTTTTCCAAGAAAAGCACAAATAGGGTCACAAAGACTTGGACACAACTTGAAATGACTGAACAAATGTATCTTTTTGAGAATCACAACAACCGTAAGAGCTAGATTTTACAAGTATTGTCATCCTCATTTTGTAGGAAAATACATTGAGTAACTTGTTTAGTTTAGCAGGCATAGAAGTGATATTTTGTCCAGACATTCCTGACAATATCTAGCACTCATTTATACCCTTATCAATCTACTTAACAAATGGCCATCTAGTTTTTGCTTAAATTCCTGAACAGGTGAAATCCACTACCTATTTAGATAGTACATTTATTGTTTGGAATTGTCTCTTGTTGAGAAAATTTGTCCTTACTTCAAGCCTAAGAATACTTCTTTACAATTTCCCACCACTGTTGTTGATTCTATCCCCTGAGACCAAATGGGAAAAGTCCATTAACTTTAGATATTTAAAGACATTGCAACACTCTTAAGTCTCCCTAAACCCTAACTCTAAAATGTGCACTCTTAATTCTTCTCTTTTCCAAGACGAATATCCCCAATTCAAACAGTACTAAAATGGCAGGGTCTCAAAGTATTTCACTTTTGTTGTCAATGCCCTTCATAAAATGTAACTCCCAGAATTAAATATGTTATCCCAGATGTTGTTTGAACTAGGCAAGGCATTTCTCTAATCCTGGAAACTGTGCTTCTCCTGATGCAGACATGTACAGGTCTAGTTGCTGAAGGACACAAAATCATAGAGAGTAAGGCCATTGGATTAGTGATTGGTATATTCAAGATATGAACAGATGTCTTCTGACTTGAAATCCTAGGTTATTCCCATAGTGTCATGCTCTTGAAACATTCATTGTGATTTGTTTCATGATTGATTTAAGTCTCAAAAGTCAAGTTAAATCAAACAATACATTGTTAGATGTTTCACCTTTGAGAAGTCTTCCTCTTCATATCAAATGCTTCTCCTGAATATATTACCATCCCTTTACTGGCTATCACAAAGAATTAAAATCCTGTTTATAAATTCTCTGCTCCCTATATTGTTGTTGTTGTTATTGCATTTTATTATTAAAATTCTCTCTAACTTTTAAATATTTATTTTATTATCTGGGGAATGAATTAAATTACCATACTTTTCCCCCTCCCCCAGAACATGGACTCTTTCCTTGGCTACATGGGGCTCTAATAGGAGGCTTCATTATCCAATATTGAATGTAGGGATTTTGATTGATTGTTGGTATTGAATATATACTAAATTTGAGCTTTAATACTTTCTTAATTGGTGGCTGCTTTTAGATCCACAATGTTTTTGTGTCTTTCATTATTCTCTAAGGAAGCTTGTTTACATATCAAAAAACTTGTCCTCCTTATCCTGCCTGTAATCTGGACCAGCTTGCCAACTTCTGGCTGTTTCAATACTGGCATGTTACATTCTAATCGTGCCTTCCACTGTGTGTTTTCTTCCTCCCTTAGAATGTAAATTCCTGATCAAGTACTGTCTAACTTATTTATGTTCACACTGAGAAAAAATGATTAATTTTCTCTCATATTTTAATATGAGATTAATTATTAATTAATATTAATTATTAAAATTGGGAGATCTCAGAATTTCTCTCTTTACTTCTTTGTCTAATCTCTCAAGGACAGAGCTGACAGAAAATGGGACTATCATTTTCCTCATTCTGGGTATTGCTACCCAACTTACTCAGGTTTGGTTGGGGATAAATTCTTTGAATAGATTACCCAAGACTTAAGTTAACTTAATCAAAATTCATTAAAATAGGTCCAGTCAGTCACTGTAATATTCATTCTTTTGTTACTTTTTTTTATTAAAGCTTTTTATTTATAAACATATGCATGGGTAATTTTTCAACATCAATCCTTGCAAAGCCTTCTGTTCCAAATTATCCCCTCCTTCCCCCCATCCCCTCCCCAGGATGGCAGGTAGTTCAATACATGTTAAATATGTTACAATATAAGTTAAATCCAATATATGTATACATATTAATGCTGTTATCTTGCTACACAAGAAAAATCAAATCAAGAAGCAAAAAAAAAAAAAAAAAAAAACCTGAGAAAGAAAATAAAATTCAAGTAAACAACAACAGAAAAAGTGAGAGTGCTATGTTATGGTCCACACTCAGTTCCCACAGTCCTCTCTCTGGGTGTAATGGCTCTCTTCGTCACTGAACAATTGGAATTGGTTTGAATCATCTCTTTCTCCTGCTTCTGCTTATTTCACTTAGCATCAGTTCATGTAAGTCTCTCCAAGCCTCTCTGGAATCATGCAGCTGGTTGTTTCTTATAGAACAATAATATTCCATAATATTTATATACCACAATTTATTCAGCCATTCTCCAATTGATGAGCATCCATTCAATTTCCAGTTTCTAGCCACTATGAAAAGGGCTGCCACAAATATTTTTTGCACAGATGGGTCCCTTTCTCTCCTTTAAGATCTCTTTGGGATATAAGCCCAATGGAAACACTGCTAGATCAAAGGGTATGCACAGTTGGATAGCTTTTTGAGCATATTCCCAAATTGCTCTTCAGAATGATTAGATCCATTCATAGACCCACCAACAATGTATCAGTCTCCCAGTTTTCCCACACCCTTCCAACATTCATCATTATCTTTTCCTGTCATCTTAGCCAATCTGAGAGGTGTATAGTGGTATCTCAGAGTTGTCTTAATTTGCATTTCTCTGATCCATAATGATCTGGATCACTTTTTCATATGACTACAAAGAATTTCAATTTCTACATCTGAAAATTGTCTGTTCATATCCTTTGATTTATCAGTTGGAGAATGGCTTGAATTCTTATAAAGTTGAGTTAATTCTGTATATATTTCAGAAATAAAGCCTTTATCAGAATCCTTGAATGTAAAAACGTTTTCCCAGTTTATTGCTTCTCTTGTAATCTTGTCTGTATTAGTTTTATTTGTACAAAAACTTTTTAACTTAATATAATTAAAATTATCTTTTTTGTGATCAATAATTATCTCTAGTTCTTTTTTGGTCACAAATTCCTTCCTTCTCCGTAGATCTGAGAGGTAAACTATCCTATGCTCTTCTAATTTATTTATAATATCATTCTTTATGCCTAGATCATGAACCCATTTTGACCTTATCTTGGTATATGGTGTTAGGTATCGTTCAATGCCTAGTTTCTGCCATACTGGTTTCCAATTTTCCCAGCAGTTTTTGTCAAATAGTGAATTCTTATCCCAAAAGCTGGGGGCTTTGGGTTTGTCAAACACTAGATTGCTATACTTATTTACTATTTTGTCCTGTGAACCTAACCTATTCCACTGATCAATTAGACTATTTCTTAGTCAGTACCAAATGTTTTTGATAATTTATAATATAGTTTTATTATATAGTTGCTTTATAATATAGTTTTAGATCTGGTACAGCTAGGCCACCTTCATTTGCTTTTTTTTTTAACCAATTCCTTTGAAATTCTTGACCTTTTGTTCTTCCAGATGAATTTTGTTGTTATTATTACTAGGTCAGTAAAATAGTTTCTTGGGAGTTTTATTGGTATAGTACTAAATAAGTAGATTAGTCTAGGTAGTATTGTCATCTTTATCATATTTGTTTGACCTATTCAAGAACACTTGATAGTTTTCCAATTGTTTAGATCTGACTTTGTGTGGAAAGTGTTTTGTAGTTTTGCTCATATAGTTCCTGACTTTCCCTTGGTATATAGATTCCCAAATATTTTATACTATTTACAGTTTTGTTAATGGAATTTCTCTTTATAACTCTTGTTGTTGAGTTTTGTTAATGATGTATAAAAATGCTGAAGATTTATGTGGATTTCTTTTGTATCCTGCAACTTTGTTAGAGTTGTGGATTATTTCTAATAGTTTTTTAGTTGATTCTCTAAGGTTCTCTAAGTATACCATCATATCATCTGTAAAGAGTGACAATTTGGTTTCCTTATTACCTACTTTAATTCCTTTAATCTCTTTTCCTTCTCTTATTGCCAAAGCTAGCACTTCTAATATAATATTGAATAGTAATGGTGATAGTGATCAACTTTGTTTCACTCCTGATCTTACTGGGAATGGTTCCAGTTCATCCCCATTACAAATGATACTTCCTGATGATTTTAAATAGATGCTACTGACTATTTTAAGGAAAAGTCCATTTGTTCCTATATTTTCTAGTGTTTTAATAGGAATGGGTGCTGGATTTTATCAAATGCTTTTTCTGCATCTATTGAGATGATCATATAGTTTTTGTTAATTTGATTATTGATAAAGTCAATTATACTTGTAGTTTTCCTAATATTGAACCAGCCCTGCATTCCTGGTACAAATCCTATTTGGTCATGGTGTATTTTGCTGAGGATGATTTCCTGTAATCTCTTTGGTAATATTTTATTTAAGATTTTTTCATCAATATTCATTAGGGAGATTGGTCTATAATTTTCTTTCTCTGTTTTCGTTCGACCTGGTTTGGTATCAGTAGCATATCTGTGTCACAAAAGGAATTATGTGGGAGTCCTTCGTTCCCTACTTTTTTCAAATAGTTTATATAGTATTGGAGTTAATTGTTCCTTAAATGTTTGGTAGAATTACATGTAAATCCATCTGGTTCTATAGAATTTTTTCTTAGGGAATTGATTAATAGCTTTTTTCTATTTCTTTTTTCTAAAAAAAAAGGTCTATTTAAATAATTTATTTCCTCTTCTGTTAATCTGGGTAATCTATATTTTTGTAGGTATTCCTCCATTTTGCTTAGTGTAATATCCTGGCTAGTTTTCTGGAGGTCCTCCAGACAGGCCTTGGTCTCAGCAGGATAGTCACCATGAAGAGAGTCAGGAATAGAGTCTAGATTCTTTATTGTCACCTTCACAGTTTGTCTCCTTTACAGTCTGTGTCTGTCACAGTCTGACCTAGTCTTGATCTTAGTAGAAGTTACAGGAGGCAGGAAGCCACCAGGAGGATGGTCAAAGATGGAATGTCTCATTTCCAGTCCTCTCAGCCCTTAAATACCCTATTAGAATTATATCCTTACAGCATACTGAATATGTGTGAACTAGAGAACCATTACATTGCCATGCTAAGTACTAAGTATGTGCACACCAAAGAACCATCATCTCATCAGTTCCACTGAGTTAACACCTTCTTGTAAGTATCCTTGTTTCAAGTATACTTCTCCAGAGTTCTGGCCTTCTACAGTTTAGGTACCAAATTTGTTGGCATAAAGTTGTATAAAATAGCTCCTACTTATTGCTCTAATTTCCTTTTCATTGGTGGGTTGTTCTCCCTTTTCATTTTTGAGACTAACAATTTGATTTTCCTCTTTCCTTTTTCTAATAAAATTAACTAAATGTTTATCTATCTTGTTGTTTTCTCCCATAAAACCAACTCCTAGTTTTATTGATTAATTCAACAGGTTTTTTTTTTAGTTTCAATTTTTTTGATCTCTTCTTTTATTTTTAGAATTTCAAGTTTGGTATGTGATTGGGGGGGGTAATTTTTTCTTTTTCTAACTTTTTTTTAGTTGCAAGCTCAATTCATTGACCTTCTCTTTCTCTATTTTATGCAAGTAAGCATCTAGAGATATAAAATTTCCCCTTACTACTGCTTTGGCTGCATGCCACAAATTTTGGTATGTTGTCTCATTATTGTCATTCACTTGAATTAAATGATTTATTATGTCTATGATTTGCTGTTTCAACCATTCATTCTTTAGGATAAGATTATTTAATTTCCAATTACTTTTTGATATATTTTACCATGGTCTTTTATGAAAAGTAATTTTTATTGCATCATGATCTGAAAAAATGCATTTACTATTTCTGCCTTTCTGCATTTGATTTTGAGATCTTTATTTCCTAATATATGGTCAATTTTTGTATGGGTTCCATGAACACTTTCTATTCCTTTCTGTCTTAATTTTATTTTCTCTAAAGATCTACCATCCCTAATTTTTCTACTATTCTATGTACCTCTTTAACTTCTTTTCTATTTATTTTGTGGTCTGATTTATCTAGTTCTGAGAGAAGAAGGTTAAGATCTCCTACTATTATAGTTTTGCTGTCTATTTCTTCTTGCAACTCTCAACTTCATCATTAGGAATTTAGATGCTGCACCACTTGGTACATATATATTTAATATTGATATCGCTTCATTATCTTCAGTACCCTTTAGCAAGATATAGTTTTCTTCCTTATCTCTTTTAATCAGATCAATTTTTGCTTTTGCTTGATCTGAGTTCAAGATGGCTATCTCTCCTGTTTTTACTTCACTTGAAGCATAATGGATCTTGCTCCAGTCTTTTATCTTTACTCTGTATGTGTAATTCTGCTTTAAATGTAAACAACATTTCTTGTAAACAACACATTGTAGGATTCTGGCTTTTAATCCACTCTGCTATCTGCTTATGCTTTATGAGAGAGTTCACCCCATTCCCATTTATGGTTAAACTACTAATTCTGTATTTCCTGCCATCTTATTAATCCCAAATTATGCTTTTCTCTTTCCTTTTCCCATTTCCCTTCTCCTCAGTATTTTACTTATGAGCACTACTTGCCTCAAACAGTTCTCTCCCTTTAGAAACCCTCCCTCTTTCATATACCTTTCCCCTATTATTTCTGTTTTCCCTTCTATTTAACCTAACCTTTTCCCTATTCCCCTCCCATTTTTCTGTAAGGTGTGAGAAGTTTCTCAGTGAAATCAAATACGTTTAATATTGTTTCTTTAAATCAAATCTTATGAAAGTAAGATTCACACTATGTTCATCACTCTCCCTTCAGATATGATCAGATATGATAGGTGTTCTTTGCCTCTTCCTAACATGTAAATTTCCTTCATTTTACCTCCATTTACCCCCTTTTTCTGGTACCCCTTTCCATTTCAAGTCTCTTTTTTATATTATAATGGTAAAATCAAATTATATACACACAGTCTATATATATATATATACCCATACTAGAAATACAGTTCTCAAGAGTTCTTTTGTTTTTACCTTTTTATACTTCTCTTGAGTTCTATATTTGGAAATCAAAATTTTTATTTAGCTCTGATCTTTTCATCAGAAATAAATGGAATTCACCTGTTTTATTGAATGTCCATCTTTTTCCCTGAAAGAAAATGCTCTGTTTAGTGGGGTAATTTATTCTTGGCTGCATTCCAAGTTCCTTTGCTTTTTGGAATATCACATTCCAGACCCTTTGACCCTTTAAAGTGGAAGCTGCTAGGTTCTGAGTAATCCTTATTGTGCCTTGTTGGTATTTGCATTGTTTCTTTCTGGCTGCTTGTAATATTTTTTTTCCTTGGTCCAATAGTTCTGAAATTTAGTCATGATATTTCTTGGAATTTTAATTTGGGGCTGTCTTTCAGGAGGTGTTCATTGAATTCTTTCAATAGTTTTTTTTACCTTCTGATTCTATTAAATCTGGGCAGTTCTCCTTGATGATTTATAGTGTCTAGGCCCTTTTTTTTCATTGTGGTTTTTGGGGAGTCCAATAATTCTTAGATTTTCTCTCCTAAATCTATTTTCCAGGTCAGTTGTTTTCCTAATTAAGTATTATATATTTTTTCCTATTTTTTCTTTCTTTCTTTCTTTCTTTATTTCTTTTTTCTTTTTTTTTTTCTTTTTGGTTTTGCTTGACTGATTCTTGTTGTCTCATTGAGCCATTCATTTCCATTTATTCAGTTCTGAATTTTAGTGAATTATTTTCTTCATTCTTTTTTACTTAATTTTTGTATTTGTCCAATTGAACTTTTAAATGACTTGTTTTGTTATATGGGATTGTTTTTTCCATTTCACAAATTCTTTTTTTGTTTCACAAATTCTGTTTTTCTGGGAGTTGTTTTCTTTTTCCATTTTATAAAATCTTATCTTTTAATGAGTCATATAGCTTTTCCAAACCCTCTTGCAAAATTCTCATTTTCTTTCCCCATTGTTTTTTCTAGCTCTCTTTTAATATCCTTTTTTAACTTCTTCTAGGAGAGCCTTGTGTGATGGGAGCCACGTTATATCATGTTTGGGGCTTCATCTGGAGATGTTCTGCTTTTAGTCTCCTCAGGGTTTGAAATCTTTTCTCCTCTTTCACCATAAAAACTGTCTATGGTCAGAGTTCTCTTTGCTTTTTTTACTCATTAAAAAAAAAATCAAAAAAAAATTAAGATCTGCTTTTAGTGAAGGGGAGTTTTCCAGGCTTCCTCTACAAGTGGCAATCGCGGTGCTGAGTTAATGCTGACTCACTCCTATTGCTAGGTGGGCATAGCCAAGTCCTGTGAGATTCTGGTGTTTACTATTTACCTTTTGTGTTTGTGTTGGATTTTTTTATAACTTCTTTGCTGATCTACTGGCTTGCAACCAGAGCAGAGTAGCCAACACTGCTGTAGATTCCTCCCTGTAGATTCTTGACTGCAGTGTACTCCCATCACCCCAGACCTCTGCTCTGTGCTCTGCATCTGTGCTCATGCTGCTTGCACTTGGCCCGCCTCCCTCCATGCCCAATTGAAACATACCTTTTTGGTGATCTTCAAAATTATCTTCTGCTGGCAATTTGTTGCACTCCCAATTTTTCATGGATTTTGCCATCCAGAACTAATTCAGAAGCTGGATTTGCTGATTAGTCTGAGGGTTGTAGGAAAAGATCAGAAAGAAACTGTATCCTCTCCACCATCTTGCCTCCACTCCACTCTTTTGTTATTTGTTAACTAGTCAGAATTAATTGTCACTCTCAAGGGATATAAACTGTGAACGCTTCACTATGATGGTCTTTGGCTAGTGTCACTAGCCTCTTTTTACTAAAATGCTAGTATTATTAATAAAAAATCATTGATATCATTATTATTTACATTATTAATAATTATAAATATCATTAATAATTACCCCAGTAATTATGCTTCTCAAACTTTTTAAGCATCACAATACTTAGTATATTGCCTAGTGCATAGAAATCCTCCCCTCCCCCCATTCACTTGGACACAACTTCAAAACATAGATAATTCTCTAAAGATAAATTGGTTTTCCTGGAATCATGTCCTAACTAGAAATCAATTTTTATTTCTATTTATGTTGTAGTAACTTTGGATCTTAAATTTAAATTGCTGTTGGGAAACTTAATAGTTTTAACATAGGGATGACAGAAGGATTAGGCCACCTCCTTTACCTGCACCCCCTGTGTATATGAAAGTCCTTCCTGGGTTATTCTTGTGGGCTTATTCAGCTTTTTGCTATTTCATGCTTTTTGCTGTTTCATTTTGCTGTAAGTGAATCTTCTTCCCCTATTTTCTAGGGGAAAGATGGAAGAGACAAGTATCTGGGGAAATGTCTGATTAATGCTCTGGTTTGACTACAAAGAAAACAATGGAGGCAAAATAGAGCATCATCTGAGGTGACACTAGGATGTATGTTGTTCTGTCAGGTTAATGATGAACTTTTAACTTCTAAATGAAAGAAAGATAACCAGGTGGAAGTTCCTAGACCTTTGTTTCCATGCTTCCTTCTTTATGCAACATCCCCTTACTCTGGGTCAACCTTTTTCCCATCTACAATCCTTTGTGTTCCTTTCACCTCCTGAATATTGCAGGAACAAACCTATGAACAGATTCTTATGGGGAAGTGATCAGTTTTCTTTCCTAGTATTATTGACACACAACAGAATTTACTATTTTCTGGGTCCCTTCCCTTTCCCCAACTTAATTTGCTTTGGACTTCAGAATTTACATTTAAAGGCCTATTGAAATGCCCTTAAGAGGCATCTCCAGCTGAATATTTACAGAAAAGAAAAAGGACATGGCATAGCTGGCTCTGATACTCAACTAAGACCTAGCAAAAAATAATTAAAAGTTGGTAAATCTCTCCTTATAGTTAAAAAAGACAAGATATTCCTTATACTATCTAATTGTATATTACCTTCTAGAATTTTTCAATTTGCTAGAACTTAAGTCTAATATTCTTTGCTAAGTCCTGACACTTTCTACCTCTCTTAAAATAAAGCTTATAGAACTAGGACCAAATAAAATGGCTAATTAACATGACAAAACCAAAAAGCACAAGAATTCACATATAAAGACAAAATACATATGCACATATGTGTACATATGTGTATATTTTTTACATTATAAATACGATCTGGTTATTAGTTGGCTAGTATAGACAAGAAAAAGGGATTTATTTATTTATCTTGATTTACTTGATTAATTTCAGTTACATATCCCTTTCCTTAAAATTTTACCCTAATTGTTTTTTTTTTAATATATTTTTTCTTGTTATCTTTTGACTAAATTAATATAATAATTCACCTTTTAAGGAATCTTTGATTTCACCATTTGCAATTTTTCCATCAATTCAGATAGAAAAGAAAGCCTGCATTAGATTTGGTATCAGATGACCTGGGTGCAAAATCTGATTGCTGTTTATTAGCTAGGAAAGATTGGACAAGTCTCTTAACATATCTAGACTTTAGTTTCCTCTTCTGTCATATGAGAAGGTCAGATTCACTGATATCTAAAGTCCCTTCCAGACTTAAATCAATAATTTCATAATACCTCTATACCTTACATGACATTTAAAAATGTGATCTTAAACATGAAAACATTGAAAGAACATTTCCATACACAGAAAGAGAATCCAATGATATTATCAATCTCCATTTTGAACAGCTTGCTTTTTTAAAAGCGTGTAATAAATCCAATATGTTACTTTCAAACTATTAATCTTGTCTGTATTTCATTCTAAACTTTTAAAAGTTCTTTTCTGTATACTTTTTAAAAATGGTTCAATAGCCTGCTTTTATTTTGAGAATTAGGGAAACATACTATTCTTTACTCACCTTCCTCCCTGCTTCCATTAAACTGATGATCTAAAAAAAAAAGGGGGGGAGGAAGGTGAAAAGCACTTTGTAAAAAATTAGAACAATCTTGCACAATAAATCTATGTAGTAACTATGTCTAAAATATATGTCTCTAAAAATAGAGCCCATTACTTCTTTGTCAGAGGATAGGTAACATAGTTTACTAGGAGAACTCTGGAAATGGTAATGCTTTGATCAGAGTTTTTAAATCATTGAAGTTTTTTTTTTGTCTTTATAGTTTTGCTGTCCTTGTATAATTTTTTTAACTAATATTGTTCACTATACTTTAAGTCAATTCATAGCTCCCAGGATTTTCTGAAATAATTTCTTTCAGCACTTCTAAAAGTTCATTTCAGTAGATTTATTAGTCATTTCAAAATTGTCTTTAAGAGGCAATCTGAAGTCACCCTTTAAGATCTCATTTTTTTCTCTTTTGTTCTACTCTCCACTCCCAAATTAATTCCTCCTTCAGCATAGGACGTTTGATGAGCATAATGATTTGGGGCTAAAGTTTCTGAAAGAAAATACACTCCACTCATTGGTCAGTTTGTGAGGGGTAAGACTTTCCTAATTTTGTTAGCCTGGTCTTCAAATACTAGCTCCATCACTCTCCTTGTTCTCAAAGGAAAACACAATTGAGACCTCTCAATGTGTGCTCAACAATCACAGATACTTAAAAAAAATGAGGGTCTTTCCCATTCCACTATGAGACATTAGATTCATACTTTGGAGGGTGAAATTAATGCAAGGGTTAGCCTCAAATTATCCATGTAATTTTACCAGAATTTTTTAACAAGTTGCTATGGCTGATTCAATGTCCTTCAAACTGACAAGACTGTCTTTACTAGCAAGCTAATTATTTTTATAAATTATGTCTATAGTTATTATAATTAATTATGAACATATTTTATTCATTTCTTCTTATAGAAACAGATTCTTTATGTCCAACTGAAACAATGGAGGACGATGAATTTGAAAGTGCTTCTCAAATAATAGGACCTGTAAGTATTTCAATGTATCTCTGTCTATATAATGAATAATATAGACTTAATAGAAAAAATAAACATTATTCTTTAAATGCTAGAATTAATAGAATAGAATGGTTTGATTACTTATGACTACAAGAGGGGCTCAGTTAAAATCAAAGAACATTTGAAAATATAAGTGGTTCAAGACATAATCTATATTTTGAGACAACTTCTTTTAAAAACAATTAGTTATTCCTTTTCACTAGATTTTAAACTCCTTGTGTGCAAAGGCTCAGCATCTTACTTATATTTATATCAAAGAATATTTAAATTAAATTCAAGAAAAAATGGAAGAAAAAGGAAGGGAAATTAACCCCTTCTTGCTGGACACTCTCTTTTCCCTAAATCTTTATGCTACTTTTTTCTTCCCTTTCTCCTACCTTTTTGACAGATAATTCTCAGTACTCTTTACCATATCATAATTAGTGCTGAGTCACTTAAGTAAGGCTGTATTCTAGGGCATTGTCCTGGACCCTCTGTTCTTTTTCCTGAATGGTCTTTCTCTTGGTAATTCCTTCAAGTCCAAATTGAACCAAATGGTTCAATTATCCCTATCCATATTGACAATTCTGAAATCTACCCAAGATTTACTAAACATTTCCAACTGCCTCCTACAATTTTATTTTTATTTAAAATCATTCCCAAAGCTTCAAAGTCTTGAATTTCATCCCACCTTGTATCAGTTATTCCAAAAGGATTTGATATTTTTGCTTTTATTAGGGTAATTTGTTTTTTAATTTGAACCCATTTACACCCGAGGTATGTGAATGGATTTGAGGGATCCATGTACTTGTATGAAGAAAAACACATTTCTTTTTCACTATTTTATAACTGAAATTTTAAATCTTCTTCGATTATGAACATAAGCAACAAATATTTTTCTGGAAACTGAATCCAAAGGATTGATCAGACTATCCAAGGGGCTCATCAAATACCCAAAGAGGCTAATAATTTTGTATTGAAGGTGTTAATTAAACTTGTTTCTTATTTATACCATGTGCAATTGTATATATATATATATATATGTGTGTGTGTGTGTGTGTGTGTGTGTGTGTATTCATGTATGTATATACATATATGTGCATACACACATATATGTATATGCATGATTTTGTGTTTGTGCTATGTGATTTTTTGGGGGTATATGGGTGTGAGTATGGATGTAAGTATATAATCATGGCTCTCTTTTGAATATTTTCTTCTATGCATTCTTCTTTTCTATTAATCTCCTTTTTCTGTAACTGATACAATTTCACACTCTCTTGTTGAGAAGGTTTATGTAGCCAGTTTTCTCCTTCCTCTAATTTTAAAGCCCTCCTAAACACATTCCTGCATTTTGTTTTTGTAAATAGGGTGGGTCAATGAAAGCACAGGAGATAAAATTAAAAATGATAAAAAAAAAAAGTCATCATACATCCCCAATTTTTTTTTTAATATTGACCTGGCAAAAGATATTTCTAATGACATGTCACAAAGGCCTGTTCTAGACCCTAATACATTTTAAGCAATAGCATTAATCATTGCTTTCCCCCCCCCAAGCCCTCCCAGACTTGTTTTCTAATTATATGTTCTGAAATTGTGTTACCATTAGATATCAAGTTGATCATTCCATAATTTCCATCCACAAGGCTCTTAGAATTTGTATTTTTTTTAAAAGACTCCAATGAATTTATCATCAGAACTCCGAGTCCAGCAATTTCCAGGTGGTAACTGCTTTCACTTGGAAACTTTAACTTGGATTAGTGATTATTTTCCTTGGGTTACAGAGATTACTTTGACAGATATGGAATCCTTCCAGCATGCTGTTCTACCACTCCATGGGACACTAAATTGGAAAGTTAACAGGGAAAGTGGTTGTTTTATCTAAATCTCAATGCTGAATTTAAACAGGACTTTTTTTTTTCTTTTTTGCTTTCGTGCAGTAAAGAGAAAAAAAAAACTTCAAAGCAAAGTTTGAGTCATGTTCTGCAAAAATATAAACATGCTACAAATGCTGAAAATCATTTAGTATGGTTTCCAACACATGCTGTCTCTATTTGTAAAGTTTCCACGTTGACTATCAGATATTAGTGAGTGGGTGACTGTCTGGGACATTTTCCTCATTGGCTTAACTTGTTTTTGAAACTTTTTTCCCTGCATATATGTGTGTTTGTTATAAATGAAATAATTAAAAGTCTTTCAAGTTAGATATTTAGAAATTTGAGAATAAGCAAGTCCTTGATTTTGGCACTCCCTTGTCTTCTACCTCCCTACAATCTTGTGTTCTGGAATTTTTCCTTGGGTCCCCAGCAGACTAAATATTAAAGTTATATTGAATATAAGTCCTTTTAATAAAAAATTAATAACAGCAATTACAACAACAACACAAAGATTGACAATTTATTGCAAGCAGAAGACAACATTTGTGATTTCATTTTCTTGAATTCAGTAAGTAATGATTCTCAACCTTTCAGGCTATTATGAAAGCTTAGCTATAGAAAGGACTTAGAGGTCATCTAATTTCCTACTTGAAGACCAATCAAGACCCATTTATATTCTCCACCTAAAATAATTGTCCAAACTCTTCTTAAATACTACTAAGAGTGCCAACTTATTACTTAATGAGTCAGGCCATTTAATTTGGGGATAGCCCTAGTTTTTAGGGAATCCTTTTAATTGAACTGAAATCCATCATCTTATGATTTCCAGGAATTATTTTTTTTCTTCCCTCTGAGGACAAATAGAAATCATCTAACTCTTCTATTTCTATTCAATTGCCCTTCAAATATATGAAATCTCTGATTATGGAACAAAATTTCAAAATTTCTGAAGTGACATCTAGACTTTTTTTTAGAGTTACATAAGCAAGTTAAAATTCCTTTTAACTTCTTCAGTTTTTAATTCATTTCTGCTAGAATGTGTCTACTGAATAAAAGGGGAAAGGAAGGATGGATTCCTATTACTATATATTTGGGGTTTTTTTTCTCCATATCATCTCATCTGTCTTTGTAGTAAGACATCTGAACTTATACAATCCCCTCTTCTGGTGAACATCATTCATGGTTATCCTTGATTACCGTGTACTATAATCTTACTTCATCAATTCATATTTCTTGAAAAACTTCTCAAATCAAGGGTCAAAACTGAGGGAAGAAGGTGGTTTGAAGGGAGGATCCAAAACTTCCCCTTTTGTATTGCAGTTAAGCATCTAGTAATGGTGGCAATTACATAGATTAAGGACCCTTCCTCTTTGCATTAGCGCTAGTGATTGCATATTTATCCAAATAGATGATATTTCTTTATGCTTGGGGAGCTATCCACTCTATCAGTGAGTACCAGCCCGAGGGTCAGCAAAACATCTTCTTGAGTTCAAATCCAGCCTTAAATAGTTGCTAGCTGTGTGACCCTGGGTGAGTTACTTAATCCTGTTTGCCTCAATTTTCTCATTTGTCAAATGAGCTGGAGAAGGAAATAGCAATGTCTCTGGTACCTTTTTCAAGAAAACTCTAAATGGAGTTTACAGAGAATCAGACAGGACTGAAAAAATGACTGAACAACAAAACTAGTAAACTGCTTTAAAATTTTTTCAGTGCTTCACATCCATTATCTCATTTAGAATTTATACAGCGTTTCACATTCATTATCTCATTGGACTCTGAAAACAACTCTCTGAAGAATGAAAGACAAATCAAGTGTTTCTACTCCCATTTATAAATAAAGAAATTTAGACAGAGAAATAAAATGAATTGTTTGAGATGAAAGAGCTAATAATCAGCAGATTATTTACTGAATCCATTTCAAAATACTTGTGGGGCTGTATGTGTACAGCCATATATCCATTCTATAATTAACTGAGCCATTATCCAGGCAATGATCCATTTGCCATCCAGTTCTTTGCTTTTTGGATTTCTTTTGTCTTCTGTTTCCATTTCAAAACTTCTTCTTAGTTCAAGGCTTTTCATCAAGTAGCTACTTGTCAAAATGGATACATGATTTGAGCATAAAGGATGATATCATAAACAAATTGAAAAAAATAAGGGATAACTTTATCAGATCTTTGGAGAAGGGAGGAATTTATGGCCAAAGAAGAACTAGAGAACAGGAGAGGCAAAGCTGACAACTTTGATTATATTAAATTTAAAAAAAAGTATTATTCTATTAAATGTCCATTCTTCCTCATTTTTCCAGAGTCATATTTTTTATTGTGAGCCACTTCAGTTTTATTATTATTATAACATAATATTTTCTTTTTAAAAATATTGTTGCATCACAGTCTTATGTGATTCTGATATTTATCTGATCCTTGGTAGGTGAATACTTTCTTTCTGAATGCTTGCAAAATTTTTCTTTTATCTTGTAAACCATGGACTTTAATGGTTTGTTTTCAGTTTGCAGATTTTTCGGGCAATAAGTCAATGAATCACTTTGCCTTATGTTATTTACAGATCTATGACATTTTCTTTTATTCTTTCAGGAAACATAGAAATCAAAGAGGTTTTGTTTTTCTTTAGAAGATTTTGGAGGGGTGAGGGATAAAAGGATCATTGTTTTTAGGAAGTTTAAGGTTTTTTAGAATGTCATTTTTCTTCACTCAATTTTTCAGGGCAATTATTTTTGATGGTACATACCTTAAAGTTCTAACTTTTCAGCTTCTGGATTTTGTTCTAACGTCCCTTACTATCTCTTGAAATCACTGAATTCTGTTGACTTTATTATATTTTTAGGGAGTTCATTTCATGGGTAAGGTATTCTACCTTCTAAATTATTCAACTTTTTTACATTTTCCATTTCAATATGTTTAAATTCATTTTTTTCAAAATTTCTAGCTTCATTTTGTTCTACCTAGTCCAAAAGACCAAGGCATTCTTTTTTCTAAAACTGCTTATATTTGTGTAATTACTTACTTCTTCTGTTTTACTTCTTGGGATTCTTTTAATCCATAGTATTCATGCATTGTATTGAGAATTGTATTTATTATGTCTCTAGCATCTTTTCATAAAACTATAGATGGCTTTAATTTTGTCATCTGAAAATTGTCTATTTGTATTCTTTGACAATTTGTCAATTGGGAAATAACTTGCATTCTTATAAATTTGACACAATTCTTTATATATTTTAGAAATGAGACTTTTATCAGAAATATTGGCTGTAAAATTTTTTCCCTAGTTTGTATTTCCCTTGTAATTTTGGTTCTGCTGGTTTTTCTTTTGCAAAACCTTTTAAAATTTAATCAAAGTTGTCTATTGTGCCTTTCAGAATGTTCTCTAGTTCTTCTTTGGTCATAAATTCTTCCCTTCTCCAGAGATCTGAAAGATAACTTATTCCTTGTTCTCTGAATTTGTTTATGGTATCATTCTTTATGCCTAAATCATATACTTATTTTAATTTTTATTTTGGTATAGGATGTAAGATATAGCTCTGTGCTGAAATTTTTCCAATTTTCTCATTAATTTTTATCAAATAGTGAGTTCTTATTCTAGAATTTGGAGATTGGGAGGTTATCAAATCCTACATTACTATAAGTCTTGACTATTATGTTGCATGTATCTAATCTATTCCACTGATTCACCACTCTATTTCTTAGCCAGTAGCAAATGGTTTTAATGACTGCTGCTTTATACTATAGTTTTAGGTTTGGTACGTCTAAGCCACCATCCTTCAGATTCTTTTTCATTAATTCCCTTGATATTCTTGTCCTTTTGTTCTTCCAGACAAATTTTATTATTATTTCTTCTAGTTCTATAAAATAATTCTTTTCAGAATGTGAGTGGTATGACATTGAATAAGTAGACCAATTTAGGCAGAATTATCATTTTTATTATATTAGGTTGGCCTACCCATGAGCAATTGATATTTTTCCAGTTGTTTAGATCTGACTTTTTTGTGTGTAAGAAGTGTTTTCTAATTATGTTCATATAGTTCTTGGGTTTGTCTTGGCAGGAAGACTCCCAAGTATTTTATTTTGTCTATGGTTATTTTTTTTTCTCATTGCTAAATTTATAAAGTGGTTTCCTTTTTTTTTTTTATTTAATAGCCTTTTATTTACAGGATATATACATGGGTAACTTTACAGCACTAACAATTGCCAAACCTCTTGTTCCAATTTTTCACCTCTTACCCCCTCACCCCCTCCCCTAGATGGCAGGATGACCAGTAGATGTTAAATATATTAAAATATAAATTAGATACACAATAAGTATACATGACCAAAACGTTATTTTGCTGTACAAAAAGAATCAGACTCTGAAATATTGTACAATTAGCTTGTGAAGGAAATCAAAAATGCAGGTGTGCATAAATATAGGGATTGGGAATTCAATGTAATGGTTTTTAGTCATCTCCCAGAGTTCTTTTCTGGGCATAGCTAGTTCAGTTCATTACTGCTCCATTAGAAATGATTTGGTTGATCTCATTGCTGAGGATGGCCTGGTCCATCAGAACTGGTCATCATATAGTATTGTTGTTGAAGTATATAATGATCTCCTGGTCCTGCTCATTTCACTCAGCATCAGTTCGTGTAAGTCTTTCCAGGCCTTTCTGAAATCATCCTGTTGGTCATTTCTTACAGAACAGTAATATTCCATAATATTCATATGCACACATTTATTCAGCCATTCTCCAACTGATGGGCATCCATTCAGTTTCCAGTTTTTAGCCACTACAAAAAGGGCTGCTACAAACATTCATGCACATACAGGTCCCTTTCCCTTCTTTATAATCTCTTTGGGATATAATCCCAGTAGTAACACTGCTGGATCAAAGGGTATGCACAGTTTGATATCTTTTTGAGCATAGTTCCAAACTACTCTCCAAAATGGTTGGATTCGTTCACAACTCCACCAACAATGCATCAATGTCCCAGTTTTCCGCATCCCTCCAACAATCATCATTATTTTTCCTGACATCTTAGCCAATCTGACAGGTGTGTGTGGTATCTTAGAGTTGTCTTAATTTGCATTCTCTGATTAATAATGACTTGGAGCATCTTTTCATATGACTAGAAATAGTTTCAATTTCTTCATCTGAGAATTGTCTGTTCATATCCTTTGACCATTTTCAATTGGAGAATGGCTTGATTTTTATAAATTAGAGTTAATTCTCTATATATTTTGGAAATGAGGCCTTTATCAGAACCTTTGACTGTAAAAATATTTTCCCAGTTTATTGCTTCCCTTCTAATCTTGTCTGCATTAGTTTTGTTTTGTACAAAAACTTTTCAGTTTGGTATAATCGAAATTTTCTATTTTGTGATCAGTAATGATCTCTAGTTCTGCTTTGGTCATAAAGACCTTCCCCTTCCACAGGTCTGAGAGGTAAACTATCCTATGTTCCTCTAATTTATTAATAAGTTCATTCTTTATGCCTAGGTCATGAACCCATTTTGACCTTATCTTGGTGTACAGCATTAAGTATGGATCAATGCCTAGTTTCTGCCATATTAGTTTCCAATTTTCCCAGCAATTTTTATCAAACAGTAAGTTCTTATCCCAAAAGCTGGGATCTTTGGGTTTGTCAAAGACTAGGTTGCTATATTTGTTGACTGTTTTATCCCTTGAACCTAATCTATTCCATTGATCAACTAATCTATTCCTTAGCCAATACCAAATAGTTTTGGTAACTGCTGCTCTATAATAAAATTTTAGATCTGGTGCAGCTAAGCCACCTTCATTTGATTTTTTTTTCATTAATTCCCTTGAAATTCTTGATCTTTTGTTTTTCCATATGAACTTTGTTGTTATTTTTTCTAGGTCATTAAAATAGTTTTTTGGGAGTCTGATTGGTATAGCGCTAAATAAATAGATTAGTTTAGGTAATATTGTCATCTTTATTATATTTGCTCGCCCTATCCAAGAGCATTTAATATTTTCCAATTGGTTATATCAGACTTAATTTGTGTGAAAAGTGGTCTGTAATTTTGCTCATAAAGTTTCTGATTTTCCCTTGGCTGATAGATTCCTAAATATTTTATATTATCAGTAGTTACTTTAAATGGAATTTCTCTTTGTAACTCTGACTGTTGGATTATATAAGAATGCTGATGACTTATGTGGGTTTATTTTATAACCAGCAACTTTGCTAAAGTTGTGGATTATTTCTAATAACTTTTTAGCAGAATCTCTGGGGTTCTCTAAGTGTACCATCATGTCATCGGCAAAGAGTGATAATTTGGCTTCCTCATTGCCTATTCTTATTCCTTTAATCTCTTTCTCAGCTCTCATTGCTATAGCTAGCGTTTCTAATACAATATTAAATAATAATGGTGATAGTGGGCAACCTTGTTTCACTCCAGATCTTATTGGGAATGGTTGCAGTTTGTCTCCATTACATATGATGCTTACTGATGGTTTTAAATAGATGCTGCTGATTATTTTAAGGAAAAGTCCATTTATTCCTATACTCTCAAGTGTTTTTAATAGGAATGGATGTTGGATTTTATCAAATGCTTTTCTGCATCTATTGAGATGATCATATCGTTTTGATTAATTTGGTTATTAACATGGCCAATTATATTGATAGTTTTCCTAATATTGAACCAGCCCTGCATTCCTGGTATAAATCCTACTTGATCATAGGTGTATTATCTTGGAGATGATTTTCTGTAGTCTTTTGCTAATATCTTATTTAAGATTTTGGCATCAATATTCATTAGGAGATTGGTCTATAATTTTCTTTCTCTGTTTTCAGCCTACCTGGTTTAGGTATCAGTACCATAGTCTGTGTCATAGAAGGAATTTGGTAGGACTCCTTCATTCCTATTTTATCAAATAATTTATATAGCATTGGGGCCAATTGTTCTTTAAATGTTTAGTAAAATTCACATGTAAATCCATCTGGTCCTGGGGATTTTTTCTTGGGGAGTTGTTTAATTGCCTGTTCTATTTCTTTTTCTGAAATGGGACTATTCAAGCAATTTACTTCCTCCTCTGTTAGTCTGGGAAGTCTATATTTTTGGAGGTAGTCATCCATTTCACTTAGGTTATCAAATTTATTGGCATAAAGTTGAGCAAAATAACTCCTTATTATTTCTCTAATTTCCTCTTCATTGGTGGAAAGTTCTCCCTTTTCATTTTTAAGACTACTAATTTCATTTTCCTCCCTTCCTTCCCTCCCTCCCTAATCAGATTTACCAAAGGCTTATCTATTTTATTGGCTTTTCATAGAACCAACTCTTAGTTTTATTAATTAGTTCAATAGTTTTTTTACTTTCAATATTTTTAATTTCTCCTTTTAATTTTAGAATTTCCAATTTAGTATTTGATTGGGGGTTTTTAATTTGGTCTTTTTTTAGTTTTTTTAGTTGCAAGCCCAATTCATTAATCTTTTCTTTCTCTGTTTTATTCAAGTGAGCCTCTAAGGATATAAAATTCCTCTTATTACTGCTTTGGCTGCATCCCACAAATTTTGGTATGATGTCTCATCATTGTCATTATCTTGAGTGAAATTATTAATTGTATCTATAATTTACTGCTTCACCCAATCATTCTTTAAGATGAGATTGTTTAGTTTCAATTACTTTTTGGTCTATTTCCCCCTAACTTTTTGTTGAATGTAGTTTTTATTGCATCATGATCTGAAAAGAAAGCATTTACTATTTCCGCTTTTTTGCATTTAATTTTGAGGTCTTTATGTCCTAATATATGGTCAGTTTTGAAGAGGTTCCATGAACTGCTGAGGAAGAAAGTATATTCCTTTCTATCTCCATTCAATTTTCTCAAAGATCCAACATACCTAATTTTCTAATATTCTATTTACTTCTTTAATTTCTTTCTTATTTGTTTTGTGGTTTGATTTGTCTAATTCTGAGAGTGCAAGGTTGAGATCTCCTACTATTACAGTTTTGTTGTCTATTTCTTCTTGCAACTCTCTTAACTTCTCCTTTAGGAAGTTGGATGCCATACCACTTGGTGCATATATGTTTAATATTGATATTGCTTGTTGTTTATGCTACCTTTGCAGGATGTAGTTTCCTTCCTTATCTCTTTTAATTAAATCAATTTTTACTTTTGCTTGATCTGAGATATGGATGGCTACCCCTGCTTTTTTGACTTCACCTGAAGCATAATAGATTTTGCTCCAGCCTTTTACCTTTACTCTATATGTATTTCCCTGCTTTAAATGTGTTTCTTGTAAACAACATATTGTAGGAGTTCTGACTTTTGATCCAGTCTGCTATCTAGCCTCCTCTTTATGGGGAGTTCATCCCATTCACATTTACAGTTAGAATTACTAAATCTGTATTTCCTGCCATCCTAATAACCCCAGATTATGACTTTGCTATTCTTGCCTCCCCAACCCTCTTTCCCCTTTTAAACTTATGTACCCCTCTTGTATCACGATTCTTATCCTCTTTATAATCCCTCCCTCCACCCCCTTTGAGTCTTTCCCCTTCCTTCCCTTATTACTCTTTTCTTTCCCTTTTCCTCTCCCCGTTTTTAATGAGGGAGAGAGAATTTTCTCTAAAACAAATGTCAATTATTTTTTCTTTGAGCCAACTCTGTGAGGTAAGATTCACACAATGTTCCTCCTCTCTAAATTCCCTCAGATATAGTAAGTTTCCTTTGCCTCTTTGTGGGATGTGGTTTCCCTCTTTTTATCCCTCCTTCCCACCTTATTCTGCCATCATCCCTTTTCCATATCTACTTCCCTTTTTATGTTATATCAGTACAATCAAATTATACATGTATTCTTTTTGTATATCCAAAAGAAATACAATTCTCAAGGTTATTTTACCTTTTCTGCATCTCTTGGGTTCTATGGTTGGAGATCAAGTTTTTGTTTAGTTCTGGTTTTCTTCAGAAACAAATGGAATTCATTTGTTTCATTAATGTCCATCTTCTTCCCTGGAAGAAAATGCTCCAGCTAGCTGGGTAGTTTATTCTTGGCTGCATCCAAGTTCTTGTGCCTTTTCGAGATATCATGTTCCAGGCCCTTCTTTCCTTTAATGTAGAGGCAGCCAGATCTTGGGTGATCCTTATTGTGGCATCCTCGTATTTAAATGGTTTTTTTTGCTGCTTGTAAAATTTTTTCCTTAATCTGATAGTTCTGAGAATTTGGCCACAATATTCCTTGGGGTTTTATTTTAGGGTTTCTTTCAGAAGGTGTTCGATGAATTCTTTCAATGCCTATTTTACCTTCTGATTCTATTACATCTGGGCAGTTCTTTGATGATTTCTTGTAAAAATAGTATCTAGGCTCTTTTTTCATCATAGTTTTGGAAAGTCCAATAATCCTCAGATTATCTCTCTAGATCTATTTTCCAAGTCTGTCGTTTTGCAAGTAGATAATTCATGGTTTTCCAGTTTGTCATTTTTTGTTTTGCTTGACTGATTCTTGCTTTCAATGAATCATTAGTTTCTATTTGTTCAGTTCTAATTTTAAAATTATTTTCTTCATTAGCTTTTTTTACTTCTTTCTGCATATGTCCAATTGAGTTTTTAAATGTATTGTTTTGGTCTGTGGAATTTTTCCATTTCACTAATTTTTTTTTTTTTTAGAGAATTATTTTCTTTTCAATTCACAGATCCTACTTTCTTGCGTGTTCTTTGTCTTTTCAATTCACAGATCCTACTTTCTTGCAGGTTCTTTGTCTTTTCAATTCACAAATACTACTTTCTAGTGAATTCTTTATTTTTCAATTCACAATTCTTACTTTCCTGAGATTTTTACTTTTTCCAATTAGGTATTTCAGGAAGTTGTTGCTCTCTTGATAAGGCTTCTCTTTCCTTTCCCATTTATCTTCTAACTCTCTTTTGAGACTTTTAATGGTCTCTTCTATGAGAGCATCATGTAAGGAGGACAGTCTGATGCATTTTGCTGTTTGAGGGGTCTCTTCAGGTTTGCTGACCTGCTGTTTTCTGCATAGAAGCTGTCGATCGTTCTTTCTCTCTTTTATTCATGTTTTAAAGCCTTTAGGGTGGGTCTCTAGGCAAGGGGTTACCAGCTTCCTCTGCAGAGCAGGGAAAGATGTAAACCGATTTCTAGGCTCCGAGGTATGGGGAGTGCTCTGAGTGAGAGTTTTCCCTTCCCCAACAGGAAGTGGATTCAGCACTGGCCGAGCTATCAAACTGCTTAGTAGGGCTGAGTGGGTTAGCGAATGCCCTCGGCTAGAGACAAAGGGGTGAAAGTGTCACTGCCCCAGGCCGGAGCCTCTTGTGGGACTGTGAGTATTAGCAGCTGACCGCAGACCGCAGACCGCAGACCGCCCGGAACTCTGCCCCATTGTCTCTGCCCAATGCAAATAGGCCCTGGAAAAGCTCTATGGCCCCAAGCCGAGCTCCCCACTGCGCAGATTGGAGGCTAACCCGGGCTGCGTCCTCCTGCCGTGCAGGATACTGACTGCACCCAAGGAAAAGCCCCATACTGCGGGTTGGGGCTCAGGCTAATGCTGAGATCTGTGCCTTCACCCTCGGTTTGAGACTCTCCTCGGAACCTAATTTCTCTCCCGTCTGGCGATCTCCCCCCTGGCCCGGAACCAACCTTTTTGGCGAGACTGCAGATTTTCTTCGGCCGGTGTTGTTGTTCTACTTCTTATCTTCTACGAGTGTAGCAGTCAACACTATTTTTGAGGCTCGATATAATATTGATAAAGAGGGTAAGAGAAGAGCTTAGAAAGTCGCGTGTGTCTTCTCCGCCATCTTGGCTCCGCCCCCCTGTCTATGGTTATTTTAAATGAATTTTTATTTCTATCTCTTACTAATGGGTTTTGTCAGTAATATATAGACATGCTGATGATTTGTGTGGGATTATTTTACATCTTGCAACTTTGCTAAAGCTGTCAATTGTTTCTAGTAGGTTTTTGGATGATTTTCTAGGATTCTCTAAGTATCATCATAACATCATATCATCTACAAAGAATGATAGTTTTATTTCCTCATTCCTTATTCTAATTCTTTTAATTTCTTTTTCTTTTCGTATTGCTAAAGCTGACATTTCTAGTACAATGTTGAATAATAAGGGTGATCATGGGCATTCTTCTTTTACCTCTCATTTTATTAGGAATGCATGCAGCTTCTCTCCATTACAAATAATGCTTGCTGTAGAGTTTTAGAATTTATTTTAAAGAAAGCTCCACTTATTCTATGCTCTCTAGTGTTTTTTAACAAAAATAGGGACTCTATTTTGTCAAAAGCTTTTTCTGCATCTGTTGAGATTATCATATGATTTCTGGTTTTTTTTTTTTGTTTTTTTTTTTTGATATGGACAATGATGGTAAGTTTTCCTGATATTGAACCAGCTCTGCATTCTAGTATAAATTCTACATTATCATAATGTATTATTCTGCTGATGAGTTGCTGTAATCTTTTTGCTAATATTTTATTTAAAAAATTTACATCAATATTGAGTAGGGAGATTGGTCTATAATTTTTTCCCTGTGTTTTAGCCCTTCTTGGTTTAAGGATCAGTGCCATATTTGTGTCATAGAAGGAATTTGGCATTACTCCTTTGCCTATTCTTCCAAATAGTTTGCGCAGTATTAGAATTAATTGTTCTTTAAATGTTTGGTAGAATTCACTTGTGAATCCATGTAACCCTGGAGATTTTTCCTTAGGGGGTATTAATGACTTGTTCAATTTCTTTTTCTAAAATAGGATTGTTTAAGTAATTTATTTCCTTTTCTATTAACCTAGGCAATTTATATTTTCACAATTTTTTTTAATTTTTATAATGCTGCCATACATTGGGCAAAATAGCTCCGATTTTTTTTTTCATTGGTGGTAAGTTCACCCTTTTCATTTTTGATGCTGGTGATTTAGTTTCTTTCTTTCCTTTTTCTGATCAAATTAACCAAAAATTTATCTATTTTGGTGTTTTGTTTTTTCATAAAACCAAATCTTAGTTTTATTTATTAGTTCAATAATTTTCTTAGTTTGTGTTTTAGTAATCTGTGCTTTGAGTTTCAAAATTTCTAATTCAGTATTTAATTGAGGTTTTAATTTGTTCTGTTTCTAGCTTTTTCAGTTGCATACCTAATTTATTGCTCTCCTCTTTCTCTATTTCATTAATGTAGCTATTTAGAGATATAAAATTTCTTCTAAGAACTGCTTTGGCTGCATCACATAGGTATTGATATGTTGTCTCATTATTGTCATTCTCTTGGATGAAATTATGAATCATTTCTGTGATTTGTTGTTTGACCAACTCATTCTTTCAAATTAGATTATTTAATTTCCAATTGTTTTTTAGTCTATCTTTCCCTGTACCTTTATTGACTCTAATTTTCACTGCATTGTGGTCTGAAAAGGAAGTATTTACTATTTCTGCCTTTCTGCACTTGACTGTGAATTTTTTTATGCCCTAATTACATGGTCACTTTTTGTGAGGGTGCCAGGTACTGCTAAGAAAAAAAGATGTATTTCTTTCTATCCATATTCAATTTTCTCCAGAACTCTCTCATATCTAGATTTTTGTAGGATTCTGTTAACCTTCCTAGTTTTTTCTTGTTTGTTTTGTGGTTTGATTTCTCTGATTCTGAGAGGGGAAGGTTGCAGTCCTCCACTATAAAGTTTTGGTATCTATTTCTTCCTCTAATTGGTTTAAAATCACTTCTAGAAATTTGGTTGTTCTACCACTTGGTGCATACACATTTATTACCATTACTACTACATTGTTTATGGGACCCTTTATCAAGATGTACTTTCCTCCCTTATCTCTTTTAATAAGATCTATTTCTACTTTTGCTTTATCTGAGATCAGAATTGCTAACCCTACTGTTTTTACTTCAGCTGAAGCATAGTAAATTCTGTTACAGCTTTTTATCTTTACTCTGTATGTGTTTCCCTATGTCAAATGTTTTTCTTGTAAATAATATATCATAGGATTCTGGTTTTTAATCTGCTTTATTCAATTTTATGGGAGAGTTGATCCCATTCACATTCAGTTATGATCATTACTCTTCATATATTTTTTCTTTCTTTCCATCCTGTTCTTAATAGCAATTTTTTTACCTACCTCATCCACTATCTAATCTGCTATCACTCCTCCTCCTCTTGGTAGTGTTTTTAACCTATTTTACCCACTATCTTATTTTCTATCACCCCTTCTCCTTTCTTTGATATTTTCCCCTAGATTTTCTGCCTTCCCTTCTATCCTGCCTCTCCCTTTTCTTTTTTTCTTTCTCCTTCTACCTCTTTATAGTGCTAGATAAATTTCTGTACCCAACCGAATGATTGTTTTTTCCTCTTAGAATCCAAACTGGTGAGATTAAACTTCAGACAATGTTCATTCCCCCTCTCTTCTTTCCCTCAATTGTAATTGTAATAGATCTTTTTAGTCTCTTCATGTAAACTAATTGTCCCATTATACCTCCCCTTTCCTCTTTTTCTAGCACAGGTCTTTTTTTTACCTCTTAATGTCTTTTTCCTTTGATGTCATCAATCACTTCAGAATCCATTCACAACCATACCCTCAGTCCATATGACAGTTCTCCAGGGTTATAGATATCATTTTCCCTTTTAGGGATGTACAGTTCAACCTTTAAATAATATATGTATTTTCCCCTATTTATCTTTCTATGCTTCTTGAGTCATGTGTTTGTAGATTAAATTATCTGTTTAGTTTAGTTTTTTTTCACAGAAATTGAAAATCTCTTTTTTGTTTGTTTGTTTTGTTTTGATTTTTTTATTATAGTAACTTTTTATTGACAGAATCCATGCCAGGGTAATTGTTTTACAATATTGTCCCTTGCACTCACTTCTGTTCCGATTTTTCCCTCCCACCCTCCACCCCCTTCCCTAGATGGCAAACAATTCTATACATGTTAAATAAATTACAGTATATCCTAGATACAATATATGTGTGCAGATCCAAACAGTTTTCTTGTTGCACAGGGAGAATTGGATTCAGAAGTTAAAAATAACCCGGAAAGAAAAAAAAAATGCAAACAGTTTACATTTATTTCCCAGTGTTTTTTCTTTGGGTGTAGCTGGTTCTGTCCATCATTGATCAATTGAAACTGAATTAGGTCTCTTTTTCAAAGAAATCCACTTCCATCAGATTACATCTTCATACAGTATCGTTGTTGAAGTGTATAATGATTTCTTGGTTCTGCTCATTTCACTTAGCATCAGTTCATGTAATTCTCTCCAAGCCTCTCTGTATTCATCCTGCTGGTCAGTTCTTACAGAACAATAATATCCCATAACATTCATATACCACAATTTACCCAACCAATCTCCAATTGATGGGCATCCACTCAGTTTCCAGCTTCTAGCCACTAGAAACAGGGCTGACACAAA
Organism: Sarcophilus harrisii; assembly: GCF_902635505.1. NCBI lineage: Eukaryota > Metazoa > Chordata > Mammalia > Dasyuromorphia > Dasyuridae > Sarcophilus > Sarcophilus harrisii. Next base: position 451,775,445 of record NC_045426.1, on the reverse strand, counting down.
CATTTTGGCACATATTGGTCCCTTTCCCTTCTTTAGTATCTCCTTGGGGTATAAGCCCAGTAGAAATACTGCTGGATCAAAGGGTATGCACAGTTTGATAACTTTTAGGGCATAATTCCAGATTGTTCTCCAGAATGGTTGGATTCGTTCACAGCTCCACCAACAATGTATCAGTGTCCCAGTTTTCCCGCATCCCCTCCAACAATCATCATTATTTTTTCCTGTCATCTTAGCCAATCTGACAGGTGTGTAGTGGTATCTCAGAGTTGTCTTAATTTGCAATTCTCTGATTAATAATGACTTGGAGCATCTTTTCATATGACTAGAAATAGTTTCAATTTCTTCATCTGAGAATTGTCTGTTCATATCCTTTGACCATTTTTCAATTGGAGAATGGCTTGATTTTTTATAAATTAGAGTTAATTCTCTATATATCTTGGAAATGAGGCCTTTATCAGAACCTTTAACTGTGAAGATGTTTTCCCAGTTTGTTGCTTTTCTTCTAATCTTGTTTACATTAGTTTGTTTGTACAGAAGCTTTTTAATTTGATGTAATCAAAATTTTCTATTTTGCGATCAATAATGGTCTCTAGTTTGTCTTTAGTCACAAATTTCTTCCTCCTCCACAAGTCTGAGAGATAAACTATCCTATGTTCCTCCAATTTGTTTATAATCTTGCTCTTTATCTCTAAATCATGGACCCATTTTGATCTTATCTTGGTATATGGTGTTAAGTGTGGGTCCATGCCTAATTTCTGCCATACTAATTTCCAGTTATCCAACAGTTTTGTCAAATAATGAATTCTTATCCCAAAGTTAGGATCTTTGGGTTTGTCAAACACTAAATTGCTATAGTTGACTATTCTGTCTTGTGAACCTAACCTGTTCCACTGATCAACTAATCTATTTCTTAGCCAATACCAAATGGTTTTGTTGACTGCTGCTTTATAATATCGTTTTAGATCAGATACAGCTAGGCCACCTTCATTTGATTTTTTTTTTCATTAATTCTTTTGAGATTCTTGACCTTTTATTATTCCATATGAATTTTTGTTATTTTTTTCTAGATCATTAAAATATTTTCTTGGAAGTCTGATTGGTATAGCACTAAATAAATAGATTAGTTTAGGGAGTATTGTTATCTTTATTATATTCACTCGACCTATCCAGGAACACTTAATATTTTTCCAATTGTTTAAGTCTGACTTTATTTGTGTGGAAGGTTTTTTTGTAATTTTGCTCATATAATTCCTGACTTTCCTTTGGTAGATAGATTCCCAAATATTTTATGCTGTCGACAGTTATTCTGAATGGAATTTCTCTTTGTATCTCTTGCTGTTGGATTTTGTTGGTGATGTATAAAAATGCTGAGGATTTATGGGGATTTATTTTATAACCTGCACCTTTGCTAAAGTTATGGATTATTTCTAATAGTTTTTTCATAGAATCTCTAGGGTTCTCTAAGTATACCATCATATCAATTGCAAAGAGTGATAGTTTGGTTTCCTCACTGCCTATTCTGATTCCTTTAATCTCTTTCTCAACTCTTATTGCCAAGGCTAGTGTTTCTAAGACAATATTGAATAATAATGGTGACAGTGGGCAACCTTGCTTCACTCCAGATCTTACCGGGAAAGATTCCAGTTTTTCCCCATTGCATATGATGCTTACTGATGGTTTTAAATATATGCTCCTGACTATTTTAAGAAAAAGTCCATTTATTCCTATACTCTCAAGTGTTTTATTAGGAATGGATGTTGGATTTATCAAATGCTTTTTGCATCTATTGAGATGATCATATGGTTTGTTAGTTTGCTTATTGATATAGTAAATTATGCTAATAGTTTTCCTAATATTGAACCAGCCCTTCATTCCTGGTATAAATCCTACTTGGTCATAGTATATTATCATAGGAATGATTTTCTGTAATCTTTTTGCTAATATTTTATTTAAGATTTTAGCATCGATATTCATTAGGGAGATTGGTCTATAATTTTCTTTCTCTGTTTTCAGCCTACCTGGTGTAGGTATCAGTACCATGTCTATGTTGTAAAAAGAGTTTGGTAGGACTCCTTCAGTCCCTATTTTTTCAAATAGTTTATATAGCATTGGGGTTAATTGTTCTTTAAATGTTTGGTAGAATTCACATGTAAATCCATCTGGTCCTGGGGATTTTTTCTTAGGGAGTTGGTTAATAGCTTGTTCTATTTCTTTTTCTAAGATGGGACTGTTTAGGATATTTACTTTTTCCTCTGTTAATCTGGGCAAGCTATATTTTTGAAGGTATTCTTCCATTTCATTTAAGTTGTCAGATTTATTGCCATAAAGTTGGACAAAGTAATTCCTAATTATTGCTCTAATTTCCTCTTCATTAGTGGCAAGTTCTCCCTTTTCATTTTTAAGACTAACAATTTGATTTTCCTCTTTCCTTTTTTTAATCAGATTTACTAAGGGTTTGTCTGTTTTGTTGGTTTTTTCATAGAACCAACTCTTAGTTTTATTAATTAATTCAATAGTTTTTTTACTTTCAATTTTATTGATCTCTCCTTTTATTTTAGAATTTCAAGTTTAGTGTTTGACTGGGGGTTTTTAATTTGTTCCTTTTCTAGCATTTTTAGTTGCAAGCCCAATTTGTTGAACTTCTCTTTCTCTATTTTATGCAAGTAGGCCTCTAGAGATATGAAATTTCCCCTTATTACCGCTTTGGCTGCATCCCAACCATTTTGGTATGATGTCTCATTATCGTCATTTTCTTGGGTGAAGTTATTAATTATGTCTATGATTTGCAGTTTCACCCAATCATTCTTTAGTATGAGATTATTTAGTTTCCAATTATCTTTTGGTCTACTTTCCCCTTGCTTTTTGTTGAGTGTAATTTTTATTGCATCGTGGTCTGAAAAGGATGCATTTACTATTTCTGCCTTACTGCATTTGAGTTTGAGGTTTTTATGTCCTAATATATGGTCTATTTTTGTATAGGTTCCATGAACTGCTGAAAAGAAAGTGTACTCCTTTCTGTCTCCATTTCGTTTTCTCCAGAAGTCTATCATATTTAACTTTTCTAGTATTCTATTTACCTTTTTGACTTCTTTCTTATTTATTTTGTGGTTTGATTTATCTAATTCTGAGAGTGCAAGGTTGAGATCTCCCACTATTATAGTTTTGCTGTCTTTTTCTTCTTGCAGCTCTCTTAATTTCTCTTTTAAGAATTTAGATGCTACACTACTTGGTGCATATATGTTTAATATTGATATTGCTTCATTATCTATGCTACCCTTTAGCAAGATATAGTGTCCTTCCTTATCTCTTTTAATTAGATCAATTTTTGTTTTTGCTTGATCTGAGATCAGGATGGCTACCCCTGCTTTTTTGACTTCACCTGAAGCATAGTAGATTTTGCTCCATTCTTTTATCTTTATTCTGCATGTATCTCCCTGCTTCAGGTGTGTTTTCTGTAAACAACATATTGTAGGATTCTGGCTTTTAATCCATTCTGCTAATCACTTCCTCTTTATGGGGGAGTTTACCCTGTTCACATTTATGGTTAAAATTACCAATTCTGTATTACTTGCCATCTTGTTAACCCCTATTTATGCTTTTCTCCCTTCTTTCCCCTTACCCCCTTCCCAGTATTAATGTGAGCACCACTTGCTTCTCCAGCCCTCTCTTTTAAGTATCCCTCCTCCCACCTTAGAGTTCCTCCCCTACCACTCCTTTCCCTCACAGTTTCCGTATTCCTTCTGCTTATCTTATTCCTTCCCTTTTCACTTTTCCTTCTCACTTTTCAATGAGATGGGAGAAGTTTCCTCTCATTGAATATGTCTAAAATTTTTTCTCTTAAAGTCAATTCTTATGGCAGCAAAATACCCACTATATTTATCCCCCGCCATTCTTTCTCTCAGATATAATAGGTTTCCTTTGCCTCTTTGTGAGATATAGTACCCCCACTTTACCCTTTTTCTGATACAATGTCCTTTCCACCTCTAATTTCTAGAACAAGGTATACATGTATTTTTATACATCTTTACAGAAATATAGTTCCCAAGATTTCTTTTTACCTTTTAGGTTTTCTTGAGTTCTATATTTGCAGATCAAACTTCTTGTTAAGTTCTGGTTTTCACCAAAAATAGGTGAAATTCACTTATTTCATTGAATGATCATCTTCTTCCCTGGAAAAAGATGCTCATTCTGGCTAAATAGTTATTTTGGTTGCCTACCGAGGTTCCTTAGCCTTTTCGAGAATATCATATTCCAGGCCCTTCGATCTTTTAATGTGGATGCTGCTAGATCTTGGGTGATCCTTGTGTGGCTCCTCTATATTTGAATTGGGTTTTAACCACTTGGAGTATTTTTCCTTTGTTTGAGGGTTCTGGCATTTGGCCACTATATTTCTTGGTGTTTTTGATTTTAGGGATCCCTTTCAGTGGGTGATCGATGGAATCCTTTCAATGTATATTTTACCCTCTGTTTCTATGACTTCTGGGCAGTTCTCTTTGATAATTTCCTGGAAAATAGTGTCCAGGCTCTTTTTTCATTGTATTTTTCTGGGGGGTCAATAATTCTCAGATTGTCTCTCCTAGACCTGTTTTCCAGGTCTGTTGTTTTCTCCAGAAGGTATTTCACATTTTTCTCCATTGTTTGTTTTTTTTGGTTTTGCTTGACTGACTCTTCTTGTCTCCTTGAGTCATTCAATTCCATTTGTTCTATTCTGATTTTCAATGAAGTGTTTTCTTCACTCACTTTTTAATATCTTTTTCTAATTGTCCAATTTGTTCTATGGAATGTTTTTGCATTTCACCAATTTTATTCTTTAGCGAGCTATTTTCTGTTTCCATTTCACTAATCCTATTTTTCAAGGATTTGTTTTCTTTATCCACTCTGTCTTTAAATGAGTGGAATGACTTCTCAGACTCTCTTGCCAAGCCTCCCTCTCCTTTTCCCATTTTCTTCTGGCTCTCTGGTGAGAGCCTTTTTAATTTCTTCTATGAGATTCATCTGTGCTGAGGAACAGATGATCTCCTCCTGTGGGGATTCACCTGGGGACAGTCTGTTTTTAGTTTCCATCTCTTTTTACATTGAAAATCCATCACCTCCCCTGACAGATTGCTGGATAGTTAATTCCTGGACATAGCCCCAAGTCCTTTGCCTTACAGAATATGATATTTCAGGTCCTCTGATTCTTTGTTATAGAAGTTGCCAGACCCTGGGTAATCCTGATTGTTGCTCCTTGATTTTGTCTGGAAGCTTGCAGTATTTTTTCCTTGAGATTGTAGTTTTAGAGTTTTGCAACAGTGTTCCTTGGGGTATAACTTGTGGGCTCTCTTTCCAAAGGTAATCAATGGATTCTTTCAATGAATATTCCCCCCTCTGTTTTTAGACTATCAGGGCAGTTTTCTTTGATGATATTTTGAAGAATATTATCTAAAGTCTTCTTTTGGTCATGGCCTTCAGGTAGGCCAATAAGTTTTAAATTGTTGCTTCTGAATTTATTTTCCAGGTTGTGTGTTTTCCCAATGAGTTATTTAATTTTTTTCTTCCATTTTTTAATTCTTTTTAGTTTGTTCCACTGCTTCTTGTTGTCTCACTTCTAATTTTTGATGTGTGATTTTCTTCAGCTAGCTTTTGTATCTCCTTTTCCATTTGGTTAATTCTATTGTTTAAGGAGTTGTTTTCTTCAGATAATTTTTCCCTCCTTTTTCAAGCTGTTGACTCTCTCATGCATACCTCTCACTTTTCTTTCTCATTTTTTCTCTTACTTGCCTTTTTTGCTTTTTAAAGCTTTTTATGAGCACATCCAAGAAACCTCTTTGGGATTGAAACTAATTCATATCTCTCTTTGAGATTTCTTCTTTGGGAAGATCATTATATACTTCAACAACTATACTATATGATGATGATCAATTCTGATGGACGTGGCCCTCTTCAACAATGAGATGAACCAAATCAGTTCCAATAGAGCAGTAATGAACCAAATCAGCTACATGCAGGAAAAGAACTCTGGGAGATGACTATGAACCAGTACATAGAATTCCCAATCCTTCTATTTTTGTCCACCTGCATTTTTTATTTCCTTCATAGGCTAATTGTACACTATTTCAAAGTCCAATTCTTTTTGTACAGCAAAATAACTGTTTGGACATATATACATATATTGTATTTAACTTATACTTTATATTTAATATGTATTGGTCAACCTGCCATCTGGGGGAAGGGGTGGGGGGAAGGAGGAGAAAAGTTGGAACAAAAGAATTTGCAACTGTCAATGCTGAAAAATTACTTATGCATGTATTTTGTAAATAAAAAGCTATAATAATAAAAAAAAAGTCATAGACAGTGGAAAAAAATAGAAGCATGAACATATAATTAGTCAATAAATTAAAATAACAAATATTCTGATAAATATATATGTAATTAGCAACAATAATAAATTAGAAACTTAAAAAAGCCAAAAAAAAGAAAAAAGAGATTTCTTCTGTGGATATTTTGTCCTTGTTTGAGTTTGTGTTTAGTCTGCCTATCATCATATTAGATTTCTATGGTCAAGGTTCTTTTCTGTTTCTTGTTCATTTTCTTTCTTTCTTTCTTTTTTTTTTTTTTTTTTTTTGTTATTTCCTTTTTATTTTCTTTTACAGTTGAGCTTTGTTCCTGGGGTAAAAGGGACACTATCCCAAGCTTCTTGTACAGCCCTGAGCCTTGGATTTGAGCACAGGGTCCCTGTATTTGCAGGTTTAGCTTTGCCTTCTCTTTCTAGGAAATCCTTGGTTTCCCAGAATTTGCCTTCTAAGCTGGGACTGAGAACTGCTCCACTGATTTGCTCCTCTACTGTGCCAAGACTAAGGTTTTTACATACTGATTTGCTATGATTAAGAGCCTCTCATTGGCTTTCCCAGAGTATATCTAAACTAGCCTGACCATCCTTTTTGCCCTAGTGAGACTGACCTTCCTTGATGTTTTTCTAGTCTGTTGATCTGGAGAGAGGTTTCATTCTGTCAGACTCTGTTCAGCAGCTTAGTTTCATTTTCAAGAGTAACTGGGAGAGCCTGAGCAGCTTCCTAGCTTTACTCTGCCATCTTGACCTGACCCTCAGACTATAGTGTGGATGCTTATGCCATTGAAGCTATAGATGAGGTTTCTAAGCCAAGGATTTGTCATCTGCAGTGGTCTAGGCTTCTTCATAGACCTCTGATGGTACAACTCAGTTCTTTGCCCCTGTCAGTCAGTCATCTTGCCTCCTATGTGCAGGAGATCTGTCTCTATTTTTTATTATGTAAAAATGACTCCTCAGAGGCCCTAATCTGGTAATGGTTGTCTTACCTTTCATTCTCTTAGTCCTTTGGCAGTAGAGGCTGATGCTGAGCTGATCTAGCCTCCTGATATGACTTTTAAAGGACTGCTGTTTTCAGGGCCTGTTAGATGATTCCTATCACTGTATTTATTACTATGATTTTGAAGGCTAGAATGTCAAATACCTTGCCTTCCCGGTCTCCCTTTCATTGCATGGGACAAATCAGAAACCCTATATTTCCTGAAATTTTTTTGTCTACAACATTCAGTGAAGGTTTCCAGTAGACCTCCATAACTAGTACTCTAAAAAAATGCCAAATCAAAGGTTGTACATTTAGAGAAAGGAGAATTGCTATTTATCAAATAATTCATTTTTGATTGCTTGCTGAGGTATCATAACATCCTGTTTCTCATAGTTTCTATCTTCTAATGGTGTGTCTACAAGTCTGATTTTCTGTGATTGCAATTTTTCATACTTCCCACATTTTCCCTTGTTCCCAATTTATGAGAAAAAGCTCATAAATCCAGGTCAAATACAGATGTGATATTAATTAGAATGCAAATAGGGATAAGAAAAAAATTGTACATCTTTTAAAAAAGGCCATCTGTGCAGGATTCTAGTAAGAAACTTTTTTTCTCTCTGAAAGGTAGATATAATGGGAAGAATTGGCAATCAACTCTGGGGATTTGCAGTGGAAAAGGCATTGCTCCTTAATAAATTATTTTCTAATTTTCCAAAGTATTAGGTGGATTGAATGAACTAGTTTTTGTAAATTCCCTTTCATAGGCAGATTTTGCTATGAACATGTAGTCAGTTAAGACAGCAGCAGTATTTGGTTATGGTTTCTGTTCCCTGGCTTATTGGTAACTAGTTGACTGAAATCCTCTTAGAATCAGTCTCAGTGAGCTGTAGGGAAATACATAAAAAAGGAATTCCACTGTACACAATGAATATTGACTGCTTAGAGCTTTGACATTTTGAAATCTTTTGAAGTTATATGAAGTTTCATAATATGTAGGTTTGCTCCAATGCATTTTATTTTACTTCTCTCCTGTCAGAAATCCACAAAACATTTGCAGACTAAACACTTGATATCTCTGTGGAGCAAGTCTCTTCCTATCCTTTCTCAGACTTTGTCTGAAAACTATATCATGATATAACATATTAGGGAAGATATTTACAAAAATTACTACACTTACTGGATTAAATTAAATCATTAAAAAGAAAATAAGTTGTACCTACAATTTTTTAATAGCAAAATTAAGAGGATATTTCAAAATTAGCCTTAAAATATATTTTTCAGTATTAACTCTTGGACCCTTGTGCTTAATCTCCTTTCTTAGAATTATAGGATTTTGTTTGTTTGTTTGGTTTGGTTTGGTTTATTTGTTTGTTTTTTAAAGTGATTTGATGTCTTTAATATTTAGTCCCAATGCAATCTAGCCCTAGTTAATCCCTGTATTGCCCTAGCTAATCCTGTATCCTGTGAATTCTATTTCTTTTCATTTTTATATATTCAAAAAGATTAACTTGTTCTTTTAGTGGCATGTATTAACTGATAAAAGATAGTATTGGAATTAAAGATCCTTTGAGCTGAAACTTGTGGAAACTGTCTGACTTGTTTGCTTCACCAAGTCATCTGACTTGTAAAGTAAACATTTGAAGTCAATTGATATAGACAATCATAATTTAATTTCTAGACAGTTTTCAAAAGAGTTCTTACTCTTTAGTGTACCATGGCTTCATAACTGATTTGATATTGGAATTCTTGATCTTGCATTGTGGTTTCTATATTCTTGTCTTTCATCTCATCACCCAAAATATCTAGCACATTACAAAGTTTAGTGCTAGTAAGACAAATGGATCTAACTTAATGTCCTCATCTAAATTCAAGCTTCTTTTGAAGTTGTGATTTCATATTTAAGCACAATCTATAAAGTGACAATGTAGAAGAGGGATTAAAATTATTCTGCTTGGCTCTAGAAGAGATTGAATGGAAAGTATGAAAGATAAAATTTAGACTTCCTGTAAGGAAGAATTGCCTAAGTATTTAATACTATCCAGTGCAATGAATGTCCTCAGGATATAGTTTAATGTGTTCCCATTCACTAAAGATCTTTTATTAGAGTTTGGACAACCACTTCTCAGATGTGTTGTAGAGATAATTCATTTTCAGGTATGAGTTGGATTACATTGAAATTGAGTTCCTAAGAATTTTGACCTTTGTAAATAGATATATTTTTTAAAAAGCCAACAAATACACAAAGATAAATTTAAAACTATAAATGAATGTGTAATTTTAATTAGTTCTGTCATACAAATAACCCTAAAATAGTTGAATAATTTAAAAGTTGCAATTTTCCTTTTATAAATCCACAAACAAATAACAGCACAAAAAGGAAGGAAAATCATGTTCATGGTGTTAAGAATAAAAGTAACTTAACTTGTTTTCTTGTAATAAAATGAAATTAATCAAAACAGAATTTTGTGAACACTCATTATTGTCTTGCCAAAGAGCAATAATAGACCAACAATGAATTTTTCATCTTCAAAGATCGTGTTGACAAATTGCTGGCAGTTAATTGTTAGCAATGAATTGCCCGGCTGGAGAAGAGAGTGACTAATAAATTTTTTCTTCAAACATTAAAGGTCTTTGCCATTGATTTTTCCATCTGGCCTGTGGAATTATGCTTGGCTTTTATAGCTTTGCAATCCAGAAAGTCAAGGAAGTTTCATAGACTCAAATGCTACAGAAAGCTAGTTATCTACAGAAACTCAAATCCATGTGGTTTTCCATTTGATATTTCTGGTCTGTAGATATGTATTGCATTGAAGATGGAAATATTTATACAAGTTTTGCATGTTTATTTTTTACTACTAATGAATTGGGTAAGATTTTTAAAATAATAACCTAAACCTTATACTCAGCTTAATAACCCTATCTCAAAGTTGAAAAAAATGATAATTGTTTATGAGACATTTTAATATAATGGATTTTTTGAAAAAAATAATAGATCATAAGCTTTTTGGCATCTGTATAAAATTTATTTATCTTTCTATTAGTAAATTGTGATAATATTCTTTGGAATATCAGACAATGAAAGGAATAACTAATGTGTATTGCCAAATAAAAAAGACAATGAACTTCTAGACACAATGTCCTGCTGGAAATAGGTATCCCCATATACTGTTACTGCTAACTGTTTGAGAGTCTCTTCTGTTAAAATGTTTCCAAGTTCTTTGTTTAAAAAAAAAATAACCAATCTTGTTTGCCTCATAAATTTTAGCTATTATGATACTTAGTGGATATTGACTCTATTATTTGTAGTGACATATTTAAAGAGGAAATAGGGGGAAATAAACTATTTTCAAATCCCAGGTCACATATTTTGTACAGAATGAGAGAGAGAAATGGGGTAGGTTGGAGGAAGGAAGGAAGAAAAGGGAGGAAGAAAAGAAGAGGGAGGGAGGAAGGAAGGAAAGAAGGAAGGAAGGAAGGAATGTAGGAAGGAAAGAAGGAAGGAAGGAAAGAAGGAAGGAAGGAAAGAAGGAAGGAAGGAAAGAAGGAAGGAAGGAAGGAAGGAAGGAAGGAAGGAAGGAAGGAAGGAAGGAAGGAAGGAAGGAGGAGGAAGGAAGAGGAGAAGGAAGAAAGGAAAGAGGGAAGAGAGGGAGGGAGGAAGGGAAAGAAGAAGGTAAGAACAGAGGGAAGGAGGAAAGGAGGAAGGTGAAAAGGAAAAAAGGGAATGAGGGAGAGGAAAATCTCATATTGCTTTAGCTAATAGAAAATATACAGCATATATTGGTTTTACTACAATCAACTATTTTGTGTGCATAAATTCATATAAAATGTTTGAATGAGATCTAGCAAAGCAGAGTATGCTAGAAACCACACAGGAACTAAAGTTAAAAGAGCTGAGTTCAAATCAAGGCTATTCAACTTAGTAATTATATGATATTGGCTATAAAATGGGATTATTGAACTAATTAACCATAAGAGTTCTCTTCTAATTCTGATCTGTGATCCTGTTCAATGACCTTTATGATGATATTTCACCAATTTCAAATTTCACAAACTATGCAAAATAAATATGTAGATTATGTAAACTGTTTGGCTATAAAATTTCATCATACAGAACCTTAAACACTTGTGAACTTCCTTTCACCTCACAACCACATTTATCCAACTGAGATCACTCTGTCCATTGTTAAAAAAAAAAAAAAAAAAGTAGTCAGATATAAAGTCAGAGACTCTGGAATGTGCTGGCTAAAGCAAACAGAAAAAAAAAAAAAAAAGAATAATATATTCCCAACATTATGCTGACTGAATGTGATTTATTTCAACATACCAAGTCAATTGAAAAAAAGGAAAGGCATTTGGGAAAATATGTCCCCCCCCAAAAAAAAATGTATTATTTATCTTTTTGTGTGTATGCTTTGTAGCTTTTGTAAGCTAAATCAAAATTAAAAAAAAAAAACACTAAAGTAATTTTCTTAGCTTCTAAATCAAGACTTTTAAATAATCCCTATTCTCATTGAAATCAAGGGTATTTAAAAATTATTGCTGAATTATAAGTTCTATTCCTTATCACCATTCTAGAATACATTTACTATAACTCTACCAGTAGCCATATATCATACAAACTATATTCTACTGCATATTATAATTATTTTGTAATTTTTTTTCTTATCATGTTATGAAGGTAAACATGTGTGCTCAGTGGCAGCATTAGTAGATCCCAATATCTGATCAGTTTTACTGGACTGGAAAATCTTGAGGTGTATGCAATCAGTAACATGAAAATCTAAAGATATTAGAAAGAGAATATCAAAAGTTTGGCTCACCACAACTCATTAAAAACCTACTTATGTAGTATATTATGTGTCAGTAGAACAAGGACCTAAATAAAATGAAATTATTGATCTCTATTATCAGAATGTAAGTTTTCTGTAAGGGAAAACTTCTGCCACCCAAGGAAATCCATTTAATTTTTGAAGAAATTTAATTGTTAGGAAATATTACCTTAGATTAAGCTGAAATCTGCCTTCCTACAAATTCCATCCAATGTTCCTATTCTATTCTTTGATGATCAGCTGAACAAAACTAACCCTTGTAGTCAAAAACATGGCAAAGTCATTGGAACCTTGCCCTATGAACTCAACATTTAAGTGGTTTCTGGATATAAAATTATAGTTTTAACAATTCATTTGCTTCTTGATGGCATTAGTATGTACTTTCAGTATGGTAGATAAAAGTAAATTTAGTATTTGGTTAACAAAAATAAGTGGGGCAGTAAGGTGGTACAATAGAGAGAATGTCTGGTCGGGATTCCAGAAGACTCATTTTCCTGAATTCAAATCTGGCCTCATGTTTTTACTAGCTATATGATTCTGAGTAAGTCACTTTACTCTGTTTACCTCAATTTTCTTATCAGTAAAATGAATTGGAGAAGAAAATGGCAAACCACTCCAATATCTTTGTCAAGAAAATTCCAAATGGAATCATGAAGAGTCAGACACAATTGAAATGAATGAACAACACAGCAAATAAGAAAAATAGTAGATTTTATTGCTGGCATTTATATTCAGTTATTCCCCAATCAGTAGATACTGAATTTGTTCTACTTTTTGTTCCAACAAAAATATTGCTATAAATATTTTTATGTTTGTGAATCTTTCCTTTTTGATATCTTTTCTTTATGGATATACTAGGGTTTAGTATAGTTATGTGCAAGCCATAATGACCAAAATCTGGTTAATTGATCCCCTATTGGAGGAATCTGGAATTAGTGATTTATTACACTGTGGCTCCTGCTACAAAACTCATTGAAGTAAAAGGTATTTTTCTTCTCCCCAACTTTGTCGCATCCCCTTTAATCTGAATTCTTCCTCCTCTTTTATATTTTAGATGGCATATTTTTAAATCTATCATATTGGTGGAGATTTTCCTACCCATCAGTTGTTTACTATTTTTAATTTTGTTGATTTGCTTCCATAGATTTAAAACACCTTAATGTAATCAAGTACATGTCTTTTCTCTAATAATTTTCCTCTTTGTTGAATTGAGAAAAACATTACCTAACTTCTTTAATTGAGATAATTACTTAATTCTACATTCTTCCATCTTTATTAGTGTTCTTTATCGACACACACACTTTTTTTTCACTTTTTTAAGTCTTTTTAATACATATATCCCTAGACAATATAATATAAAAAATTGCTACAAGTTCAATTCCTCAGCAGTTTTCTCAAGTAAATTTATTAAGTAATACATTTCTGCCTCATCTCCTCCTCTCCCTCAGCTTCTTTTTTAGGAGTCTGTCAAAAACTATACATTTTGACTGATATTTGGGATATCTAATCTGTTACCCTGAAGTACTTTACTATTTTGACATAGCATAAATTTCAATGACAGCTACTTTATAAAATAGCTTTATGTCTGGGAGAGCAACATATTCTTTCTTGAGGCAGAAGCAAGAGACTATTAGGGGACTCCTTCCACCATCTTCTATGTGACTGCCTTCATATTTTAATGATCTTTTTGTGATTAACTAACTACCTTTGTTGTAGGAGGGGGTAGGTTTAAAAGATCTTATTTTTATTTCCTAAGTTCTACTTCCCATTCACAATAGAAATAAAAAAAAAAACTTTCATAATATCATGGTTTTTCAGAATTTGAGGAACTTTGGAGATGATCTACTTTTACTATATTGATTAACTAATATCAGAGAGATTTGATAATTTGTTAAATGTTATACAATAATGGGCTGGTTTACTTACATTTAGAAAAATTTTCTTTCTTTTTCTTTAAGTAGAAATTGTTTATTGACAGTATAAAGAATAAGTGAAAATTCTTTGGCGTATATGACAACCTGTTATTCTCAGGCAGTTCTATCTTTGAGGTACTCATTCAACAGATATAAATGCTGTGCTAATTAAAAGCTAATATTATTTATTAAATTTAAAACTACTACTGGTAGAAAACACTTATTTACTCTAGAATGAATTATTGTTTGTCCTTGAAAATAATAAAATTGCATTTTAAAATGTATTATTCAGAGAACTTATCAATTCAGATTGTTAGCACTCCCCTAATTAAACTTAGTTGTCTGTTACTATGTTTTTAGAGCACTTCTCTTTTTAAAATTTTTAAATTTTTATTTTTTGCTGATGCATTTGGGGTTGTGACTTGCTCAGGATCACACAGCTAGGAAGTGTTAAGTGTCTGACCAGATTTGAACTCAGATTCTCCTGATTTCAGGGCTGGTGCTCTATCCACTGTACCACCTAGCTGCCCCTACTATATGGTTTTATCTTTCTCTACATAGATAAGTGTACATATTGAAATTTTTATGTTGTGTAATAATTTGCTGATTTTCAGATTGTTAATTTCCTTTTTTTTTCTATTTAATAGACTTTTATTTACAGGATATATGCATGGGTAACTTTACAGCATTAACCTCTTGTTCCAATTTTTCACCTTTTACCCCCCCCCCACCCCCTCCCCTAGATGGCAGGATGACCAGTAGATGTTAAATATATTAAAATATAAATTAGATACACAATAAGTATACATGACCAAAACGAGATTGTTAATTTCCATAAGAAAATTTTATACTAAAGGCTTTTAAAGTGTTTTAAAGACTTTGAAAAATCTTCCTATATGCTTTGTCACATACAAGCGTAAGGTATTCAGTTACATTAAATAAAAAATCATCAAATCATTATCTTGTGGTTTTCTCTTGTTATGATTTTCATCTCCTAAACTAACTCATATGGAAATATGTAAAAAAAAAAATGAATGTATATGTGCAACCCCAAGATAAAAAATAAATATATATATTTTTAAATCGTCAAATCACCTGTAACTTAAAGTAAATTTTTCAATGGCAAGTTTTATATAATTGTAGATTTATTTTTAATCATAAAATACTTTAGAGCTACAGATTTCTAGAAACTAGTGATGGTTTTATTCTTCATTAATCTATTTTAATCATTCATTCATTAGTTTATTTATTGATTTATTTTTGGTTGTAAGGCAATCAGGGTTAAGCCACTTGCCTGCTGTTAAATACATAATGTCAAGTGAAGTCCCCCTGAATCCAGGATCAATGCTCTATATACTCTACCACCAACCTGCCCCCATTACTCTGTTTAGCAATCTATCAATACCCCTATAATAAATCAGTGTTTCTTCCCTCTGTTGCCAGATCTATAGTCTTGAATTAAAAATATGACCATGTCATTATCATTCTCAAAAAGCTTCAGTAGCTTCCTGTTTTTAGTTATTTGGTCACATCTGACTTTTGTGACTCAATTTAGAGTTTTCTTGGCAAAGATACTAGAGTGGTTTGCTAATTCCCAATACGGCTCATTTTACCAATAAGGAAACTCTCTTTATACTAGCACAGGAGCTCTCCCCACTTGTCATGCACTCCCTCCTCACTTCCATTTCCTGAATCCTTATTACTCTACTGGATGTTTCACTAAAGTGCTACTCCTGTATAAGGCTTTTAAAAATTACTTTGTTTTTACTTTCAGTATGTTTTGTGTTTACTCATTTGTGTACATGGTATTTCCAATCAGTATAAAATCAGTCTGAAGACAGAAGGCTGTCATTTATTAAGCACCAACTATGTGCTGGGCAGTTTACTAAGTGTTTTGTAAAATCTGTCTCAGCTATAAATGTGATCTCATTTGATCCTTACAATAACCCTGAAGATAGATGCTGTTATGATACCCACTTTACAGTTGAGGAGCCAGACAGAGCTAGTGAGTAATTGAAGCTGGTTTTGAACTCAGGTCTTCCTGACTCTACTATATTACCTGGGGTCTCTTTTCATTTTTGCCTTTATATCCTAGCACAGCTTATTGTATATGGTAGATGTTTAATAAAAGCTTGTTTACTTGAAATTGAAATTTGAGAATGTCATGAACTAACCTGGTCACTGGCGGACAGGAACTACAAGGGGTTCTATGATGGAGAAAAGAGGGCAATTGTCAAAAAGCCATGGGGAACTTTCCTGTTCTCAGGGCCAGATCCTAGCCAACCCTATCACTTTCATTTTAATGAGCATCAAAATTTACCCAACTCATTTTAAATTTAAAGCTTAGAAAAAAAGTGAAATCTGGCAGCTTTCTAGTCTGTCACAGGAGTGTCCAATAATTCATATTATGCCCTGGGAGGCTGCTTCTGGTGAATGGAATTAGTTGTAGTGTATGACCTCATGTTCAACAACACCCCTGCAATTTCTAGGAAAGCCTCCATATTCTGCGCCTGGCTGGTTTCCTGCTAGACAACAGAGGACTGATGTTTTCTATTTCTCTCCGACCAGTGATCTTTTTTTTCAGACTTGACATCAAAGAAAGCAAGAAAACTTTATAAATCATTTTTATGTAAACTTCAAAGCCAAGTTTTGATACATTTATTTTGTCTGTGGTTTGTAAGTTTTCAGGCCCAGCTTGGGTGTTCACACATAGAACTACTGGACTTTTGATGTCCTATCTACCATGAGTCAAACAGATCATAACCTGACTTTGTGGGGGGTGGGGGGGTGGGGGGGGTGTTTGTGTGTGTGTTTAGAAATCAGTAAAATGATCATAAGAATAATAAGTCTGGATGAGGTAAGCCAAATTAATTGTGAATCAATCAACAAGCTTGGTAAACTGTTTGCTGTATCGGGGATACTGAACTAGATGGTAGAATAACAAACAGAAAAACCAAATAGACAAAAAGATGGAAAAAGAACAAAAACACAAACCTTTCTCTCATAAATCTTAAATTTGATTGCAGGAAATAACATAAATAAAGTAAAACAGTAATGGCTATCATTTCTATTTCATTGTATTTTTAAGATTTTTAAGGCTCTTTACATCTTATCTCATTTAACATATGGGAATTAGGAGACATCAGGTCCTCATGTAGGAGGTAGTATTTAAGACTGTATTTGTTGTTAAATCTTCTAGTGTCTCAATATTCATCATTCCCCATTTGAGGTTTTCTTGGCAAAGATACTGAAGTAATTTGCTATTTCCTTCTCTGGCTCATTTTATAAATGAGGAAACTGAGGCAAACAGGATAAAGTGACTTGCCCAGCATCACACAGCTAAATTTGAACTCAAGAAGATGAATATTCCACATTCCAGGCCCAGTATTTTATTCATTGTGCCACCTATCTGCCTCTTGAGATTAAAGAGTAAAGAACAGTGAATTTCAAAGAAAGGGTTTTATAATGTTTTCATTCATCATCATATTTCTTCCTGCCCTCACATCTCAATATTTTTAAAAGACATAACATAAAAGTGCTATAGTAGAATGGAAAGAGAATTAGCTTCTGGGAGAAAGG